>NW_012117376.1:7020402-7078382 GCF_000951035.1 Colobus angolensis palliatus
GTATGGCCATTTTCACGATATTGATTCTTCCTATCCATGAGCATGGAATGTTCTTCCATTTGTTTGTGTCCTCTTTTATTTCATTGAACAGTGGTTTGTAGCTCTCCTTGAAGAGGTCCTTCACATCCCTTGTAAGTTAGATTCCTAGGTATTTTATTCTCTTTGAAGCAATTGTGAATAGGAGTTCACTCATGATTTGGCTCGCTGTCTCTTATTGGTGTATAGGAAGGCTTGTGATTTTTGCACATTGATTTTGTACCCTGAGACTTTGCTGAAGTTGCTTATCAGCTTAAGGAGATTTGGGGCTGAGACGATGGGGTTTTCTTAATATACAATCATGTCATCTGCAAACAGGGACAATTTGACCTCCTCTTTTCCTAATTGAATACCCTTTATTTCTTTCTCCTGCCTGACTGCACTGGCCAGAACTTCCAACACTATGTTGAATACAAGTAGTGAGAGAGGGTACCCTGTCTTGTGCCAGTTTCCAAAGGGAATGTTTCCAGTTTTTGCCCTTTCAGTATGATATTGGCTGTGGGTTTGTCATAAATAGCTCTTATTATTTTGAGATACGTCCCATCAATACCTAGTTCATTGAGTTTTTGGCATGAAGAGCTGTTGAATTTTGTGGAAGGCCTTTTCTGCATCTGTTAAGAAAATCATGTGGTTTTTGTCATTGGTTCTGTTTATATGGTGGATTATGTTTATTGATTTGTGCATGTTGAACCAGCCTTGCATTCCAGGGATGAAACCAACTTGATCATGGTGGATAAGCTTTTTGATGTGCTGCTGGATTCAGTTTGCCAGTATTTTATTGAGGATTTTTGCATCAATGTTCTTCGGGGATATTGGTCTAAAATTCTCTTTTTTTGTTGTGTCTCTGCCAGGCTTTGATATCAGAATGATGTTGGCCTCATAAAATGAGTTAAGGAGGATTCCCTCTTTTTCTATTGGTTGGAATAGTTTCAGAAGGAATAGTACCAGCTCTTCTTTGTACCTCTGGTAGAATTCGGCTGTGAATCCATCTGGTCCCGGACTTTTTTTGGTTGGTAGGCTATTAATTATTGCCTCAATTTCAGAGCCTGTTATTGGTCTATTCAGGGATTCAACTTCTTCATGGTTTAGTCTTGGGAGGGTGTATGTGTCCAGGAATTTATCCATTTCTTCTAGATTTTCTAGTTTATTTGCATAGAGGTGTTTGTTTGTTGTTGTTGTTGTTGTTTGTTTGTTTTGAGATGGAGTCTCACTCTGTCACCCACGCTGGAGTGCAGTGGCACGATCTTGGCTCACTGCAAGCTCCACCTCTGGGTTCACACCATTCTTCTGCCTCAGCCTCCTGAGTAGCTGGGACTACAGGCACCTGCCACCATGCCTGGGCAACTTTTTTTTTTAATTTATTTTTTTTTTAGCAGAGACAGGGTTTCACTGTTAGCCAGGATGGTCTTGATCTCCTGACCTCGTGATCTGCCTGCCTCAGCCTCCCAAAGTGCTGGGATTACAGGTGTGAGACACTGCACCTGGCCATGTAGAGGTGTTTATGGTATTCTCTGATGGTAGTTTATATTTCTGTGGGATCAGTGGTGATATCCCCTTTATCATTTTTTATTGCATCTATTTGAGTCGTCTCTCTTTTCTTCTTTATTAGTCTTGCTAGTGGTCTATCAATTTTGTTGATCTTTTCAAAAAACCAGCTCCTGGATTCATTGATTTTTTGAAGGGTTTTTTGTGTCTCTATCTCCTTCAGTTCTGCTCTGATCTTACTGCCTTCTGCTAACTTTGGAATGTGTTTGCTTTTGCTTCTCTAGTTCTTTTAATTGTGATGTTAGGGTGTCAATTTTAGATCTTTCCTGCTTTCCCTTGTGGGAATGTAGTGCTATAAATTTCCCTCTACACACTACTTGGAATGTGTCCCAGAGATTCTGGTATGTTGTGTCATTGTTCTCATTGGTTTCAAAGAACATCTTTATTTCTGCCTTCATTTTGTTATGTACCCAGTAGTCATTCAGGAGCAGGTTGTTCAGTTTCCATGTAGTTGAGCAGTTTTGAGTGAGTTTTTAAATCCTGAGTTCTAGTTTGATTGCACTGTAGTCTGAGAGACAGTTTGTTATAATTTCTATTATTTTACATTTGCTGAGGAGTGCTTTACTTCCAACTATGTGGTCAGTTTTGGAATAAATGCGATGTGGTGCTGAGAAGAATGTTGTTGGGAGCAAGCTCCCAAAAATCTGGCCATAAACTGGCCCCAAAACAGGCCATAAACAAAATCTCTGCAGCAGTATAACATCTTCTTAATGGCCCTAACGCCCAAGCTGGAAGGTTGTGGGTTTATGGGAATGACGGCAAGGAACACCTGGCCCACCCAGGGTGGAAACCGCTTAAAGGCATTCTTAAGCCACAAACAATTAGTATGAGCAAACTGTGTCTCAAGGGTGTGTTCCTGCTGCAGTTAATTCGGCCCATCCCTTCGTTTCCCATAAGGGATACTTTTAGTTAATTTAATATCTATAGAAACAATGCTAATGACTGGTTTGCTGTTAATAAATATGTGGGTAAATCTCTGTTCGGGGCTCTCAGCTCCGAAGGCTGCGAGACCCCTGATTCCCCACTTCACACCTCTACATTCCTGTGTGTGTGTCTTTAACTCCTCTAGTGCCACTGGGTTAGGGTCTCCCCAACCGAGCTGGTCTCGGCAAATGTATATTCTGTTGATTTGGGGTGGAGAGTTCTGTAGATAGACATCTACAGACCTATCTGTAGATAGGTCTGCTTGGTGCAGAGCTGAGTTAAATTCCTGAATATCCTTGTTAGCATTCTCAGTGGGGTGACAGTGGGGTGTTAAAGTCTCCCATTATTATTGTGTGGGAATATAAGTGTCTTTGTAGGTCTCTAAGGACTTGCTTTATGAATCTGGGTGCTCCTGTATTGGGTGCATATATATTTAGGATAGTTAGCTCTTCTTGTTGAATTGATCCCTTTACCGTTATGTAATGGCCTTCTTTGTCTCTTTTGATCTTTGTTGGTTTAAAGTCTGTTTTATCAGAGACTAGGATTGCAATCCCTGCTTTTTGTTTGTTTGTTTGTTTTCCACTTGCTTGGTAGATTTTCCTCCATCCCTTTATTTTGAGCCTATGTGTGTCTCTGCACGTGAGATGGGTCTCCTGAATGCAGCACACTGATGGATCTTGACTCTTTATCCAATGTGCCAGTCTGTGTCTTTTAATTGGAGCATTTAGCCCATTTACATTTAAGGTTAATATTGTTACATGTGAATTTGACCCTGTCATTATGATGTTAGCTTGTTATTTTGCTCATTAGTTGATGCAGTTTCTTCCTAGCATCAATGGTCTTTACAATTTGGCATGTTTTTACAATGGCTGGTACTGGTTGTTCCTTTCCATATTTAATGCTTCTTTCAGGAGCTCTTGTAAGGCAGGCCTGGTGGTGACAAAATCTCTCAGCATTTGCTTGTCTGTAAAGGATTTTATTTGTCCTTCACTTATGAAGTTTAGTTTGGCTGGATATGAAATTCTGAGTTGAAAATTCTTTTCTTTAAAAATGTTGAATATTGGCCCCCACTCTCTTCTGGCTTGTAGAGTTTCTGCTGAGAGATCCACTGTTAGTCTGATGGGCTTCCCTTTGTGGGTAACCCGACCTTTCTCTCTGACTGCGCTTAACATTTTTTCCTTCATTTCAACTTTGATGAATCTGACAATTACGTGTCTTGGAGTTGCTCTTCTCGAGGAGTATCTTTGTGGTGTTCTCTGTATTTCCTGAATTTGAATGTTGGCCTGCCTTGCTGGGTTGGGGAAGTTCTCCTGGATAATATCCTGAAGAGTGATTTCCAACTTGGTTCCATTCTCCCCTTCACTTTCAGGTACACCAATCAGACATAGATTTGGTCTTTTCACATAGTCCCATATTTCTTGGAGGCTTTGTTCATTTCTTTTTACTCTTTTTTCTCTAAACTTCTCTTCTCACTTCATTTCATTCACTTGATCTTCAATCACTGATACCCTTTCTTCCACTTGATTGAATCGGCTACTGAAGCTTGTGCATGTGTCACATAGTTCTCGTGCCATGGTTTTCAGCTCCATCAGGTCACTTAAGGTCTTCTCTATGCTGTTTATTCTAGTTAGTCATTCGTCTAATCTTCTTTCAAGGTTTTTAGCTTCTTTGCAATGAGTTCGAACATTCTCCTTTAGCTCAGAGAAGTTTGTTATTACCAATTGTCTGAAGCCTTCTTCTCTCAACTCATCAAAGTCATTCTCCATCCAACTTTGTTCCATTGCTGGCAAGGAGCTGTGTTCCTTTGGAGGAGAAGAGGAACTCTGATTTTTAGAATTGTTAGCTTTTCTGCTCTGGTTTCTCCCCATCTTTGTGGTTTTATCTACCTTTGGTCTTTGATGATGGTGACATACAGATGGGGTTTTAGTGTGGATGTCCTTTCTGTTTGTTAGTTTTCCTTCTAATAGTCAGGACCCTCAGCTGCAGGTCTGTTGGAGTTTGCTGGAGGTCCACTCCAGACCCTGTTTGCCTGGGTATCACCAGCAGGGCCTGCAGAACAGCAAATATTGCTGCACAGCAAATATTGCTGCACAGCAAATATTGCTGCCTGCTCCTTCCTCTGGAAGCTTCATCTCAGAGGGGCACCTGGCTGTATGAGGTATCAGTTGGCCCCTACTGGGAGGTGTCTCCCAGTTAGGCTACTCGGGGGTCAGGGATCCACTTGAGGAAGCAGTCTGTCTGTTCTCAGAT
The DNA here is from genome assembly GCF_000951035.1 of Colobus angolensis palliatus. NCBI lineage: Eukaryota > Metazoa > Chordata > Mammalia > Primates > Cercopithecidae > Colobus > Colobus angolensis. The sequence goes on from NW_012117376.1 coordinate 7,025,158, forward strand.
CTCAAACTCCGTGCTGGGAGAACCACTACCCTCTTCAAAGCTGTCAGACAGGGACGTTTAAGTCTGCAGAAGTTTCTGCTGCCTTTTGTTCAGTTATGCCCTGCCCCCAGAGGTAGAGTCTACAGAGGCAGGTGGGCCTCCTTGAGCTGCGGAGGGCTTCACCCAGTTTGAGCTTCCTGGCTGCTTTGTTTACCTACTCAAGCCTCAACAATGGCAGACATCACTCCCCCAGCCTTGCTGCCACCTTGCAGTTTGATCTCAGACTGCTGTGCTAGCAGTGAGTGAGGCTCTGTGGGTGTGGGACCCTCTGAGCCAGGTGCGGGATATTATCTCCTGGTGTGCCATTTGCTAAGACCATTGGAAAAGGGCAGTATTAGGGTGGGAGTGTTCCGATTTTCCAGGTACCATCTGTCATGGCTTCCCTTGGCTAGGAAAGGGAATTCCCCGACCCCTTGCACTACCTGGGTGAGGCAATGCCCTGCCCTGCTTTGGCTCACACTTTGTGGGCTGCACCCACTGTCTGACAAGCCCCAGTTAGATGAACCCGGTACCTCAGTTGGGAATGCAGAAATCACCCATCTACTGCATCGCTCATGCTGGGAGCTGTAGACTGGAGCTGTTCCTATTCGGCCATCTTGGAACCCCACCTTTAATTAGGTTTAATTATAAAGATGTTCAGATTATCTCACAAAATAAAACTCGATTCTGTGCTATCACAAGAGGCATAAACAAAGTGATTTAAAATGGCTTAAATATCATGTATTGAAATCTAAAGCAAAACAAAGGAATAGCAGGCATATGCAAACAAGAAAACAGGAATCACCATCTTCACACCAGGTAAGTTAGAATTCAGGGCCAAAGGCATGAAATAGGACAAGAAAGTACATTTTACAGCACTAAAGGAGACAATTCACAATGAAGATATAACAGATATCAATAACTATGCATCCAATAAGAAAATGCATGTGTCATAAAGCAGAAACTAGGAGGTGCAAAGAGAAATTGTAGCATACCAATAACAGCATTAACTCACTACTCTCAGTCCATAACAAATCAAAGAAACAAAAAGAAGGCTGTAGAAGACCTAACCAAAATAATCATAAGGAAGTTTTTATGAATATGAATATATGTCAAACTCTGTAATCCAATATTAGAGAATATGCTTTCTTTTGAAGCATACATGGAACATTCATGGAAATATCCCTTATATGTAAAGAACTCTTAAAAATTGAGAAAAATAAGTCTGAAAGTACCATAAGCAAACATTCAAAGACTGTGAAAGAAAAGACATGCAAAAATCTTGAAATATATGAAAAAGTACTCACTTTCACTCCATTATTCCTTACCTATTAGATCAGCAAAAATCCAAAAGCTAGACAACACACTGTTGATAAAAATGTGGGAGAAACTGACACTGTCACTGCTGGCCCAACTCACAGAGGAGAATTTGACAGTATACACTATTTGAGCAACAAATACACTAAAAGCCCAGACACTACCACCACACACTATATCCATGTAACATGACTGCACTCGTACCCCTAAATCTAGAAAAATAAAATAATAATAATAAAGGCAATGGATGGAAACATAGTAACTGTGTTTGAATCTATGAGTTCGTAATAATATTTTTAAGACAAATAATCCTATTTAAAAGTGAGTAAAAGGCATGTATAGACATTTCTCAAAAGAAAATATATAGATAGTCAACAAACCTATGAAAAAATGCTCAACATCACTATTCATGAGGGAAATGCAAATTAAAACACATTGAGGCCAGGCCCAGTGGCTCACGCCTGTGATCCCAGCACTTTGGGAGGCAAAGGCAGGTGGATCAACTGAGATCAGGAGTTTGAGACTAGCCTGACCAACATGGTGAAACCGTCTCTACTAAAAAATACAAAAATTAGCCAGGCATGGTGGCAGGTGCCTGTAATCTCAGCTATTCGGGAGGCTGAGGCAAGAGAATCGCTTGAACTCAGGAGGCAGAGGTTGCAGTGAGCCGAGATCGCACCACTGCACTGCAGCCTAGGTGACAGAGCAAGACTCTGTCTCAAAAAAGAAAAAAAAGAAAAGAAAAACCACAATGAAATACCACCTTACTCCTGCGAGAATCGCCATTATGGATAAGTTAAAAAACAATGGATGTGGGGAAATGAGAACACTTAGATGCTGCTGGTGGGAATGTAAATTAGTACCTCTATGGAAAGCAGTATGGAGATTCTTTAAAGAGCTAAAAGTTGATCTGCCATTTGATCCATCAGTCCCACTACTGGGTATCTACCCAAAGAAGAATAAGTCATTATATGAAAAAGACACTTGTGCATGTATGTTTAGAGCAGCACAGTTCACAATTGCAAAGATGTGGAACCAACCTAAGTGTCCATCAACTAATGAGTGGACAAAGAAAATGTGGTATACGTACACCATGAAATACTATTCAGCCATTAAAATCAATGAAATAATGTCTTTTGCAGCAACTTGGATGGAACTGGAGGACTTCATTCTAAGTGAAGTAACACAGGAGTGGAAAAACCAAAAACGATATGTTCTCACTTATAAGTGGGAGCTAAGCTATGAGTATGCAAAGGCATACAGAGTGATACAATGGACTTCAGAGACTCAGAAAGCGGAGGCTGGGAGTGGGGCTAGAGATAAAAACTACGCACTAGGTACAATGTACACTAACTCACACAGGTGCACTGAAATCTCAGAATTCACCTCTAAATAGTTCGTTCATGTAACAAAAACTACTTGGACCCCAAAAGCTATTGAAATAAACACAAATAATAACATTTTTTTTAAAACTAATTAGTCACTTACAGAAAATATTAAGAAAACAGCTATATTTTGATAACCACTAAGTAAAAGGAGGGAAGAGCAAGCATTCATCCTGCTTTTTGTATGCAATGTATGTCAGGGTAACTAAATATTAAGAAGGGGAGTCTCTTTATAAAAGTATTGCAGCCAGTAAATGAAGAACAGAATTTATCACCATTTTGAAACCTTTATTAAAATAAATTCTGGCAATGATCATAAATGACTGCTAATATCACAAAAAGCGAGGCAACCAGACATTATATGCCTTCTGATGGAAGTACACAACAACCACCTAGGAAGTATTCTTGCCAAAAAAAATATCAAATTTGAATCTGTTTAAACCCTTGGATCTAAATACCAGTTTACAGGAAATACAGATGACAGAGAAACAAGTTCAATGATACCATAATGATGTAATTGACAACATACAGATTCTGGAAAACTCCTCAGTGAAAATGACCATAATGATGTAATTGACAACATACAGATTCTGGAAAACTCCTCTGTGAAAATGACCTCATCTTAAATCCAGTTGTGATGTATGACATTAACTGAATTCAGATTCAAACAAGCTGTTCTTAAAATTTTTGAGACAATATATGAAGTAGGAACTTCATATATGGTTGGTTCCATTCATATATTTGAGACAATATATGAAGTAGCAAGTTACTAACCTGAGCCTCTGTGGCTCTGTGGTAAACTGGGGGTAGCAACAACAATATTTCATTGAGTTGTGCTGAGGCTGAAATGATATCATCCACCCAAGGTCCTTAGCAGCATACCTGGCCCCTAGGCTCTTTATAGCTATTGGCTGTCAATTACTGGTTAAATGAATAGGGAGGAAAGAAGCTATGATCTGGAGGCAGCCACAAGGAGTGAGGAGAAAGAACAGCAAACCTGCCTCCCACCAGGAGGAACTTGGGCTATATGCAAATAAGCAGCCTCCATCTGAAAGGGCTGCAGGGAGGTGGAATCCTCTGGAGAAAGCCAGGTTTCTTATTTATCTACTTAGTAGAGATGAGGTCTCGCTGTGTTGCCCAGGCTGGTCTCCAACTCCTGGCTTCTAGTGATCCATCCACTTCAGACCTCCAGAAGTGCTGGAGGTGGGAGTCACTGCACCCAGCCCCAGCAGCTTCTTGACATGGGGCCAACAGATGGCCAGCCCCAGCCATGAGGCATCTCCCTCAGGTAGGGCTTTTTCCTACTATTACATTCTCAGTTGTACTGGCCTTGGCCAGCTCTCTGGCTACCTACATTGGACCCCTTCAGATAACAGTTCTTGTTCCTGCCTGAATTGGCTGGCCAGCCTGAGTGGACCCTGACATTTGTAACTGACCTGTATGCCTTACTGCACTTGTGGTCAAACTACAGCTAACAGCAAGAGTATAGAGTATAAGGAGTCTGTGATCTCTGTCCTGTCTTCCAGGAAGGTAAACCCTGTGGGTCTGGTCAGCCTGGAGTAACTGCTAGAAAGAAGTTACATGAAAACATGTAAGCAAGACCCAGAGCTTGCTCCTCAGGGAGACGATGACTCATTTCCTCCCAGATCTCATCTTTGTCCCAAGACATGCAGAATATTAGTACATGCCAACCACTAGTAACACCTATACTTGAGATCCAACCCCTACAAGAAAAAAACAAGTTCTCAGTGGATTGTGAGCAAAACGAAATCACAATCAAAATTCAGTGATAACAGAGCTGTATTAGTCAACTTCCATGCTGCTACAAAGTACTGCCTGAGACTAGGTAATTTATAAAGGAAAGAGGTTTAATTGACTCACAGTTCCACATGGCTGGGGAGGCCTCAGGAAACTGACATTCATGGCAGAAGGGGAAGCAAACATGTCCTTCGTCACATAGTGGCAAGAGAAAGAAGTGCAGAGCGAAATGGGGAAAAATCACTTATAAAACCATCAGATTTCATGAGAACTCACTATCACAAGATCAGCATAGGGGTAACCGCCCCCATGATTCAGGTACCTCCCACCAGGTCCCTCCCATAACACATGGGGATTGTGGGAACTACAATTCAAGATAAGATTTGGGTGGGGACACAGCCAAACCATATTAAGGTCCTAAAAGGCAAAGTTGCCTATATCCCGTTCAATAAGGACAAAAGAGTGAGCATGTATTAGGAAACTTCAACCTTGAGCTATAGTCTTTTGAATGTTGTCAGGAGGAGAATGGGTGGAGGAAGGCGAGGAAAGAATATAAAGACCCTCTAGCTCTCCCCTCTTTCTCAAGTACAAAGTGTGATCAGTTCTGTTCCTGAACCAGGACGCAAATGAGAGAAATCAGGTAAGTTTCAGCCCTCTGGGAACTCTTTCCTGTCTTTTCATCCATAATCATCCTTGTGGTATTTGGATTTCAGACACCTCTGTTTTCCTAGCACAGGGATCCTGAGAGACATATCAAAGTAGATGCATAGGGACCAGCAGACTGAGATGCCACTGGTATGGGCAAGAGGCCATGGCTCCTGGGGTTGTGGATATGCCTGAAGAGCCACCCATGTCTGAACGACCACAAGGAACAATGAAAAGAAGACACCCGCCCAGAACAAGGGGTTTGAGACCTTGGCCCCAATCTCCCTGACAGCCTGTATCTCGGTGACTTCCCTTCCTTTTCTCCTCCATGCTTTTGGTGTAACCAGGAAGAAGCCAGAAGAATCCAAAACACATTCCTTTTTTGGCAGTTTAATATAATTTATTAACTTATCAGGCCATTCCATCCCAAAATACAATTTGACCAGCTTTAAGAGATGTACATAACAGCACAAGGAAAAGAAAATAACAGAAAATGGGGAAGTGAAAGCAAAGCCAAATAAAATGAAGCCAGGGATTGGTCCACAAATTGCAAAACAAAAGGGCCTGTTCAGGTTTTAGAATTGGATATTAAATCCCTGAGGCTCCTGGTGGACAAAATTTCATCCATTTTAACTTCACAGTCCCCAAGAGGAAATTAAAATCAATCACAAATGTCTCATTTCCATAAGAAATTAGTTGGTTGAGAAAAGTCCTGTGAGATGACACCTGTGCTTCCTGTTTCTCTAGGACATACCAGCCAGGTTTAGCACGAGCTCCTGCCCCTACTACTGATGCTGGTGCTCCAGCCTAGCTGGACTTACCTCTCCATCTGTTTCTAGGAAACTTCAGGAACAGGGTTGGGTTGGTGACCTCCATACGCGGTCATGAACAAGCCCTTTCCTCTCAAGTGCTGTCCACAGAGGGATTCTCTCCTGCTCTGGCCCCCTGGGTGAAGTCAGCAGTAGAGGATTGCAAAGTGTCTCACCACCACTTCCTGCTGGTCCCCAGTGCCTATAAATATGCGGAAGTTTCTCTGTGGTCCATGAATCCCCACAAAGCACTGAAGCCAAGTGTGTTCTATGTGGAAGGAGAAGACTCCTTTCTCCTCTGTTCCACATTTGTCACCTGCCACCAAGTTAGGGCTCCGTGAGCCCCAGCGACTTGAGATTCTAGGGATCACAGCTCTGCCAGCCTTGGCCTGTGGCTCCTCTCCTGCTTGGGCTCCGACACATCCGTAATGCTGCTCCAGGACCAGCTTAGAGAGTGACTCTTGTTTTCCTAATCCCCCGTCCTGTGGCCCTCACCCTCAAGGTGGCACAATTATGGGATATTTTTCTACAATGAAAATGTGAGAAAAAAAAAAGTGACTTTAGAAATAAGTATCATGTAATGGCAGGCATGATCAGAAGCATCTTTACACACAGAAAGAATCACCAACAGTGCCCTGATTAGAAAATCAATGTCTATGTGAATCCCTAGTCGACTATAGCGTGTTTAGGTATAATTATCTAAGTGGATTCTTCTTTTTACTCATCTAATGCTCTTGACTTAACCAAGTGGCTCTTAAAACAAAGAAGCTCTCAGCTTTGAGAAGTGGGGGAACCGAACACACACCGAAAAGAACTGGGACCTCTCAAACTCTCTCTTTCTCCAAGCAGCATAAAATGGGGTTACCGGGGTGCAGGTTCCTGTAGGGTTCCTAACAGAGACCAGGTGAGAGATGCAGCACACGGAGGTGAGGAGAAAGGTCACCCGCTCAGCTGCAGCACGGGGTGGGAGAAGCAACAATAAGGTAAGGAAGGAACGTGCCTTTGCCCCTCAAAAACAGGCATTTATTTGGAGGTAAGTGCAGGCTTGCTGAAAGTCAGAGGGAGGGCAAAACGATGCTAAAGACATGGTAGCAGTAATACTGATGCTGGGAGTGTGAAGAAATAGCCAGAAGCTGTGGGGAAAAAGGCTCCAGTGTCTACCATCCCAGGCCTCCAAGCCTATTTCAAATCCCTCCTCTCCTGCAAAGCCTTCCCTGAGCTCCTGCTGCATGGAGCACTAACCCCTTGTTAGCAGATTGGGGCAGGGGCTTGAGATTGGTGTTTGCTATTAACAGATGGGGGAGCTGAGGGATGCCCAAATGGAGGATGGGATCAAAATTGAGGTAAGGGGAGCTTTGGGAGGCTGAGCTGGGAGGATCAAGATCAGCCTGGGCAACACAAGACCCCCATCTCTCCAAAAAAAAAAAGAGAAAAAAATGAGGTAAGGGAATATTTTGAATGATTAATTTTGACTTTAGATATTGACTCCATTCAGAAAGAGACCTCTCAGGCAGCTGGGTAACCCCAGCCCAACTGGAAATGCTCTTAGAAGGAAGAAAGTATTGGCAGAACCGAGTCCAGGATGAGTCCGAATGGGTAGGTCTCTCCAGGCATGTGCAGGGGATGCTGGGTGGGAGCCAGAGTGTGTACATCAGTGCATGTGCTAGATGGGTAGGCCAAGAGCCCCATGATGGGTGATGGTAGACACAGGGGCTTTGAGAGGCCCAGGAGTCACCCAAGCACAGCTGGTTGGCAGACAGCTGGGCTCCTAAGAGGAGAGGCCACAGCAGGAGACAGATCTGGAAGTCATTAGCATCTACATAGAAGAAAAGAGAGAAAGAAAGGAAAAGAAAGGGAAACAGAGTGAATGAAGAAGCAAGCCCAGGACAGAACTCTGGAGTACAAAGACCCAGAATAGCCTGGGTGAGGCAAGTTCACCTGCAACGCCCATACCCACTCCAGACATCACTGCCTTCATTACTTCAAAACTGCACCCCTGTCCCCAAAGGGTGTTACTCCCCTTCAGAAAGTGATTCAATTTTCTGCAGCCCGAAAGCAGAGAGCTATCCCCACTGGGGGCCCCAGAACAAGATGAGGCAGGAAGGACTAGCCAGAGCTCCTGACTACACTATATAGCATGGAGGGAGCCTAGCTGCTTTACACTGCTTCTGGGAGGAGGCCACAGGGGACAATAAGGCCGATGCAGCCATGACCATGAGTTCAGCTGCTGAGGTCAAGGCCTAAGAAAAAACCCAGTATCTGAAAAAGTCTTGGCCCCTCCTTTCCCTGCCCCTACCTTTGGGTCTGCTGCCTCCTGGGGGTCTGAGGAATGGAAGGCCTAAGGTCCTTTAGGTACCTTTTGGTCACTTCAGAGGAGCTAATGCCCTTCTTGGGGTGGAGGGTGAAGAAATCAAGGGAGGCAGCCATCTGGTGAGACAATCCTGCCTTTAGCAGCTCACATGATGTAACACCCTCCCAGGGCAGCATTTGCTGGTTTGGTTTTCCATAACCAGGGTCTGACCTGTGGCCAGGAAGGCTGAGAAACTGTCCACCCATTCTACAGACTCCCAAGAGCAGACTCACGCTAGCAAAGCTCAGGGTGGGTAAAACCAGATGTCAGTTTATGTGAGCAGTACAGACCTACTGGAGGGTCAGGCCTGGAACACTGCGGCCCCCTGAAAGAGTGCTTTTTCCAAAGGAAGTCGGGTTGACAAGGAGGAAGGGACCACCTGGGCCATTTTCTCTCCTGGCCCACACTGGCCTTGCTTTCATGACTGAACCTCAATTAAGATTCATGAGACAAGAATGGCAGATAATAAACATCAAAACTCTTCTCTAAAAACATGAGCCACTAACACACTACCAAGCCCAGGGGAAAGAGTGACCAAGTGGAGAGAGGACTATCACCTCGCATCCACACAGAGCTCAGCCTGGCTTCCACAGTGAGCGCTCCAGAAAACTCAGGGCTACAATGAAGAATTCAGGGGTCAGTTACAAGGAAGACAGGGTCCAAAAAATGATGGTGGGGGGTGGGAGTGGGGAGTGGTCTAGATCTCCTTTGAGGGGCATCTTCCTCTCCATTCAGCGCTATCAAGTAGCTCTGTCCTAGGCCCAATACTTGAATCTGAAATTCTTCCTTTCTCATTAGTTTAACTACTCTGTATACACAGATCTCTAGTCCTAACCTCTCTCCTAGCTTCTAGCTGACATCCAAAGGCATAGCATCACCATGATTTCCCTTAAGCACCTCAAGTTCTAGACATCCCAAACTAAACTTCTCATCTTCTGCCCTCCTGCTCTATCAGCCTCTCCTCCTTGTGCTCCCAATTCTGAATAAGGACATGCTCTACCCTGTCACCAAAGGCATTCTAGCTTTCCTCTGATGTCCTCCCATCTGCCTGAGACCTCTCCCATTCATTCCCTCCTCCTCAGTGTCACCACTGCTCTAGTTTAGACCCTAGCCTTTAGCTGAAATACCACAACAGTGTCCCAACAGGCCATCCTAATTGCAGCATATCCAAGTTCCATTCAGCTGTCAGATTTCAACCATGCACATCTGAACACTGCCCCAGCCCTGGTGTTGACACTCCATTTATATGTGAGGTACTCAGTGACGTTGCCCCAGCACCCCTCTAATATCAGCTCCCTGTTCCCAACCTCCCATCATACACCCCCACCCTGAATTCATGCTATTCCATACAACAGTGCCTTTCCCTGGAACTCCCTCACCTAAGGATCCTTCCTCTCAGCTCACATTACTAGACAATATCACTGTATTACTGCAGTTACTGACATCTGCTGACTTCCACCCAGGGTTCATCCCATGACCCCTGCCCTGCAGAGAGAACGTGGGCCAGGAAAGGTAAACTGGGAGGGAGTTGACGGTGATCCTAGTGGGGCTGGTTCTTGGGAAGGGAGGTTCTGAAGCAGGGGAAGGGGTTAAGAAGGGATCTCACTCTGTGGGAGTAGCAAATCTCTCCACCGGCTTCCTCGTGTGTTAATAAAAGCTCCGTTCTTCAAGGCTGCTTCACATCCACTATCTGATAGGTACTTCCCCAGTCCATGAAACAAGCAGGTTATGAACACATCCCAGTGTCATAAGAGGATGGCAGGAGGGGGATTTTCCTTTAAAGTCCTGTGGAAACTAAAGTCCTTGGTCAACAGTTTTAAACCCTTCTAAGGAGAAACTCTGGAGGCCAAAGTGCTGCAAATGCTAAAACCATCCTATGTGAAGCTTTCTAATTTAGCCTGTCCATGTGGGAGGCGAGCGTGAAGGGCCAACATACAGAAAGCCCTGGGCAGGCCTGGGACAGGATGGCTTAGGGTAAAACTGTGCCAAGAACCTGGAATGTAGAACAGTGGTCAAGGCCCTCCCAGTAGATGACCATACACACCAGCACCTTCCACCTCAGTCTTGGCATAGGGACCAAGAACAAAGCTTCTGCCTGCCAAAAGAAAAGGCCAGACAGGCAAAAATGTGGGGACCCCAGGCTTCTGTTAGGGTTAACCTATGATCAGTCAAGCGTGGCAAGAAGCAGGACTGACCCCTGAGAAAAAGAGCTCTTAGATTCCATTTCCTTAGCCAAAGCAGTATCTTATTGGAAGAAAAATTACTTAGGCCACATATTCTTCCCAACCTCAACCCACCTATATCTCTCACCCATATTATTGAGAAGATGGAAACTCGCATCAAGTATTTTGATAATAGCTCATCCTTGCTCAAATTATTTCACCAATTCTGAATATCCCAAGTCCTTTAATCCTTAGGGATTCTCAATTTCCATATTTGTTTAAAAACTTCAAAATGTAGAAATTTTATAACAGGAAATGTGGTCTACAAAGTGCATTGAGATTCTGGCCCCTAAGTTACCTAACATGAACAGGAATTCAGTATAGCAATAAGAGCACGACAGACTCAAGACAGACAGATCTGTTGAATCCTGCCTCTCCCACTTACAGATGTGTGACCAGTGCAAGTTACTTAATTTCCCAAGCCTCTAGGAAATGGGGAGAAAGTTAGTAGTTATCTCCTGGGGCTGTTGTGAAGATTAAATGAGATGATGTATACAAAGTTATTTGCACAGAGCTTGCCAAAGAGCAACAGCTCAATAAACACCAGCTATTGCTGCTATTAATGATTTTGTAATGATGTCACTGTTCTTCCTACTCTGTGCTGAGCTCACAGTGGCCTGCTCTAGGCCAACTCCTCTCTCACCAGAGTCTCAACATTCTCCCGAGGATATGTCCCCACTGAGAAAGTACGAGAACCACTGCTGATGGGGTGGATTACACATGGACAGCGTGAAGGCACAGTGAGAGCTTGGAATCACTGCTCAGGACCACTGATTTAACTCTAATCTCCTAAGTTGCCAGTTTGGCTCAAATACTGACATAGCTCTTACATGACAGCAAATACAAGGACAGTCTGAGGATTCCGTGTGGGTCTTTACAGAAGAAAAACAAATTACACTTAAGCAAAGTGCCTTCAAATCTGGATCCTTAGTATTTGTAATTTACTTCCAAATTACCTGGTTTATACCTAGATAACTTCCCTGGGTACACACCAAGCTTAAAAATTGGAAAGTTTCTCTCTAGCATACATCTTATGATATAAGATACACACATTGAGTCCTCTTTTGTTGTTGGGGAAACTGTCCCCTACGATGCCTTCCCTCCTGCGTGGGTTCTCCGGTGAGCACTGAAGTGGGAACTGTTGTTGAAGTCTTTGCCACACTCTGTGCACTTGTAGGGTTTCTCCCCTGTGTGGATTCTCTGGTGAATAATAAGACTGGAGCTCTGGTTAAAGCATTTCCCACACTCTCTGCACTTATACGGCTTCTCTCCCGTATGAATCCTCTGGTGAGTAATGAGGTTAGAACGGTCACGGAAGAATTTTCCACACTCAAGGCATTTGTAGGGCTTCTCTCCTGTGTGTACTCTCTGGTGTGTGATGAGCTTGGAGCGCTCACTGAAGCACTTCCCACAGTCCACACATTTATACGGCTTCTCTCCAGTGTGGGTGCGCTGGTGATTGGCCAGGGTGGAGCTCTTACTGAAGCTTTTCCCACATTCAGCACATTCATATGGTTTCTCTCCTGTATGGATTCTTTGGTGACTAATGAGGGCAGAGCTCTTAGAGAAGCTTCTTCCACATTCAGAACACTGAAAAAGTTTCTCCCCTGAGTTTGTGCTGTGTGGTCCAGGAGAATTCAAGTCCTTACTGATACTTTGAGGTTGTTCAGGAGACGTCTCCTCTGTAGAATTCCTCCAGTGAGCACTAAAAGATGGGCTTTGGGAAAAGTCTCCCCCGGGCTCACTACACAGGTCAGGATTTCCTCCCAAGTGGATTCTCTGATGTTTCAGAAGGTTTGAGCTCTGGTTGAAGCTTTTCCAACATTCTCCACATTTATAGGGCTTTTCCCCTGTGTGGATTCTCTGGTGAGTGATGAGATTAGAGTGGTCGCTAAAGCTTTTACCACATTCAAGGCATTTATAGGGCTTCTCTCCAGTGTGGATTCTCTGATGGGTATTGAGGTTAGAGCGGTCACTAAAGTTTTTTCCACATTCAAGGCATTTGTAGGGCTTCTCACCTGTGTGGATTCGTTGGTGGGCGATGAAGTGGGAGCTCCGACTGAAGCTCTTCATGCATGTGTCACACTTGTAGGATTTCTCTGCAAGGTACAGGCCTTGATGGTCAATAAGTTTTTCTAAGTCCTCTTCAGAAGAACTTTCTTGCCACCGTTCCTGTGAGGGATTTCCCCACTGCCCTTCATCTTCATTTTCATTTTCACTGTCTTCTCCCCAGTCAAGAGGTTGGCAAACAGCTTCTGTAGGACATTTTGATAAGGCTCCAGGCAAATCCTCAAAAATGTCCTGCTCTGAAATCTGGTCTTCATCTTCATGCCTCATTTCAAAACCTGAAAAAATGGACAGAAATGCAGTTTTTCTTCACTCATTAGTTAGCATATGTGTGTGTGGGTGTGTGTCTGTATCGTACATCTGTGAATTTGGCTAACATGAATTTGATTCTTATATCTTATATCTCACATCTTATAAATGTGACTAACATGAAATTGATCAAGTTTTGGTACATACAAATGTTTCTGTCCTGCAGAGCTGAGGAATGGACTCTGGGACATGGTGACCCCACCAAGTGAGCCATGGGGCTCAGCCCAGCAGCTATAGCCAACCTGTTTCCCTGGAAAACTCCTCTATCTTAGTACTCAATCATGAACACCTCCTTCTTCTAGTACATTCCATATATCCTGTGTCATACTGGATTGAATAAAGTCTCTAACCGCCCAGATATACCTAGTAAAAGATAGAATGACTGACTGACTGACTGACTGACTGACTGATTCACACACAGCTTAAGACTGGATAATCTGAGCAAAGCAGAAATACTTTTTCCTATTCAATGCCATTCTCTCTTTTAGTAAAGAGACAAAAGGTAATGAGCCTGGCTTCTTCACTCTCTCCACATGCCCACGGATTTTGAGAACATCCAATTACTCTAGGCTTACCCATGTCTGGGGCTTTAGGACACAAGGTTGGAGGTTTGACAGCATCTTCATTGGCCACCTCACCCCAGGCCTCCTGGGCATCAGTCTCAGCACTGCTCTGCCCACACCTAGGGAGACCTGCAGCCTCCCGGACAGTACCCATGGACGTGACTGCAGTCCGAGCCCTCATCAGTGAGTCCAGTTCCTCATAGAAAGGACACGTCCCTGGTGGGTGACTGCTCTTGGCTTTCCGGTAGCTTCGAAGGAGGTTTTTGAATCTGTAGCGACACTGCTCCAGTGTCCGCAAGAAGCCCAGAGCACACAGCCGCTCTGCGATGGCCCGGTACACCTGGCTGTTCTGGTGACAGGTGCGAAGCTTTTCCGAGAATGGGGACTCACTGAGAATTGCCAGGAAGGCCTTGGTCTCCTCATAGCCCCAGTGCACACCTGCTGTCAGGAGTGAAGAGTTGAGAACTGTGAGACTTAATGAGATGTGCCTAGGTCATCAGAGAATAGAGTCACCTGCCCTTCGAAATACCTAGAACATAGGCATGTCAGAAACTATCCAGGTACCTGGGCAATATCCCTTTGCTTCTCAGGGGCATGCGAGGACAGTCAGCCAGAGCTTCCCACCCTCACTCTCTTCTAAGAGATTCTATTAACACTTCAAGTCTTGGCTGAAGGTGAGGACTTAGGTAGTCATATTATATCAGTTATATCAGGTGATCCCATGCCCTTGGCTTTGCTGATTAGTTCAGGGAAAAGCCTGTAACCGGGATGCATGTGATTTTCCCCATATTCACTCAATACCTGTCCTCTATTTATTTTATAAATTCTTTTTTTTTTTTTTTTTTTTTGAGATGGAGTTCCACTTTGTTGCCAGGGTAGAGTGCAGTGATGCAATCTCGGCTCACTGCGATCTCCACCTCCTGGGTTCAAGCAATTCTCCTGCCTCAGCCTCCTGAGTAGCTGGGGATTATAGATGTGCACCACCACACCCAGCTAATTTTTGTATTTTTTTTTAGTAGAGAAGGGATTTCACCATGTTGGCCAGGATAGTCTTGATTTCCTGACCTCATGATCCGCCCGCCTCAGCCTCCCAAAGTGCTGGGATTACAGGCGTGAGCACCTGGCCATAAATTCTCCTTTTAATAAAACATGAAAACTGAGAATTCCTAAAGATTAGAGACATAAACGAATTTCAAATAGTCCTGCAAGAAAGGCCAAATGAGGACACACTTTCCTCCTTTGCAGAGGAATGAAAAGGAGGTGGTCTAGTCTCAGCTCCTCCGCAGGAAAGTGATGTACCCCATGAAGGCAACCATGTAAAACCAGCAGGCAGGAGCCACGGGCTCTGATCCGGGCTCTGCTCCTACCTGTGTGTCTATAAGACACCTCATCTCTTGGACTTCCATGTTTGCACCTTTACAATGACTGGGTGTTTCCCAGACATTGATTACTCAAGTCTATGCTGTCATGATTTCTGCCATTATCTGTTCAATATTTCACTCGCCATCACTCTTTACCTAAATTTGCTATCTGTGAAATCACAGGTTGATGCACTCACACAAATTAAGAGAAATATATAAATACAAGAATTTCAAGTTCATTCATGTAACGTCGATGATCATCCCATATTACCAGTGACACACTTTTGGAAATACCAGATTCACTCTTTGAGGCCCCTTAAGGCTTTAAAAATGTTTCCTTCTATAACTAAGAAGACTTTAGCGAAGAGACTTGGTCACGGGAAAAGAGGGTTGGAGTTTGAGGATGACCTAAAGAACGTAGCTCTTCACTCTAGTGGCTTCAATCCGGACTTGCAGCCTGTGCCCTGACCTCAGGGAATAGCAGTCTAGCTGGTAGGAGGGTTGGAATCTGAATCTGACTAAACCCCGATGTTCTTACCAATACGGCTCTGGAACAGGGCTGGGGCCCCTGCAATCCTGGGCCCCTGGGTAGACTCATCAGTGACCAGGCCAGCACCGTTACAGTCTTCTGCCATTTCTTCAGGCTCCCAGCCCCCTTCCTCCTGTTCATCCAACTCTGCATCACTATCCCCAAGCCTGGGGAGTGCCACGGCCTCTCCTGGGCCATCTGTGGCTCTGATGGCTGTCCGAGCCCTGACCAGGGCCTCCAGCTCCTCGTAGAAGGGGCAGGTACCTGGTGGGTGGCTGCTCTTGGCTTTCCGGTAATTCCGTAGGAGGTTTTTGACCCTATAGCGACATTGCTCCAGTGTCCGCAGGAAGCCCCTTGCCCTTAGCCGCTCTGCTATGGCCCGATATACCTGGCGATTCTGGTGACAAGTCCGGAGCTTTTCAGAGAAAGGAGACTCGCTTAAAATTGCCAGGAAAGTCTTGGTCTCCTCATAGCCCCAGTGAACACCTGATACTTTCATGTCCTCCACATCCCACTGGTATTGTTCCTCCCAGGCTCTTGACTCCCTCCAGGTCAATGCCTGAGCTGGCTCATTATCCAGGCTGTAAGCTGCAGTGCTCCTTTTCCCAGAATTTGTAAGACTCAGACCCCAAAACTCTGGTCCTTGCTCTTTCTCGGAGGTGATACTTGGTTTTGAAACTGGAACTCCTACAAAAGGAAGAAGAGAGATGACAGAGTAGAAACGGTCTGCTGAGCAGCATGTTTGTCCAAAATCTCCCTGAAACTTCTATCTTTTCCTTGCAAGAGGCTGACAAAAAATTCCCATGCTGATCCAATAAAATGTCTGCAGGAATAGGGAGAGAGAAGAGGTGACACGACCACCATATGAGAAACGTTAAGTGACCTGTTTGCTTTGTTCATTTGTTTGTTGTTGTTGTTGTTATGAAACATGAAACATCATATAAGAGTGACTCATTGGTCCACAGATGGACACATGACCTAAACTGGCCCAATCAGACTGAACTCCACAGCTGGAGGAAAGGGGTGTGTGTGTGTGTGTCTGTGTGTGTGTGTGTTAGTGAGTCTCTGTCCTGCTAGGCATCCATTGCCACCACCAGCATCTATCTTTTGACCATGAAACAAAACAGCTTTAATATGGAGCTAACACTGAGGATGGCAGACAGAAAGAAGAACAAAGACCTACTAGGACATTGCTCAGCTAATCTGTACTGTGGTTGGAGCATGTCCTCCTCAGGACTTCTAATAATGTGAGAAAATAAATTTCCTTACTTTTAAAAGTTAGCTATGTTTAAAGGACTGCTATCTCAACAGCTCCCAGCCCTAACAAAATAGGAAGCCTCTAATTAAAATAAATACTTGAAGGAAACTAGATGAAAAGGGTTTAGAAAGGCATAAGGACAATCTAATTCAGCATTTCCCAAAGTCTGTTCCTTTGAACACTATTTCCTCCAGATATCATGTGTAAAAAGGGGTTCCACTGTCAAGCAAGTAGCCAGTAAGCTTCCAGTATCTAAACTTACCATGAGTCACGCCTATCAGAGTCTCTTCTATTTCAGCTATTCACATGTCTAACTCCCCGCACAGTGATCCCGGGCTCCACAGGGAAATGGCTCCCTATTATTTGGCTTGCTACACAGGAGTGCCCACAGAGAAAGGAGTCTGTGCTGGTTATATGGGCTTCAGGTATTTTGGGCTCTGTGACATTTATTCCTTCTGGGTTTAATTAATTGGTCTCATGGGTTTAGTTCACTAAAGTCTGCCTGAGAGAAAGATCCTATTTACAATGCTGAAAAAAATCAGATTTCTGAGACAACAGGCCAGGCCTGGCCTCTGGTCTGTGGTGAATGGACTGAGGTAAGGAAGGTAATATGCCCAGAGAGGGCAGGCTCTTGGAAGCCATCCTGCCACCCCATCTCCAGGCAGCCTCCATCCCTGCCATGAGAGTGCTGGCTACAAAGGGCAAGTCTTCTTCCTATGTCTGAAATTCCAGAGACTGCAGAGCCATGATTCTTAAAGGAGAGGCAAAACTCTCTTTGGGAACTGAGTGTATCAGAAGCATGACAACATCACCTTCAGAGGGCACATCTCCTTACCCAGGTACACGCTGTTCCCACAGTCGTCTCCTGGGGGTTCTTTACAGAGCTCCTTCTCAGCATGTTTGCCAGGGCCCAGGGCTTCCTACGAGATGCACAAGACAAGGACCCCAAACATCACTGACCTTTGACAACAGCCTAGGAACCCTAGCAGGTCCCAGGAAAGATGATGGGAACAGAGGGATACCATGTGTGAAGCTGGCATCATAAGGAGCAGGGTGGCCGTTTGGTATATACATGTGTTTGGGGATGTTTGGGGCGTAGCAGACTGGGGGTGAAGGGCAAAGGCTAACACCCTGGGCCTCATGCCCTTTTGCTGAGCAGAGGTCATGGAGAGACAGGAGGAACACTGGGTGGGCAAGAGCACAGGAGCAGCAATGACAGGAAAGGAAGAACGAATAGCAGCTTACCTGGGACTCAGCTGTCACCTCCCAATCTCCAGCGCTCCCCATCTTTGGGAGAGTAGGGACTCGGGGAGTGAGGACAGCTGAGGAAAAGAAAAAGTCTCTGAAACCCAAGCTCTGGTTCCCAAAAAATCACCTCCCTCTGAGATTGGCTTTCCAAAAGTCACACTTGGATCAAGCTGGGGCTATCCCTATGGCCAGTGCAGACTTCCCCTTTATTTCCCTTCTAGAGTGTGTAGCTCCTAAGCTGCTGTGAGTGGTGTGCCACGTGGGAGAGGCCAGCCCTGACCTCCTGTGGTCACCACCCACTCCTGTCCCAGCCTGCACCTGCTGCAGGACTCCAGCTACAGCGGGGCATGCTGGCATCACCCATAGCCACAGCCTCTTTACGATGCTTGCTTACTTCTCAGTAAGTGTGCCCACCACACTGCAGCCTATCCCTTGCCTTGAATTCTGCACATCCTTCTTCGCCATGCACCTTTCCTCACCTCCCATTCCTCTGCCCTGCAGAAGGCCTCATTCCCTAATGTTCTCAGATTCTCGTACTCACCACTCTCTTTCAAAGGCTGTGGTGCCATCTTGGCATTTAGATGATTGGGAAGGTCAGGGCACGTATTCTTCACCCCCTTCTTCTGGGACTGCCCCTCAGGCCAGGGATCCACTGGCTGCGGCTGGAAGCTCTGAGATTCTTCCCCTGTCTTTAAGGGCCTGGTCTCTTCTGTATACAATTCCAGTTCCTACACACAAATAGCCAAAATTCCCACTCATCAGTTCAGTAAGACCCGCTTTGGTATTTTGAGTATAACTGTGGTCCAGAGGCTAACAGGCTCTTTTAAGATCCAAAATGACTTGAAGTAGGATGAGAAAGCCATCAGAGTGAGTTCGGTAGGTAGATCGGCATTTATACCACCAAATGTGTCTGTTGAACACACGGTGGCTATCCAAGTGTTTCAATGAGAGTGCCACTGTTTAAAACATTTTTGATCCACAGAGATAAATTATGTAAAATTTGTGTAACATTAAAAAATAACCCATAAGCATCAAAAATAGGTTGCTTACTTTTTAAGTGATCAAAGAGAGATCAAAGTTACCAAGTTGTATATTAAAAGGCAAAGGGAAGCATAAAAACAGGAAAAAAAGATAAAATCATAACACCAAATGCAATTGCTCTAAATATCTCTGCTGAAAGACAAAGCTATTTTTAAAATAAAAATTTTTTAAAGGGCAAAGAAACACAGATGGAGACTGGGTGCAGTGGCTCATGCCTGTAATTCTAGCATTTTGGGAGGCTGAGGCAGGGAAATCACTTGACGCCAAGGATTCAAGACCAGCCTGGGCAACACAGCAAGACCCTCATCTCTATAATAAATAAATAAATAAATAAATAAAATTAACCAGGTATGGCGGCACATGCCTGTACCCCCAACTACTCAGGAGGCTGAGGCAGAAGTATCACTTGAGCCCAGAAGTTCGAAGTAACAGTAAGCTATGATCATGCCACTGCACTCCAGCCTGGACAACAGAGTGAGATCTTGTCTCAAAAAAAGAAATTAGCTGGAATTTTAAAATAAGATAAAAGTACGTGTTGTTAATCTTAAACTAGAAGGACACGCAAAAGACAAGGCACTCTAACTCAAAAGGAAAAAGGAAGTGGCAATTTTCATTTCAATGTTGGATTTTAGGCAAAAAAAAAAAAAGGTACTCAGAGATATAGAGAAGATATTTAAAACAAAAGGGAATAATCAACTAAAATAACATTACCCAGTCAACTTCATCAATCATACAGCTAATTTCTTATCTCTATTTCTCAGCTGATTCCAAGTTCAGAGGTAGAGAGGCCAAGGTATTATCCTGGCTGTAAAACCTCAACAATATAACAATCTCAATACTTTATAAAAACAACTAACTTTTTTTTTTTTTATTATACTTTAAGTTCTAGGGTACATGTGCATAACGTGCAGGTTTGTTACATATGTATACTTGTGCCATGTTGGTGTGCTGCACCCATCAACTCGTCAGCACCCATCAATTCACCATTTATATCAGGTATAACTCCCAATGCAATCCCTCCCCCCTCCCCTCTCCCCATGATAGGCCCCAGTGTGTGATGTTCCCCTTCCCGAGTCCAAGTAATCTCATTGTTCAGTTCCCACCTATGAGTGAGAACACGTGGTGTCTGGTTTTCTGTTCTTGTGATAGTTTGCTAAGAATGATGGTTTCCAGCTGCATCTATGTCCCTACAAAGGACACAAACTCATCCTTTTTTATGGCTGCATAGTATTCCATGATGTATATGTGTCACATTTTCTTAATCCAGTCTGTCACAGATGGACATTTGGGTTGATTCCAAGTCTTTGCTATTGTGAATAGTGCCGCAATAAACATACATGTGCATGTGTCTTTATAGCAGCATGATTTATAATCCTTTGGGCATATACCCAGTAGTGGGATGGCTGGGTCATATGGTACATCTAGTTCTAGATCCTTGAGGAATTGCCATACTGTTTTCCGTAATGGTTGAACTAGTTTACAATCCCACCAACAGTGTAAAAGTGATCCTATTTCTCCACATCCTCTCCAGCACCTGTTGTTTCCTGACTTTTTAATGACTGCCATTCTAACTGGTGTGAGGTGGTATCTCATTGTGGTTTTGATTTGCATTTCTCTGATGGCGAGTGATGATGAGCATTTTTTCATGTGTCTGTTGGCTATATGAATGTCTTCTTTTGAGAAATGTCTGTTCATATCCTTTGCCCACTTTTTGATGGGGTTGTTTGTTTTTTTCTTGTATATTTGTTTGAGTTCTTTGTAGATTCTGGATATTAGCCCTTTGTCAGATGAGTAGATTGCAAAAATTTTCTCCCATTCTGTAGGTTGCCTGTTCACTCTGATGGTAGTTTCTTTTGCTGTGCAGAAGCTCTTTAGTTTAATTAGATCCCATTTGTCAATTTTGGCTTTTGCTGCCGTTGCTTTTGGTGTTTTAGACATGAAGTCCTTGCCCATGCCTATGTCCTGAATGATACTACCTAGGTTTTCTTCTAGGGTTTTTATGGTATTAGGTCTAACATTTAAGTCTCTAATCCATCTTGAATTAATCTTCGTATAAGGAGTAAGGAAAGGATCCAGTTTCAGCTTTCTACTTATGGCTAGCCAATTTTCCCAGCACCATTTATTAAATAGGGAATCCTGTCCCCATTTCTTGTTTCTCTCAGGTTCGTCAAAGATCAGATGGCTGTAGATGTGTGGTATTATTTCTGAGGACTCTGTTCTGTTCCATTGGTCTATATCTCTGTTTTGGTACCAGTACCATGCTGTTTTGGT
The DNA here is from genome assembly GCF_000951035.1 of Colobus angolensis palliatus. NCBI lineage: Eukaryota > Metazoa > Chordata > Mammalia > Primates > Cercopithecidae > Colobus > Colobus angolensis. Next base: position 7,046,309 of record NW_012117376.1, read on the forward strand.
TACTGTAGCCTTGTAGTATAAAAACACCTAACTTTTAAAAATGTATTTCAATTTTTTTTCAATAGATAATAGACTCACATGGTTTAAAAACAGAAAATACATACAGGGGTATATTCAGTGAAAATGCCCCACCCCCATCCATCTCCATCCCGTCGATCCTGTTCTTTTCCCCTCTTCTCATCACAGGAAACCCATGTTCTTCATTCTTTTACAGTTTCTTTCTACATACAAGCAAATGTAAATATGTATTCTTAGCTTCCCTCTTTTGTATACAAAAACTTATGACTAGATATATTGCTCTGAGTCTTATTTTTTTGAACCAAAATAATAACAACTATCTTCATTAACTTACTGAGTTTGCCAAACTTAGCTGTAAAACTTTTTTGGTTGGCCTGAAAATCCAAATCCACTCACAGAGAAGGATTTTTACCATTGAGAAGACATATAGGAATGGGCCATGAGCATCAAGGGCCATTCCAAATAAGAAGATCCACCAGTGTCCTGAGTGACTTCACAGGGAGAAAATATCTGCTTATCAACCTTCTTATATGGTCATGTTAAAAAAAAATTCACTTTGTTATCATTATAATCTACAGAGGAACTGTGTGACTAAATTCAACAACAATCTTTACTCTCAACCCCAGTTCCTCCAACTATTACCATCCCTAAGTAAAGACTCTGATTCCATGGATAGTAATTTTGGACACAGAAAGAAGCAGATTCAAGTGACAATCAGGAGGCAAAAAATTAGTAGGTCAAACTTCTAGTTTCCAAGAAATCTGTAGAGTCTAGAATTTGCCACTCAACAGTAACAAGTAAAAAGCTGAACAAACTGAAAAATCAACAACTCTTCTTAGATCTGTCAGAGAAGTGAGGCCACAAACCACTCTCCCCAAAACTGGAGAGACAAACAGGTGGAATCAGAGAATCACAACTTAGTGGAGCAGAAGCGTCTGTGGGAACCAGTGCCAGGGAAGAAAAACCTAAACTGTAATTGACGAACTGCTGGAAGGACAGGGCAGACAACTCTGAGAGGTAAAAACTCCAGGGCACTTAATCACTGAGCAGGGGTACATTTTCATAAGTTTTATCTCCAGGAGTTCAACCAGATCCTCACAGTGAATATCAGAGAAAAATCTCTTCTTGCTTATGGCAGATGGCAGGAAAAAGGAACCATTTTGAAATATGCCAGGGTTTGCAGTTATAACAAGGTTGCAGGGTACAAATATGCAAATAAGCAAAAGTCAACCGCCTTCCTTTATACCAACAATGAAACAAGTAGAATTTGAAATTAAAGGCATAATAACATTTACATTCTCCTCCAAAAAAAAAATGAAATATTTAGGCATAAATCTAAGAAAATATGTAGAAGATTTACATGGGGAAAACTAGCAAAGAAAGGCGTCAAAGAAGAACTAAATAAATGGAACAATATTCCATGTTCACAGATAGAAAGGCTCACTGTCGTCAAGATGTCAGCTTTTCCCAATTTGATCTACAGATTCAACACCCAGTCAAAGTCACAGAAGTTTATCTTGTGGATATCAACAAACTGTAAAGTCTTTGTTGTTCATTTGTTTTGTTTTTTTTTTCAGTAGCAATGGGGTTTCATCATGTTACCTAGGCTATTCTTAAACTCCTGGGCTCAGGCAATCCACCTGCTTCATCCTCTCAAAGTCCTGCAATTACAGGTGTGAGCCACTGCACCTGGCCATGTGCAGTTTATATGAAAAGCAAAGACCTGGAATAACCAACTCAATATTGAAGGAGAAGGAAAAAAATCAAAGGACTGACACACCTGACTTCAAGATTTACCATAAAGCTATAGTAATCAAGACCGTGTGGTATTGGCAAAAGAATAAAGTGATCAATGGAACAGAATAGAGACCCCAGAAATAGTTCCACATAAAGACAGTCGACTGAATTTTGATAAAGGAGTAAAGGTAATACAGTGAATCAAAGATAATGTTTTCAAAAAATGATACTAAAACTGGATATCACATAAAAAAAAAAAGCTTGTATCCTTCACAAAAATCAACTCAAAATGGATCACAGACCTTAATGTTAAATGAAAAACTACAAAATTCCTAAAATATAGGAGAAAACTGAGACAATGTTAGGTATAGCAATGACTTTTCAGACACAAAATCAAAGGCACAATCCATGAAAGAAATAATTGATAAGTTGGACTCCATTAAAATTAAAAAATTCTGCTCTATGAAAGATACTGTCAAGAGAATGAGAAGACAAGCCACAGACTGGGAGAATATATTTGCAAAACACACATCTGATAAACGACTGTTACCCCAAACATACAAAGAACTCTTTTTTTTTTTTTTTGAGACGGAGTCTCGCTCTGTCGCCCAGGCTGGAGTGCAGTGGCCGCATCTCAGCTCACTGCAAGCTCCGCCTCCCGGGTTGACGCCATTCTCCTGCCTCAGCCTCCCGAGTAGCTGGGACCACAGGCACCCGCCACCTCGCCCGGCTAGTTTTTTGTATTTTTTAGTAGAGACGGGGTTTCACCGTGTTAGCCAGGATGGTCTCGATCTCCTGACCTCGTGATCTGCCCGTCTCGGCCTCCCAAAGTGCTGGGATTACAGGCTTGAGCCACCGTGCCCAGCCCATACAAAGAACTCTTAAAACTAAACAGTAAGAAGACAAACAACCCAATTTAAAAATGGGCAAGACTTGAACAGTCACCTCACCAAAGAAAATATACAGATGGCAAGAAAACATGTATAACATGGTAGGTTATTAGTGAATTGCAAATTTGAACAACAATAAAATACCACTATCTACCTACTAGAATGGCCAAAGTCCGAAACACCAAATGCTGGCAAGGACGTGGGGCAACAAGAACTCCCATTCATTGCTAGTAAAAATGCAAAATGGTACAGCCACTTTGGACTACAGTTTGGCAATTTCTTACAAAGGTAAACATACTCTTACTATATGATCCAGCAATCATGTCCCTTGGTATTTACCCAAGTGAACTGAAAACTATGTCCACACAAAAACCTGCATATGAATATTTACAGCAGCTTCATACATAACTGCCAAAACTTAGATGGAACCAAGAGGTCCTTCAGTGGGTGAGTAGATAAATAAACTGTGGTACATCCACACAATGGAGTATTATTAAGCATTAAAGAGAAATGAGCTAACAAGCCATGAAAAGACATGGAGGAAATTTAAATGTATACTACTAAGCAAAAGAAGCCAATCTGAAAAGGCTATATACTGTATGATTCCAGCTATGTAACATTTTTTAAAAGGCAAAACTATGGAGACAGTAAAAAGATCAGTGTTGCCAGGGGTTGGGGGAAAGGAGGAATAAACAGGTAGAACACAGAGGGTTTTTACAGCAGTGAAGCTACTCTGTATGTCACTACAGTGGTAGACACGTTACTATGTCATTATAATGGTAGATACAGTTTATAATAGGGTTTTTAATGTTATACATTTTGTCAAAACATACAGAATGAGTAACATTAAGAGCCCTAACATAAACTGCTACTTTGAGTGATGATACTGATGTATCTATGTAGGTTCATCAATGGTGATAAATGCACTGCTCTGGTGCAGGGATGTTGATAGTTAGGGAGGCTTGTGGGGGAGGGATGTGAACTCTCTGTATCTTCTCCTCAATTTTGCTGTGAGCCTAAAACTGCTCTAAAAAATAAAGCCTGTTTTTTTAAAAATCCCTGTGCACCTGATGGAGGGGGCATCTGACGGAGAGGGGGATTCAACAAGATGGTGATGACAGAAGAAACAAGGTAACAATCACAAAATAGCAGAGCTGAAAGATCCCTTTTAGGAAACTATCTTAGGGGACATTTAGTCTTGTAGGCACCAACCTTTTTCAGGTGCTGGTTCATGAATATTATAACTATATTTCATCCTATTATTAAGACTTGAAAAATTTTACTTGCAGAGAATGCAACTAAGTTATATATCTTGCAATATAAGATCACAAGCTACATTTGCACCTGAAAAAACAAGCTCCGCTGCTACTTGTCCATTTGTTTTGAAATTTATGAGCACTCAGGAGCAAGTAGGAAAGTTTAAAAATAAAAAAAAAAGTCACAGTAAAAACAAAAATACATAATAGAAAAGATTCCATTACCTTATTTTTTTCTCAATTTTAGAAGCAGTTCAACTTTTGGTCAGCTCACAGGGCCATAATTTGTGAACCTTTGGTCTAGTCCAACCCTCTCATTTTACAGATGAAGAATCATAAAGACCCTGATTTAAATCAATTTTCATCTCTGGGTCTTAAGTTCTTTATCTTCCAACTCTGAAGCCCTAAAACTTCCATTTGTTTCTTCATTGCCACTTAAGACAAATAGCTGGTTTCTTTAAAAGAAATAATATAGGGGGGTGAGGTGGTATATTAAAATAAGGCACACTCTCTCATACTTAGTTCTGTAACTTTATATATTACTCTCCCTATATCTTCAATCAGTTTGTAAAGGAATCCAAAGAGCAAAGTCACAGTTCTTAAACTTTGCTCCCCCGATCTCACACTGTATAGAACTTTACAGTTTAAATGTACAGAAAACCCCTGCCATTTGCAAGGCATATGTTCCCAAACCTGTAATTTCCCCCAGCAAAATGTGGGTAAGTAAAATATCACAAGAATTACTAACTATAACAAGTGGAGAAAAACAGTCATGTTTAGATGAAGGTTCTGGATCCAGCCAAAGGATCTGTTCTACATATACCAGCTTTGAAGCAGGATTCAAAATTTCTGTCACAGCAAAACTATGCATTACATCATGGGCCTTCAGTGGTCACTTGCAAATTGTTGAAACTGCGAATGTTAAATCCATACTTTCATTTCCCCTACCTCAGCTCTATCACATAGTTATATAACGTTAGGTAAGTTACTGACCTCTCCATCTGTGTTTACCCATTTGACAAATGGCAATGATAATAGCACCTACCTTACTGGATTGCTGGGTTGATGAGGGACATATATAAAAAGCTTAGACCAGTATCTGACACACAGTGAGTGCTCACAAAATGTCAATTAATATCTCATTTGAGCCTTATGGCTCAAAGGTATTTTAATTCCCATGGTTTGCAGAGGAGGCATCTGATACGCGGTAGAAAGAACAATGACCTTGGAACCTAAGGATTTGGCTTTAGGCTCTGGTCTACTCACTGATGACCTTTGTGGGCCACTTGGCATTTTGTTTTGTTTCATTTGTACTGTTTGTAGAGACAGGGTTTTGCCATGTTGCCCAGGCTGGTCTTGAACTCCTGAGCTCAAGCAATCCATCTGCCTCAGCCTCCCAAAGTGCTAGGATTACAGGTGTGAGCCACCACTCCTGGCCAACTTCTTGGTTCTTAGTTTAATCTATAAAATAGGGGCAACAGTACTATTTCTGTCTATCTACATTACTGCTATAAGCACTCAGAGAAATCACATATGTAAAAAGATTTTGTTAGGTATAAAACACAAGTTAATCATATTGTGAATATGGTAGTGGGAGGCAGTCTGGAGTAGTGGTTAGGAATACAAGCTTTAGAGTTAGAATGCCTGAGTTCAAATCCTGACTCTACCATCTAGCAGCTGTTCAGACCCCAGGCAACTTACCTATCTTTTCTCTGTCTCCGTTTTCTCACTAGTAAAATCAGGATAACAGTACCTATCTCATTAAATTGTTGACAGGACTAAGTGGGTTAACACATGTAAAGCACTTAGAACACTGCCTGGTAGACAGTAGTGGTCAATAAGTGTCAGTTCTCAATAACTATTGTTATATTTATTGTGAATTTGGCAATTATTAACCTAGTCACAACTCCACTGCCTTGCCTGACCCACTCCTTGGAAGAGACTGTCTCACCGGCTGTCCTGCAGTCCTGGTCTCTCGGTGCCAATCCTCCACCAGGGCCACAGCCTCCTCACCACTCTCAGGGTGGCGTGCCTGCACCCAGGTCTGGACCTCCCTAGGCAAGATAGTCAGGAACTGCTCCAGCACCAGCAGCTCCAGGATCTGCTCTTTGAGACGGATCTCTGGCCTCAGCCAACGACAGCAGAGAGCCCAGAGCTGGCTGAAGGCCTCATGGGGTCCAGCTGCATCCCTGTATTGGAACTGTCTGAAGCGCTGGCGGGAGGCCTCTGGGCCAGAGACAGAGTTGCGGTCTTTCTCCCAGAGTTTGGATTCTGATCCCCACGAGTCCTCTTCCAATTTCACAATCAGGAGTTCTTCAGGCTCTGGCTGCAGAGACGCCTGGGCTTGCGATTCCAGGGCTACAGCCATTGTCTACCCTAGACGCCTTACTTCAGCTGTGCTGTCCACATCCAATGTCTTCCTTCATCTATAGTGAGTCCTTCAAGAGGTTCCTAGAAAAGGCACTGCTCCCCAAGGCTCTAAGGCAGAAAGACAAAGGATAGAATGTGAGCAAAAGAATGCAGAAGCTTCATTATCCCCCTTACCCCATACCTTCCGTCACCTTTGCATGGGGGCAGAGGCGCTAAGAGATGCCCCTTTCCCACAGGCAGGAAGTGAGGCCACAATCTGGCACCAAAGCCAGTAGCACCTACCTTACTTGATTGCTGGGTTGATTAGATAAGCGATATATATAAAAAGCTTAGACCAGTGTCTGACACACAGTGAGTGCTCACAAAATGCCAATTAATATCTCATTTGAGCCTCCCACTTTGGAGGAAGACAGCACAGTATTCAATCCTCTAGGTCATGACTGAACACCTTAGCCTGGCATCCCACACCTCCATGATCTGGCCCAGTATAGACTTCCTCCCCTCTACACATGTCCAAAGTCCAACCTTCCCTCAAATTGGGTTTGAAATGTCACCCCCTCCATAAGGCCTTTCTTCCCGAATCTTAAAGCTTGGCTGGCATTATTCTAGGGATGTTCTCCTTGCAAAATCCAACAACTCTATGCTATCCCCTGGTCATCCCACCCACTTGGCATTATTCACCATCCCTATACATGACTCCTAAAACTCCAGCAAGGACCTGTTTCCAGATCTCCAGACCCCAAAATCCAAACCCCTTCATGACATTTCTACTTGACTGTCCCTTAGGCACCTTAAACTCAATGAGTCAAAAACTGGATTTGTTATTTTCTCCTGCAATCATGTCTGCCTTCTGAAGCTCCCCCTTCAGTGAAGGCACTGCCATCAAGTTCTCCACACCAGAAACCTGGTCATCATCATTCTCTAAGATCCCCCAAATCAATTCATCACCACGCTGTGTCCACTTGGCATCTCCATCTCCAATGCTACCACTTCAGTGCAGAGAATCATCATGTCTTCCACCTGATCAGTCTCCTAACACATCCCTGCCTCCACTCACCTCACCCCAACCTCTGCTCTATTCTTGGCACAACAACCAAACTAGATCAAAGCCTGACTACACCACCTCCCTGCTAAACACCCTCCAGTGATCTCCCATTTCCCTCAGGTTTTAAAGCACAAGCCTTACCCAAGTCTCCAACTCATCTCTTTACCATGGTCCACTAGTCATGGTGCTCCAGAAGCACAGCTTTCAGATCTTACACCAAGCTGCCCTCTGAACCTTCCCCTCTTTGGGAAGGTCCCCTTTGGGAATGGTCTCCTCCCTTCCTTCGGCTAGCAAGGTCTCAGCTTAAATTGCACTTTTTCCATGAGGCCTTCCCTGCAACCTGAAACAAGATTCAGTCCTTGACCACAAGCTCCCATGGCATCTTACATTTTCTCTACCATAGCCCTGATCATCCTTTACTGTAATTTTCTTACTCACTAGATCATTAGCTTCCCAAGAGACCTAGCACAGTGCTTGGCACATATAGGGAGTACTCAATAAATAATAAAGTCATGAATGATCGACTAATGATGATGGTGTATCATTAAGCAAGGATTACCATTAATCCCTTTCTGTGCACACTAAATAAAAAATAAATGACCGTCCTGCTTATGCCAAAAGGAATTCCTTTCTCTTTTATTTCCATGTTTCTGTGACACTTACCACTTTCTACACTGTATGACACACTGTATGAGAAAGATGTGTGTATCTATGTTGTCCCCAAGGAGATTACAGCCTCTCTGATGGCACCCATGCTGGGTTATCTGAAAAAATGAGCTCACTGTGTTGTCCCAACAAGTCTGGGTGACATTAAAAAAATGCCCACTCAAAGGAGATCATTAGCTGCTTCCAAGTAGGAACGACACAACTGAATTGAGAATGGAGAGATGGTGGTATTTTTCATTTTGGGCAATCTGACTGGACTGAAGAGAAACAAGGCAAGGGTCATAAAAATTAAAGTATTGCCCTAAAGGCCTCCATTATACTTAGGAAGAGGCCTAAAGCACCACTCATGGCTACCTGGCAACTTCCTACTCATCCTTCAACTACCAGCTCAAATGTCACCTCCTTTGATAGGAGTTCCTTGACATGCCCTTTTCATGTCCTGCTCTCCAAGAATTGCCTCCCTAATCCTATATCCCCAAAGCAATTGGTACATACCTCTAATATAGGTATTATCCTACACTATTGTAGTTACCAGTTGCTACATCTGACAGCCCCATTAGACTGTATTACTAGAACCAGTATTGTATGTTACTCATTGCTGTATCCACAGTGCTCAACCCAGTATCTGATAAATAGCGGGGCCATTAAAAAGTTTTATTACCATTTATTAAAATAATGAACCTAGTATATCAAAAGCCTAATGGGATATGGATGATCCATAATTTATACTAAACTAAAGAATTCACCTTTCATGAAATTTCTTTTTGAACCACAACCTTACTGATGCATGAGTTCAAACACATTTCTGTCACCCTCTCACACAAGGAGTAATTCATCAGTCATTTATAGAGTACCTGCTATACCCTGTTTGGAAGCTTCAGATCTAACAGTAGCTGGGACTGACAGTCCCTACCTTCAAGAAAATTACAGTCTAGTGAGACAGACAGTCAATAAGCAAGCAAAGACAATTGCATTCCTGCATAAAGAGGACACCACAACAAAATAGGCAATTAGCAGTCATACCAGGCCCAAAGCTCAGAGTCTCAGATAATAGGTATTTTCTCCTGGAAAGACTTGAAAGTCCCAAAGGTTTGTTTCAAATAGAAATCGGAAAGCCCCAGGGACCATATATCACCATAACCTTTTCCAGTCTAAGGAAGTTAGACTGAAGTATGGATAGCAGGCTATTGTGGGGAGAGGGAGGCCAACAGAGTCGGCCAACACCCGGCTGATTTCACACAGAAGTAAATAAGGGAAAATGGACCAGGGCATTCCTCGTTTCCCAGATGACCAGGAATATCAAGCCTCATTAGGACCAGCAATTTCTAAGAGTACCCCTTCATTGAGTGCCCACAGGGTGCCAGGCACAGCGCTGTGTTCCACATTCATAATCTCACTGAATCCTCCAGGCAGCAACTGGAGTCTCATGAGGTGTTGAGCTGCATTTCACTGACCTGTAACTTCCACTACAAAGATAAGAAAGAAAGAAAGAGGGCTGGGCGCAGTGGCTCACACCTGTAATCCCAGCACTTTGGGAGGCCGAAGCAGGTGGATCACAAGGTCAGGAGTTCAAGACCAGCCTGATCAACATGGTGAAACCCCATCCCTACTAAAAACACACATACAAAAAAAAATAGCTGAGTGTGGTGGCTCGCACCTGTAATCTCAGCTACTTGGGAGGCTGAGGCAAGAGAATTGCTTAAACCCAGGAGGCGGAGGTTGCAGTGAGCTGAGATCACACCACTGCACTCCAGCCTGGGCAACAGACCAAGACCCTGTATCGGGAAAAAGAAAAAATAAGAAAGAAAGAGAGAAACAGCATAATTTAAATAGTGCAGCCAGTTCCGTTCACTATCTGTTCGAGAATAAGCATGTGGTGATGGCACCTAGGACTTTGCTATTCACCAGGTTGGTCTTGATTCCCTCGTGCCTCTCTTTCCACTGAGGGTGAGTAAAGTGTCTTTCATATCACACAGTCCTTAACACAAGCCAATTCTCATCTAATGTTCAAACAAGAAAGCCTGGCTATGCTGATTAGTTTATTTATTGAAAGGCAGCAGGTTAGTTTCTGAAATGGCTCCTTGCCAAAGGATTTTCAAGCTAACTGTGATTTTTGGCTAAAGTGATTTTCACCCTTAGAATATAATTATCTGATAAGGTATGACTGCACTATATTCTCAATTATCTAAAGGGAAACTGTTTATGAAGAGTCACTTAAGGTTACACAACTAGCAAGTGGCAGAGTTAGGGTCTAAGCCCAGATCCCTTTTCTCCAATCATTTTTCTTAACCACGTCCTATAGCCTCCTCTATGTGTGCTAGCCATCCAAACTCCTAAGATGAGAGTGGAAAGAACATTAAGGCAGGTGTGAGCAGACTGGGGTTCTAATTCCACTCCTGCCACTAATCAGCTGTGTTACTTTGGACAAGTCATGTAGCCCCTGTGGCTGCCTAGCTAGGCCGCAGCTTACAGCTGATCCTACTCACCAGTTGCCCTAGGTTCCTTAATTAGTATGATGGGGTAGAGCAAGGGGGAAGGAAACTAGAGTCAGTGGCTACAAGTTTAAATGGGTATAAGGACCTAACAATGTAAATGAGTCAATGACTGAAGTGAACTGGGTGGGCACTACAGCCAACTATAGAGTGCCAGGGGAACATATGCCCAGAATATTCCTAGGCCTGCTAGTTTTTCCAAAAGAAGCTAGCACTCTAGATTTTTAAATGTTGGCAAGCAACTCAAAATTGCTTCACACACTATGAGATTAAATAAAGCATGACGGTGGACTTCATTCAGCATGGGCTGTCGCTTTGCCACTTAGCTTCAGCTAAGTGATCTCAAAGCTCTCTTTCAATATCCACAAAGACCTAGAAAGAGTACAGAGGCTCCCAGGTCATGAGGGATAAGTGCTGACTGCCATCAAAATCAAGATCTCTTTACAAACACAGGGAAGCTGAGGGGCATCTTGACTCCTAGGGTAATAAGTATGAATGTGTCATGAGGAGCCCACTCAGTGAAAAGGGAAGAGAAGATCCTCCCCAGTTCCATGGGAAAGGCCAAGACTGGTCTTCGACCTCCAAAGAGAAAAAACTGGGAACTCTCAAAGGCTGTCAGGCCCATCTGGCTGACAGTCCAAGCTATGGCTTAAAGCAGGCTGACCTAACCTCACACAAAAGGGCTTAAGTTAGGGAGAGCAAATAGGTTTCATTTAAAGCAGAAACTTCAATCAACTGGAAGTGGCTGCCTAGAGTAGTGTGCTGAGGGCTCTGAGTACTGTGTGAATATGTGCTGTGAACCAACCAATTAGCCATGACTGCCAGGGACACAGGAAGGGGCACTGGCAGCACACATTCCATGTATTTGTCACTCCTGGCTTAAACTCCCATTGGCAATGAATCAGCTTCAGCTTCCAGCAGATAGCCCTGACAGGCAGGGGAAGACTAAAGCTCCTGCCCTGGAAATCCACTGGAAATAGAAGTCTTCAAGGCTGGCATAGCAAAGCTTACCCTGCATGGTCTTCATTCACACATACATCAAGTATTTACTGCTTTACATCAAGTATTTACTGCTTTACATCAAGTGTTTACTACTCTAGACTGGGCAATGGGGAAACAGAGGTGACTGAGACACTGTTCCTGTCCTGGAGATGTTCACAGTCTAGTGGAAGAGACACACAAGTCACAGATAATTATGATCAAATGTGGTAATAGGAGAATTTATGGAAGCTGAGGGTTGGGGGTGACTTAATTTGCTTAAGGAAATTGAGCAAAGTAAGAGTTGAATTTTTTTTTTTAAGTTAAAGTAGTTCTCTTGGCAAAGAAGGTGAGGGACCAGAGAGAATATTCTAAGCTGAGAGAACAGCATTTATAATGACAGAAAACCAAATGGCCTACCCAGGAAATGAGGAAAATCTTGACAGCCCTGGAGTGTGAGATGCATGAAGATTAGGCTGCAAAAGGAGTTTATGAAGGACAATGTGTTTGGACTTTACAGGTTATGGGAGCCAATGAAGGTTTTCAAGCAGAAGGCATAATCAGATTTGTAGGTTAAACAGATAACACTAGGTGCAATGTGTGTGTTCACGCTGGGAAACTCAAAAGGCTTCTGCAAAAATCCTACAAGAAAGAGGCCGACTGAAACTAAATTAAAGAAATTGAAAGATCGGAAGATCCTTGGACGTGAAAGAATGCAAGAGGAATCAGAGAGTAAGTAGGTAGGTAGGTAGGTAGGTAGGTAGGTAGGTAGGTAGGTAGGTAGGTAAATGGGATGATGGTGCCACTGACTTCCATAAGGCATAAGGAAAGAAGTGCAGGTTTGGGGCAGAACACAACAGCCAGTCCCATCCACTGGGTTCCAGAGGTAACAATCATTAGGGAGGTAACAAATTAGATATGCTTGTTCTAGACGGGAAGGTTGAGATTGAAACACTATTTTTAAGGTCAGGCTTCAAGCTCAGGCCCTCTTCACTTCTTGCCAGGGCCCCAGACCCTCTATCCTTTCCTCTGTGGTCTCCAGACCTTTCTATGGCTCTCCCACCTCCAAAACCTCCCTCAATCCCCTCACCTTCAGACCTTTCTAAGGCCCTCCTCATTCCCAGGGCCCTCTATCGCCTCCTCATCCCCGACCCCTGTATGACCCTTCCCATCTCCGGCCGCTACATCCTCTGACCGTCCCTCACCCTCCACCCCCACATATAAGCTTCTTTCTCCACTCTCACCTTCCCCAGTCCCCTGTGTCACCACCACCTCCTAAGTCTCCAGCCCAGAGCCTGCGTCTCAGCTGCCCCCGCCCCGCCACCCGGACTCACCCACCGAGACACCCACTTCACAACAGGGCGGAAGTGCTCCCGGGCTGGTGCAGGGAATGCTGGGACGCGGAGTCCGAGCGGCGCCACCCCGGGAATGGAACGTCTGAGACCACAATTCCCAGAAGGAACCGCGCGAGCGCCGGTGGGCGGCCCCCTCCGTTTGCTGCCTTTCAGATGTCTTCAGCCAATAGATATGTCATCTTCTCCCGGACCCTGGCACTGGAACAAGTCGGAATGGGCGCGACACATGGGGGCGGGATCTGTTGCGATCCTGGCCTTTTCCATAGGCTCCCGAATAACAGCACTGCCCAATGGGAGGACACTCGAGCAGAAGAGGGCCGGGTTCTATTGAGCAGTAGAAGTGAGAGCTTCAGAGCCCGAGAGATTAAAGCAGACAGAATAAGAAATATGAAGAGAGAGTGACTAGAGGTGACCAGCCCGATAGGCAGGAGAGAACTGGACAGTTGTAGCTTCAATTTCCAGCTTACAGCTAAGCTGTGTGCCTTTGGAAGAATTCTGAACCTCGTTCTCTTCACCCTTAAAATGAGGGTAGTAATGACATCCATGTCACAGAGTTTTGTGAACCTTCAATGAGATAATACACCTAAAACGATTAGCTCAGGGCCTGGCTCCTAATAATGCACAACGATTGTTAGCTATTATTATGTATATCAGTTAGTACAGAGCTTGGCACTTCGTAGGTGTTGGAAGAATGTTAATCATTATTACAGAATAATCCTCATATAAATGCGTTTGCTCTGTACCACTGTGAATAGTTTGGGGCATGAACAATCTAATATGGTGTTGAGAATGTGGGCTTTGTAGTCAGACACGGATCCAAATCCCAGCTCAACTACTTCCCAGCTATATGGCCTTGAACAAACTACTACATCTATTTTGTCTTTGGAATTTTCTTCTATAAAATGCAAGTAATGTAAGAGAATTTACATCACAGGGTGTTGTGAAGGTTAAATGAGATGATTTAGGTAAAAGTCTCTGAAGTCAAGCTGCTTGTGTCTGAAAGTTCTTACTTTCAAATGAAGGATGCAGGTCTTACCACTTGCTAGTTGTGAAACCCTGGGCAAATTACTTAGCTTCTTTGTGCCTCCATTTTCCCATCTGTAAAATGGGAATGATAATGCTTGCCTCTTCCTGAGAGGGTTGTTGAGAGGAATAAATGGGAGAAGGTATGTAAAGAGCGTGACACATGTCTGATACACAGAAAGTGTTTAATAATCATTAGCTAGTCCAGGCACGGTGGCTTATGCCTGTAATCCCAGCACTCTGGGAGGCTGAGGCGGAAAGATCGCTTGAGTCCAGGAGTTCGAGACCAGCGTGGGCAGCATAGTGAGACCTCGTCTCTATTTTAAAAAATAGAAAATACAATAAAATACTTAATCATTAGCTATTATTTTTATTATCAATGGTTATGCGGCTTAGGGAAAATTAACAATACCTAGCATCCAGTAAGGGCTCAATGCATGTTGGCTAGTATTAAAATAGGAGAATTCTTAGTTTTAATGACCCAGTTTAAATTCCTTCTCTGTGAAACATGTTCCAACTTATTTGTAGTAATAACTCATGTGATTTTACTCAGTAAACATAATAACAACCTGTAAATACCCTTTGGTGTTGAAGTCTCACAGTAACCCTATGAGTTGGTATTGCTTGCTCCACTTTACAAAGAGGGAATGAAACCTAGAGAAATGAAGTGACCTGCTCAAGATCACAGAGCCAATAAGAACCAAGGCTGGGATTTGTCACCCCGTGGGCATGTGACTCCAAAGGTCCTACACTGCATGAGGAAGAGACCGTATATGGAAGTAAGAGGGTTTGAGATGGGAAGGGATAGCGCAACAGTGTGGGGTGCCAAGGGAACAGGAAACATTTGAGACAGTGTCAGGATCTGAAGCTGGGGAGGCAGCTTTGCAGGGTCAGGTGAGGACGTGTCCACTTCAGCATCATCTGCCCTAAGGGAAAGAAGAGAGGCAAGTGTGCAGAGAGAGGAAAGGACACCATTAGGACACAAGAGGGCGCGCCTCGCCCTAAATCCAGCCTCGAATTATTCTGTGGTTTCCCTTAGCCTTTGTCTAATTAAAGTCTGGCATTCTACAGAAGAGGAAAACTAAGGAAGGCCCCAAGAGGCCAAGTACCCTTTAGTGCCATGTAAAAATAAGCAACAGAGCCTGAACCTGTTCCAGGTTCTCTCTGGTTCAGCACCCATCAGGATTTGGTTTGCAAGCATTCTGTCTGCATTTGTCTACCAGCATTCTCTCTGATTTGGGCAGACATTAGGCTCTAAAGATACAGAGATGAAGCAAACCTTGTCTCTCACCCCAGGGCCTGATCTCTAAACTTTCCCAATAGAGCGCTCCTATGAGTGAAGCCTTTTTGAGTTTTCAAGTTGAGCACACACTCCCAACATATGTGTATTTATTTATGTATAAATGATGTGCCTGTATTAGCTAACTTTCCTTGAACATTTGCAATGCATTATTAGGTCCCGCTCTCAGTGTTTTATATGTATTAACTCATTTAATACATCCAAAACCCTTTGAGGGAGAGTGTAATACTATCCCATATTACAGAAAAGGAAACTATGGTAGAGAGGTTAAATAACACGCTAAAGGCACATGGCTAGAAAAGCAGGCAGTCTAGCTTCAGAATAAAGTGAGATTTAAAAAAAAATAGAAGGTATAACAGTTTCTTTGCAACCCTAGTATGATTATGTTGTGCACTCAGCTTTGGAGACCACGTCTATTGCTTTCAGACCTGTGATTAGTCCTTTGAGAAAGGGAGGGGCAGGAAATTGTGGGAGCCCAGAGGCAACTGCTACCTAGGCTGGAAGATCAGGAAAGGCTTCTGAAGAAAGTGATGGCTGAACTGCATCTTAAATAATTCTTAGGAGTTCTCCAGGGAAAAGGTATTTTTCAGTGCAGGAACAGCATATGCAAAGGCCCAGAGGCAAAAAGTGTGATGGTGTCCTGGGACCTACAGGTAGTCTAGCATAGTCAGAGTACAGAGTGACAGTGTGATGGTGTCCTGGGACCTACAGGTAGTCTAGCATAGTCAGAGTACAGAGTGACAGTGTGATGGTGTCCTGGGACCTACAGGTAGTCTAGCATAGTCAGAGTACAGAGTGACAGTGTGATGGTGTCCTGGGACCTACAGGTAGTCTAGCATAGTCAGAGTACAGAGTGACAGTGTGATGGTGTCCTGGGACCTACAGGTAGTCTAGCATAGTCAGAGTACAGAGTGACAGTGTGATGGTGTCCTGGGACCTACAGGTAGTCTAGCATAGTCAGAGTACAGAGTGACAGTGTGATGGTGTCCTGGGACCTACAGGTAGTCTAGCATAGTCAGAGTACAGAGTGACAGTGTGATGGTGTCCTGGGACCTACAGGTAGTCTAGCATAGTCAGAGTACAGAGTGACAGTGTGATGGTGTCCTGGGACCTACAGGTAGTCTAGCATAGTCAGAGTACAGAGTGACAGTGTGATGGTGTCCTGGGACCTACAGGTAGTCTAGCATAGTCAGAGTACAGAGTGACAAGGGGGTAGGCTCCTCCTCCCAGTGTTGCTATGAGGCTTAACTGGAGATAGATGGGAACAGGCTTTCATGTTTTTATTGAGGGAACAGGCAATCAGTCTATTGTCTCCTGGGCAGCATCCCAGCTTTTTGATCCTTAGCTGCCAATACCTCTATAACCCAGATGGCAAAAGGGGCCCCTTGGCCCCTTGAAGATCTGGTTGAACTTGGCCTGGACCCCATTCCACAGCTTAGGACTGGCCAAAGGCCTCTCTCTTTGCCCTCTCTCTCCATGAATTTCCAGCCTTATTTCCTCTGGGCTACAGTTTCTGTGAATCCAACCCTTTCACCTTCTGCCTCATTGGCCTCCAGCCTGGGCAACAAGAGCAAAACTGTGTCTCAAAAAGAAAAAAAAAATCAATCAAGCCAAGCATTTCACGGATGTAGTACATTTATTGAGTATTTGGAGATCTTGAGATTACATTGCAAACCACATGGCTACCTGCCATCTCCCAGATTTTCTCATTCAGCCTCCAGAGCCTTCCCAAGGCCTGTGTTCCTATTTGATCCTCCCTTGCACACACAGTAGCCCCACCTTCTACTGAAAACTGAGTTCAGTCTCACAGCCCACACATACTCACTATCTCCCTGCCAAGCTGGCTTGCTTTTCTTACCCCCACCTTCCAACACACATGCACCCCATTCTACCCTATTCTAGGCTGCTCCAGCCTGCTCCCTAACCAAGCCCAGAAGTCATTATTTCTTTCATCTTCCTTGGGCCACAAGCTATAGTCTCTTCGGCAGAGCAATCAGGCCAATCTATGGTAGCAGGGGAGCTGGTGGCATAAGATGGGCTCCAGGAAGACCAGCAGTAGCCCTGGGAGGGGCGGGTGCGGGGTAGCCAGCAGAAAGGAGGTGGCCAGGCAGAGCTCCAGGCATCAGCAGGGGGTGTGCAGAGCCTGGTGACTCAGCACACAGAGTGTGACCCGGCTGCCCACCATGCTGTCTACCGCATTGCCAGCCACATCCTTGCCTGGCTCAAAATCATGCTTAGGGAGGCAGAGGCACAGCCCCTGGCCAGCTGGAGAGTAGCCCTCTAGAACAGGCAGCAGCTCCTGCACCATCCAGTCCCGGTCTTGCCTGCAGTGGGACACAAACACATCATAAAGGAACCTCTTGCCTTCACCCTTCCTATTCCTCAGACTCTGGAACCAAACCCTGATCAAGACCTGGAGATAGATAATCCAGGAGTTCCTGGTTTCCTTTAGGAAGGGCAAGGAGACCAGCAGAAGCAGCAGGGCAGAGCTGCCCAAAAAGAGCTCCAACCCCGAAGTCTTGGGGCAGTGGCTCCAGAGAAAAGGGGAAAGGAGATTCTTTGAGTGGCCCCCAGCTTCTGAATGGCACAGCTGCTGTGATATCATGTGCATGTATGTTCTGGGGGACTGCTAAAGCCAGGGCCCCACCCAGGCATTGGGACACTGGCAGGCCAAGGATGAAGTCAGAATATAGATGTACGGGGGCATCCGAGGACTGTGCTCTTGGAGGCTGTCATCCAGCATAAGGTCTTTCTCCCTGTCTAGTACTAAGACCTAGAGACTGCCTAGGCCCCTGAAAGCAGCAGCAGACAGTGTCTCCAACCCTGTTTAGCTGCAGCATGTCAAGCCTGGGCAGCTCACCCACCAGCTCCTCAAGCCGCACTGGGCGGGCGCGTGCTTGAGACTGCAGTGCCTACAGCTTCAGCTCCTGTAGGCTGGGCAGTCCCATGGTGCAGCAGGGTCTAGGGCTGTGCCCATTTCCCCATACCTTCAAGGACTTGAGCCTGGGTAGCTGCCAGAGGAAGAAGTTGGAGGTGTCCTGGGGACAGAGGGGCTCCAAGTTACCACCAAGCAGGGAGAGTTGATGAAGGGCAGGGAAGATCTTGGAGAATTCTGGGTCTCTAGCTGCAGTCCCTAGCCCTTTAAAGTCAGGATCTGCAAGACTGGAAAGACATTAGGAGACAACCTCCAATGCTTCATGCCTGAAACTGCATGGAGCTCCAAGCTAGTCAGCCTTGTGGGCAGGGAAAATGCTACCCCAGCAGGACCAAAGGGGAACTATATTCTCAAGCTGTGCAGACTTTCTGGGCCCCAGAAGTCCCAGGTTGGGTTCTGCACCATGTGAGTGTCTACCAGGTTTAGGGTGGTCAGTGCAGGCAGAGGAGCCAGCCAGCCCTCACCCAGGGTTACCAGTGGATTACTGCCCAAGTTCAAGGTCTGTAGCCTCGGTAGGCCCTGGAATACCCGGCCTTTCAAGCAAACCAGTTGGTTCCCCTGAAGTAGCAGCTCCCGCAGGTGGGACAAACAGGAGAAGATGACTGGGGACAGGGTACACAGCCTATTCTTAGACAGATCCAGGGCCCACAATCCTGACACAAACAAACCCTGTCTCATTCATACAGAACATGGCGCTCCTCAGTTGGTTGTTAGCCAGGTTCAGTCTCTGAAACTTGGACATGGCAGCCAGGAAACCTCATGGTAACTCAATCAGGCCATTGCTCTGAAGATCCAAGCTCTTCAGGCTGTGACAGGAAGCCAGGCCTTCCAGGGCTACATGCCCTGTCCGATTAATCCCCAAATTCAGCTCGTTCAGCTCAAAATGGGCAACCGTCTTGGCACGCAGCTCATCCATGTCAGTGAGCATCACAGGGCATCCAATCTCTGCAACCCCAGTCCCACCAGTGCAGCTGCCTTCATCTTTGTGTGGTCCAGATTCAGAGTCCCCAGCTTGAGGCCCTGGAGGGCTCCAGGACTGGCCAGCTTCAGCCTACCATTGAATGACAGGTCCAACATGTCCAAG
Source organism: Colobus angolensis palliatus (assembly GCF_000951035.1). Classification (NCBI taxonomy): domain Eukaryota; kingdom Metazoa; phylum Chordata; class Mammalia; order Primates; family Cercopithecidae; genus Colobus; species Colobus angolensis. The sequence continues at coordinate 7,065,458 of NW_012117376.1, forward strand.
GCCCAGGCAATCCCCAGAGGAAGAGTCATGCACCAGATCTGGGAAGAAATCAGCCAGCATCCCCACACTCTGAAGGAAATTGTACCTGATCAACAGCCGTCACAGACTGGGAAGCAACCGGACACCCAAGTTCCCATCCAGGAAGGGACCCAAGAAAGCAAGGTCCTGGAGGGATCTCAGGTCACCAAAGGCATCAGCGGAAGGAAGATGAATCCTCCCATGGTGGGAGCTATGAAAGAGATGATGCAGCTGCCCCAATCCCCAGAGAGCTCCTGGCAGGAGCCGGGTGAGAGGCAGGTTCAGCCGCAGGACCTTGAGCCTAGGAAAGCCAGAGTAGGCATCCTGAGTCAGAGCAGAAGTGGAACCAGATTGACAGAGACCCTCCACATTCTGTGGCACAGTTTTCAAGGCCCGCACCAAGTTGATCACTGCGAGGCATGTGGTGAGAAAGGGCAGGCTGGAGTACAAGAGGCAAATCAGGAAGAAGCAGGAGACCAGAGACAACCGGGAGCCTTCAGTCACTAGGCTATTGGAGATGGTCCAGCCTGCGGCCAGAGGAAGGGACAAGAGCAGACCAGGCAACAGCAAGTGCCTGTCCATCTCAGCACCAAATCTAGTCCACAGAGAAGCAGAATCAGAATCCCACTCTATCCCCTTCTCTTTTCCAGACCCTGTCCTCCCCCTCTAAAATACACATACACAATACTCAAAACAGTGAAAAGATACACAGCCCCCAGTGTACCACGGTCAGAGGACCAACAGTAGAACTGCTAGGGAGCTGAATGGAAGAGTGGTACAAGGAGATACTTATAGCTGAGGCTCCAAGGGTCAGGAAAAAGAAGAGGCAGACTAATGGTGAGATGGGGTCCAGGTCTCAGTTCTCTGTTCTAAGGAAGCAAGCAGGCTGGGTGAGGTGGCTCACGCCTGTAATCCCAGAACTTTGGGAGGCCAAGACGGGCAGATCACCTGAGGTCAGGAGTTTGAGACCAGCCTGGCCAACATAGTGAAACCCCATCTCTACTAAAAATACAAAAACTAGCCAGGCATGGTGGCAGGCTCCTGTAGTCCCAGCTACTCGGGAGGCTGAGGCAGGAGAATCGCTTGAATCCAGGAGGCGGAGGCTGCAGTGAGCAGAGACCATGTTACTGCACTCCAACCTGGGCAACAAGAGAGAAACTCCATCTCAAAAAAAAAAAAAAAAAAAGGAAGCAAGCCCTGTTTCTGAGCACAAGATTTGAGATCACAGGTCTAGGAACCCACTCGGTCATTATTCTGGGCAGGGTACTTCACCTCTCTAAACTTCAGTTTCCTTAGCCGTAAAATAAAGATACTACTGCCTGCTTCATAAGATCGCTGTAAACAACATATGGATGTCAGAATGGACTTTCACACCTCATCATCCCTCATTACTACTTGCTCTCCTTACTCCTAATAGAAAGTAGGAAGAAATCAGGGTGTTTTAAAAAGCAGAAGTCTTGTAAGCAAAATAATACATCGAAATGTTGCTTTCATAGATCTCCTCTTGCAGTGTTCCAAATGGAAGATTCCAAAAAGCCCAAACTTCAGAAGACTGCAAGGCTCCATTCCTGCTCCTCCAGGCTGCAGCAAGGAAGGAAGGGCCCTGTATTGGGCCATTCTTTGCATTGGTATAAAGGAATACCAGAGACTGGGTAGTTTATAAAGAGGATTTATTGGCTCATCGCTCTGCAGGCTGTATAAGAAGCAGGCACCAGCATCTGTTCAGCTTCCGATGAGGCCTCAGGAAACTACATTCATGGCAACAGGCAAAGGGAAAGCAAGAGCATCACATGGCAACAATGGGAGCAAGAGAGAGAAGGGAGAGCTGCCACATGCTTTTTGTTTTTTAAACTTCAGGAATACATATGCCGGTTTGTCATGTAGGCGAACTGGTGTCATGGGGGTTTGATGTACAGATTATTTCATCCCCCAGGTATTAAGCCTAGTACCCATTAGCTATTTTTCCTGATCCTCTCCTCCTCCCACCACCAACCCCCGACTCAACCCACCAACTCTCAGGTAAGCCCCAGTGTCTGTTGTTTCCCTCTATGGCCACACACTTTTAAAGAACTAGATCTCAGTCAACTTAGAGCGAGAATTCACTCATCACCCAGGGGATGATGCTAAACCATTCATGAAGGGGTCTGCCCCCACAATTCAATCATCTCCCAGGGGTGGCAAAAAAAATAAAACCTTGAGATTCTTCGGCCACAGTCATAAAAGCTCCCTAGCTTTTGGGTAAACACTTGAGCTGAGGAGTTATGATATGAGCCTGTACACTATAACTAGAAGCAACCATCTTGCTTCATGGCCCTTGAAATCTTTGTGGTCCTCAGATTGCTTTACAGCGATGGCCACTCTGCCTCTTAGAGGCTTGCTTTCACGGGGCACTTCATTCCAGGTGACTAGAAATTTTAACTTGATTCTTTCACCAGTGTGTGCTCAATATGTCAGAATCCCACTGTCTGATGCTGGATTTTCACTGCCCTCAGTCCCAACAGGCCCAAATAACCAGTTCTCAGATTCCCCCTCTTTTCCCGAGGGTCTCTTGTCAACAACCACTTCTTGTATAAATTTCTACATCAGTCAGGGTTTTGTTATATGCAACAGAAACTGATTCTAGCTGATGAAAGCAGAAAATGAACTTATGAAAAGGATTTTGGAGTATTTCATGGAGTCTTCAGATACAGGGCAGCCAAAGCGACGGTAAATACCCACTAGTCTGTATGAAATGTACTGAGTTCATGATACATGCCTAGAACCGTGTGGTTAGAGGAGAATGCTTCTTACCCACTTCTGATGTTTTCTTCCATGTGAAGAGACATCCATTAGTATAACCCTCTGGCTTTTCTTCATCCCTTCACAACTCTGGGAGGAAGTGGGACTTATGTTCTTGATGAGTTTGTGGGAGAAGATGGGCATATGTAGCTCCTTTCCCTCTGGGAGTACCTTTTATTTTATTTTATTTTATTTTATTTTATTTTTGAGACAGGGTCTTGCTCTGCTGAAGCGCAGTAGTGCAATCATAGCTCACTGCAGCCTCAAACTCCTGGGCTTAAGCCATCCCTCTGCCTCAGCCTCCAGAGTAGCTGGGATTACAGGCCTGCACCACCATACCTGGCTAATTTTTGTATTTTTACTAGAGACGGGGTTTCACCATGTTGGCCAGGCTGGTCTCGAACTCCTGACCTCAGATGATCCACCTGCCTCAGCCTCCCAAAGTGCTGGGATTACAGGAGTGAGCTACCATGCCCGGCCTGACTTTTACTTATTTTAACGTGAGAAGAGTGGAATTTGCAGTCAAGCAGAAAGGAAGGAAATATTTGAATGGGACTGCCTCATTCTCCTTGTAATGGTAGCCAGGAGATTGATTTGCTTTACCCTAATTTCCCAAGTGAGGGATGTAGGGGCACGTAGTGTTTGATGGGAAATCCTTTGGGACTCCTGTTCATGTTTCTTTCCTTTCCCCAGTCATACCCTTCAGGGGTCTGAGACTTACAGACAGCCTGAGTCATAAAAACCCTCTGAGTTCATCTAGTCCAACACCTTCCTTTTCATAGGGGAAAACTGAGGCCCAGACAGAAGAAGGGGATTTTCCAGGGCCAAGCAGAAGGCAGGTGGCAGAGCTGAGATGAGAACCGAGGGTCATGGTCAGGCTGGGTGGGGATGGGGTGTCAGTAGCACCAAACAGATCCACTCTCAAACTTGAGAAGTAAAATGTAGCCCTCAGAGCCTAGAAGACCCACCCATAGTCCCCTTGCCCATCGCTCCCCACACGCACCCAGAGGACTAGGTTTGCACCATCCGCACCTGAGGCTAGCGTGAGAAGTTTACAGGAGGTTGAAGTCAGATCAATTCTCATGCTGCGGTCCGGCCAGGGCTGCCCAGAGAGAACTGTTCGGGAAAGAAAGAGAACTGAGAAACCAGCATTGCAAATAAACAAAATAATAAATTGAATGAAATGAAAACAGACATCTTTGCTTTGGTCCGGGCCACCTTCTGGAGGGGCCTTTCTTTTTCTGTCTCCATCCACCTGTCTCTCCTCCCTCTATGCTCAGCGGCTCCTTTCTCCTCACACACGCTCCTGACCCTCTGTCTCTGCCACCCCCTTTTCCACACACTCAGTGCTCCCCAGCCCCACTTAGGCGCTCCTGTCCTCCTGGAGGACAGACTTGTGACAAACCCAAGCGACCACACTTGCTGGGAGTGGTTAACCGGTCAGCAAATATAATCCCTACTCATAACAAGTGTTTAGCAATGTCATTGCATAACCATATTAGGATTCTAAATAAAAAGAAGAAACTGTTCATCCACAGCTCCACCACCAAGTCAAATGGTTTTCATGGGCCTGAGTTCACTTCAGTCCTTGTCCCACCACTAAATATTTTTCATAAAATTACCATTTTTGGCACCTTCCTATGTGCCAGACAGCCTGAAAAGCACTTTTTTCTTTTTTTTTTTTGAGATGGAGTCTCACTCTGTCACCCAGGCTGGAGTGCAGTGGCACAATCTCAGCTCACTGCAAGCTCCGCCTCCCGGGTTTACGCCATTCTCCTGCCTCAGCCTCCCAAGTAGCTGGGACTACAGGCGCCCGCCACCTCGCCCGGCTAGTTTTTTGTATTTTTTAGTAGAGACGGGGTTTCACCGTGTTAGCCAGGATGGTCTCGATCTCCTGACCTCGTGATCCGTGCACGTCGTCCTCCCATTCACTTTTTTACGTATTTATTTTTAGTTTTATTTTGAAACAGGGTCTCACTCTGTTTCCCAGGCTGGAGTGCAGGGGTGAGATCTCGGCTCACTGCAGCCTCTCCCTCCCAGGTTCAAGCGATTCTCCTGCCTCAGCCTTCCGAGTAGCTGGGACTACAGGTGTGCACCACCAGGTCTGGCTAATTTTTGTATTTTTTTGGTAGAGATGGGGTTTCAACATGTTCAACATGTAGGCCAGGCTGGTCTCGAACTCTTGACCTCAAGTGATACACCCACTTGACCTCCCAAAATGCTGGGATTACAGATGTGAGCCACCATGCCCAGTCCGATAAGCACTTTAAACAACATAATCAGAAATGTTTTATTTCCCAGAATCCCCTTTTTTGGCTAACCAGAATTCCTTTTACTAATAAAAATAGCATTTGTTGAGAAGATACTGTGTGCCCCGCTACGTTCTCTCCTAATCCTAACCACCCAGTTTCTGTGTGCATGTTCCCCCTGACCCCAGTTCTCCAGATGAAGAACTGCAGCCCAAGGAAGGCCAGTGACTGGCCAAAGTCCTCGAGACAGTTTCTTCCTCTGCAAAAAGTGAGAAAATCTTAGTTATGACTTCCTCATTTGGGCATCCAGGGGACAGTTGGGATTTGACTGCAAATTCCTTTGTTGTCATTGCCTTTGTGACTTTGGTGTTTTCGGGTGTAATTCCCAGACAGCCTTGAGGAAAGGGTGTCCTCATTTCCTGTTATTCCAAACATCATGAGAATAGGCAGAGAAGTCTCAACAAAAGCTGTAGAACAAGGAGATATTTTTATTCATCCGCAGAACAAATGGGAATGCAGCCAGGGGCAGCCAGGCAGAACTTTTAGAGATTTCCCTATATATAGACCTGCAGGGAGGCAGCAGCATCAGCCCTTTTGGGGAAGTGAAAGAGGCCAGGCCGAGAGTAACCGGATTACTCTATTGTCTGAGTTGGGGTTCCTCTTCTGTCCAGAAATAGAAATTCAGACTACCCAGGCAGAATTTGTTGGGAGGGTATGTGGGTGTTCATGGAACCCTAAATCAGCTGGGCCTGGAGAAGGACTGAAGCCAGGGAGTGGAGCCATCAGCCAGGCCATAGTTTCAGTGTCTCATCTCCGCTTCAACCTTCTCTTCTCTCCACTGAGGAGGAACAACAAGGGAACACCAGGCTGAACTAAAGCCAAAAGCCAGCTGAGGTGGGTGCAGAAGCTCCTCTCCTTCCTGATCTAGTCCTACTTATCCCCCACCCCCTACCACCCCCCAGATCTGCCTTACCTCCCTTCACATGTTGATGCTCTCCCCACTCCCAGTCCCCAGGGGATCCACTGTGGGATCTCAGAGGGAAGGAGAAGCCAGCTAGGGTATCTCTCTCCATGTGATTCCTACTCTATCCTATGAGCTTGCTGAGATGCTCTGCCTGGGAATGACGGAGTTCTTGACAGTCCTGGGAAGAGAAGCAAAATATTCTCTCACTCAAGGGAGCGGCAAAGCACATCACTCTTCCATCCCCAAAAAGGGCTAGTGGGTTGGACTCTCAGGAGTCACCTGGTCCTGGTTTCTCAGGATCTTTTATCCTTTTGATCTGCAGATTTTATTATTTAGAATCCCCTCTTTAGATCATGTGAACAAGGCCTGTTAGACATTCACTCTGTTCACTCATTCAGGCCATAGCTACTCTGAGCTGGGCACTTCTCAGGCAAAGGTGGCAGAGTCCCTGCTCCTGGTGGATGGGGATGACAAACCCATAACAAGAGCAGTAGCAGTGACTCAGATATCTTTTTTTTTCCTCTGCCAGCAGGCCACACTTCCTTTTAACGTGTAAGCAGCCGTCACCTCAGCTCTCCATCTTCAGGAAATCAGGTCTCCTACCATGTTCCCATTCCCAAGGGTCTCCAATAATTATTACAAGCTCCACCAATTCACTGTGGTGTCACTTGTCACCTCTGTCTGCCCCACTAGACCCTGGTCTGGTCTCTGGCAGAGCCTGCCTCTGGACCTTAACTCCCTCATCTGCTGCTTCTCATTCAACTTTGCCCAAACATGAGCATATTCCCAGAGAACACCAGGCTCCCTTCTCATCTCTTCATTCTCTCCCTAGGTGATCTCATCCAATCTCATGGCTTTTAAATACCTTCTATTTGCCAATAACTTACAAGTCACTGTCATCAGCACTGACTTTTCCCTGAGCTCCAGACTCATATCCACCTGCCTATTTGTCATCTTCACTTAGAGGTCAAACAAGCAATTCAAAGTTAACTTAGTCAAAGCAAACTCCTGATTTCCAGCCCTGCCACGTCCATCCCAACCTGCTCCCCGCCAAGTGTCTCCGTATCAGGGGAAGTTTCAGCACACAGTATGACACCATTCACTTAGTTGCGCCATCCACAAACCTGAAACTCATTCCCAATTCCTCTCTTTGCTCATCCCCAGCAGCTAGCCCTATTGTTGATGCCACATCAGGACCTATCCTGAATCTGCCCACATCTGCCCATCTCCATGGCTAGGCTCCTAGGACACAGGGCCATTATCTCTTGCCTGGATGATGGCAGTAGTCTCTTGACTTATCTCTCTGCTCTCATTCTTGCCCCCTGCAACCCATCCTCCACCCAGAATCTCGAGTGAGTTTTTAAAAACATACTGTAGCCAGGCTCAGTGGTTCATGCCTGTAATCCCAGCACTTTGGGAGGCCGAGGCGGGAAGATCACTTGAGGTCAGGAGTTTGAGACCAGCCTGGCCAACGTGGTAAAACTCCGTCTCTACTAAAAATACAAAAAAAAAAATTTAGCCAGGCATGCTGGCAGGCACCTGTAATCCCAGCTGCTTGGGAGGCTGAGACACAAGAATTGCTTAAACCCAGGAGGCAGAGGTTGAAGTGAGCCAAGATCACGCCACTGCACTCCAGCCTGTGTGACAAAGCGAGACTGTCTCAATAAATAAATAAATAAAAATAAATATAAACCATATCACAGCACTCTCTTGCTTAAGCCCTTCAATGGCTTCCCATCACATTTATAATTTTTTTTCTCTGACCTACAATGCCTTCCCTGAGCTGGTTCTTGTCCACCATTGAGTAATAACCATGCAGCTGCCCCCATCTCTCTCTCTCCCTCTGTTTCCCAACACACTTGGGATCAGAAGGGCCACGCTCACCTCCACCTAAAGGCTTTTGCAACAGCTGTTCTCTTTCCCTAGTAAGCTCTCCCCACCTGTGATGGGTTTTTGTTTTTTGTATTCCGGAAGATTGGTTGTTTGTAGATGTGTCTGTTTGTGTGCGTGTGTGTGTCTGTTTTTACTAACCATGAGTTAACGCTACAAGACCGATGGTTTTACATATGAGTCACCACGTTAGGAACTTTTGCCTGAGACAAAACAATTCTCCCAGGCCATTAAGAGGCTCTGTTCTCCCACCCTATTTTCTTAGCAGATAACATGACTCCGAACCTAAAACAAAACAAAACTCTTTGAAGTCTTTCCAACAATAAAAAGACATAACTTGGTAATAATAACAATAATATGAAAACAAAGTAGAATTTAAGACAAATCATTAAGTGATTAAAGAGAATCATGTGGAAATAATAAAAGCTCTATTACTAGAGCAACAAAACACACACATCAAAGCTTTTAGAACTATAAGGAGAAGGTGACAGAAGCACAATTGTAGTTTTTATTTCACCCAACAAATGTGCCAGGCATTGTGCTAGATGGAAATAAGCAGTGAACAAAACATCTAAAATCCCTGAGATTGTGGAGCTTACTTTTTTTTTTTTTTTTTTTTTGAGTCGGAGTCTTGCTCTGCCACCCAGGTTGGAGTGCAGTGGCCGGATCTCAGCTCACTGCAAGCTCCGCCTCCCAGGTTCACGCCATTCTCCTGCCTCAGCCTCCCGAGTAGCTGGGACTACAGGCGCCCGCCACCGTGCCCGGCTAGTTTTTTGTATTTATTTTAGTAGAGACGGGGTTTCACCATGTTAGCCAGGATGGTCTCGATCTCCTGACCTCGTGATCCACCCTCGGCCTCCCAAAGTGCTGGGATTACAGGCTTGAGCCACCGCGCCCGGCCGAGCTTACTTTTAATGGGAGAAAACAGACAATTTTTTAAGTAAATAAACAATATATAATATAATCATGAGTTATATGGTGAAAAATAAAGCAATGAAGGTGGATGGAGAGAAACAAGGGTAGGAATCAAGTTAGAATTTTAAATAATGTGTCCAGGAAGACCTCTCTAATGAGGTGACATTTGGACAGAAGCTTGAAGAATGGAAAGGGAGTCACCCAGCTCTCTGGCAGAGGAAGAAGCAAGTGCAAAGGCCCTAAAGTGGGAGGTGGAAGCCAGGAGGCCAGGGCAGCTAAAGTGGAATGAGCCAGAAGAGGGATAGCAGATAAAGTCGGAGCCACTCAGGGTGGGGCCTGTAGACTGTTGTCAGGACTCTGGCTTTTATTCTGTATGAGAAATGGGGTCATTATAGAGTTTTCATCAGAGGAGTGACAGAAGCCTGTTTATACTATCAAAGAATCATTCAGGCTACTATGATAACAGCAGAATTGCTGGGGATAGGGGTGGTTGCATGAGGACACAAGCAGAGGGATAATTGAGGAGCTGTTGCAATAAATCAGGTGTGAGATAATGTGGACTTGAACCCTGGTGATAGACTTGGGATTAAGGGGTTAAGACATGGTTAAATTCTGGATATATTTTGAAGATGGAACTGACAGCATTGGCTGATGAGTTGGACGTGGGATGTGAGGAAAGAGAAGCCAAGGATGATGCCAAGACTGTGGGAGAACAGATTTAGAAGAATTAGTTCAACTTTTAAAGCACTCAGTTTAAAATGACTGTTATAGGCCAGGCGTGGTGCCTCATGCTTATAATCCCAGCATCTTGTGAGGCCAAGGCAGGTAAATTGCTTGAGCCCAGGAGTTTGAGACTAGCCTGAGTAACATGGTGAAATCCCATCTCTACAAAAAAAAATACAAAAATTTGCTGGGCATGGTGATGCATGTCTGTAGTCCCAGCTACTCAGGAGGCTGCGGTGGGAGAATCACTTGAGCCCAGGAGATAGAGGCTGCCGTGAACTGTGATTGCACCATTGCCCTCCAACCTGGGTGACAGAGGGAGACCCTGTCTCAAAATAAATAAAACAAAACAAAACGACTATTATATACCCAACTGACTGTGTCAAATGATGCAAAGTGCTAGGCATAGGAGGCACTTGATACTTGTGTGCACATGTATGTATGTGTATACATGTATGTGGCACATTGCATGTGTGCATGCATGTAAGTATATTGTGGTTAGAACTACATCCGCCTCTTGGTGGCTGTGTGATCTTGGTGAGTTACCCAGCCTCTCTGGAATACAGAGATAACAGCACCTACTTCACAGGGCATGGTGCTTTTAAAACATGTCCACAATTTTTTGATTCTCCCCTTAAAAAACGGTGATGTCTAATTCCTCTCCCTTTGCATACAAGCAGGCCTTAGTGACCAGCTGCTAATGGGCGGAATGCGGCAGAGGTGGTACAAGAAGACTTCCAAGGCCAACTTAGGAAAACTTCCTCCTGGCTCTCACTCTGAGGACGCTCGCCCTGGGAACCCAGCCACTATGTTGTGAAAAAGCCTAGGCCACAAGGAGAGGCCACATGAAGATGTTCTGTCTCACAGCCCCAGCTAAGGTTCCAGCATCCACTGCCAGAGTTGTGAGTGACGGCCCTCAGGTGATTCCAGTTGTTCCAGCAAACGCCAAATGGAACAGACAGGAAATGCTCTTGCCAAGCCCTGCCCAGGTTACAGGTCTGAGGGCAAATGGAAGTTGCTATTTGGGGTTGGTGTGTTATACAGAGGTAGGGAGCTAGAACACTGGGAAATTGCGAAAGCGGTTTGTACACTGGAAAGCCAGCTACAGAAATGGATCATTAGTTGGTAGGCATCCTGAGCTACTCACTAGTGACTCCAGTTAATTCTTCCGGAGCAGAATGTCATCTCAGGCCAGGCTCTGACTCCTTCCAGCACCAGGTGGCACTACAGTCATATCTGGCCCCTTATTTCCTCCTGCCCATCTTCTGTCAGATCCTCACATGCACCCCTTGCTACCACAGCATTGAACTTCAAATATGCAGCACCCAGCTCCACCTCTGTGCCTTTTCTCATACTGTTCCTTCTGTCTAAACCACTTTTTCCTCCATGGCCCCCCAGAACCTCAATTCCCAGGCGCCTCCTTCCTCTCCTCTGGGCCTCACTTCACCCAGCCTCATCTAAAACAGGATCCAAAACCTTCTTGTGGGAAGAGCTTCTTTCCACTTCCCTAAAGGCTTGAGATCTGGGGGGAGGGGGAGAGCACTCCCAGAAATATGCAGGGCACAGTGACTTTGAGCACTGAAGTCCCAGAATATGGGAGAAGGAGGAGGAGAGGTGCTACCTCCAGCAGCTGATGGAGAGGGAGGAGAGGAGGAGAGGGGAGGAAGGGTCAGGACAATCTGTGGGAGTTTGTGAAAGCAATTTGCAGTAATCAGATAATCTCCAGCCCCCTGGAAAGTGTCCCAACCAAGTTTTGTTTTTTGTTTTTTGTGTGTTTTTGTTTTCTTGTTTTTGAGATGGAGTCTCGCTCTATCTCCCATGCTGGAGTACAGTGGCGCGATCTCGGCTCACTGCAACCTCCGCCTCCTGGGTTCAAGTGATTCTCATGCCTCAGCCTCCCAAGTGGTTGGTATTACAGGTACCTGCCACCATGTCTGGCTAATCTTTGTTTTTTGTTTTTTTTTTAGTAGAGACAGGGTTTCACCATGTTGGCCAGGCTGGTCTCGAACTCCTGACCTCAAATGATCCGCCCGCCTCGGTCTCCCAAAGTGCTGGAATTACAGGCTTGAGTCACCACACCCAGCCCTCACCAAGTTTTATTGGTTCCCAGGGCAAGTCTCACTTGTGCTAAAAGCAAATCCATTCCCACAGTAGCACTGCTGCTTTGCTTACCCCCAGGGTCTCTCCACACCCCTCTGCGGAGCTTATCCACCCTTCTGAGCCTGATTTCACACAGCTGCTCTCTGCAGATGCCTGCAGCCATGCTACCAGGGACCCCAGGCAGTGTGCTGCTCCCATTCTGCTGCCGGGCAGGGCATGCACAGCTGCCACTTCCTGCTGCTCCATGGGGTGCCTGGTCCTTCACCTGCCAGGCCTCACAGCTTTCTGAGCCCCCAGGATGATGTGCAGTGCCAGGAAGCACAACAGGGGAGAATGGCTCTGCATTTGTTTTCCAGGGCTGCTGTCACAAAGTTCCACTCCCTAGGTGGCTTAAACAACAGAAATGTATTCTCTCACAGTTCAGAAGGCTGGAAGTGTGAGATCAGGGTGTCAGAAGGGTCGGTTCCTTCTGGGGGCTGTGCGGAAAGGCTCTGTTCCAGGCCTCTTTCCTTAGCTTGTCAATGTTCATCTTCTCTGTGTGTCTCTTCACATTGTCTTCCCTCCATGTGGCCTAGCCTTGGGTTCAAATTGACCCTTTTTATAAGGACATTGATCATATTGGATTACGGTCCACCGCAATGACTTCATTTTAAAGTAATTGCCTCTGCAAAGACTCTACCTCCAAACAAGGTCACATTTTGAGGTGCTGGAGTCAGGATTCCAACACATCTTTTTTGGGGGAACACAATATGATCCATAACTTGCTCCTTCCCTTTGTATTACAGGGTTGATCTTGAGGCTACAGACCTCGTTCATTCGAACAAGGCCACAATAGCGTTTGAACACACATCGTGCTAGCTCAGTATTGCCCCATGCACAAACCAGGTAACTGCAGGGCTCAGAACCATCACGAGGTTGCTTTGCCCCTCAGTGTCTTTGGGATTCCTGCACTGTCTGAGCCAGGCAGGGCCACTGCTCACAGCACCTCCTCCACGCTGGCCTTTTACTTCACTCTGATGTTCCACGTGGTGGATGCTCATATGACACCACTTGCTCTAGGCTGCCTCTTCAAGTTCTGCACGATGCTACCTGCCATCCCTCACAAATCAATGCCTGGGACCCTGATCCTGGGCCTTGCCTTTTTATTCCAAAAAGGATAGAGAAACTGATCTGCCTCCCCTTAGAGGAGAACCACAGCAGAATTGCTGAAGTCCTGAGGTGGTACATTATCTAGAAAGATGGCAGCCGGGCGCAGTGGCTCACGCCTGTAATCCCAGCACTTTGGGAG
>NW_012117376.1:7078447-7079680 GCF_000951035.1 Colobus angolensis palliatus
TCACGAGGTCAGGAGTTCAAGACCAGCCTGGCCAAGATGGTGAAACCCCATCTCTACTAAAAATACAAAAAAATTAGCCGGGCATGGTGGCACACACCTGTAATCCCAGCTACTCCAGAGGCTGAGGCAGAGAATTGCCTGAGGGGGCGGAGGTTGCAGTGAGCCGAGATCACACCACTGCACTCCAGCCTGGGCAACAGAGTGAGACTCCGTCTCAAAAAAAAAAAAAAAGAAAGAAAGATGGCTATTTTTCCCCACATCTACAGATACATACAGATGTTGGACCCAGAGCCACAACCCACCTCCATTCCTCAGATCCTCTGCTGAGTTCTGTTGTTCATTCCAGACTCCTTTATTCATTCAGCTACTATTTACTGAGTCCCTAATATGTTTGAGAGACCTAATAATAACTGGATATATTAGTTTTCTATTGCTGCTATAATAAATTACTACAAATGTAATGGCTAAAGGCAATATAAATGTATTCTCTCCCAGCCCTGGAGGTCAAAAGTCCAAAATGGGCACTCTTCCGGAGGCTTGGGGGGGGAATCCACTTCCTTGGCTTTTTCAGCTTCTAGAGGCCTCATATTCCTCAGCTTGTGGCCCCATCTGTCCTCCGTTTTTTTCTTTTTTTCTTTTTTTTTTATTTTAATGTTTTTGAGTACATAGTAGGTGTATATATTTATGGGGTACATGAGATATTTTGATACAGGCATGTGATATGTAATCACAACTTGTAAAATGGAGTATCCATCCCTTCAAGTATTTATCCATTGTGTTACAAACAATCCAAGTATACTCTTTTGTTGTTTGTTTGTTTGTTCGTTTGTTTGTTTTTGAGACAGAGTCTCCCTCTGTCACCCAGACTGGAGTGCAGTGGTACAATCTTGGCTCACTGTAACCTCTGCCTCCTGGGTTCAAGCAATTCTCCTGCCTCAGTCTCACAAGTAACTGGGATTACAGGTGCCTGCCACCATGCGTGGCTAATTTTTGTATTTTTAGTAGAGATGGGGTTTCACCACGTTGGCCAGGCTAGTCTCAAACTCCTGACCTCAACCTGCCTCAACCTCCCAAAGTACTGGAATTACAGGCATGAGCCACTGCGCCTGGCCAAGTATACTCTTTTAGTTATTTCAAAGTATACAATTAAACTATAGTCACCTGTTGTGCTATCAAATACTAGGTCTTATTCATTCCTCCTATTTTTTTTTTTTTTTTTTGAGACGGAGTCTC
>NW_012117376.1:7079909-7102346 GCF_000951035.1 Colobus angolensis palliatus
TAGCCAGGATGGTCTCGATCTCCTGACCTCGTGATCCACCCGTCTCGGCCTCCCAAAGTGCTGGGATTACAGGCTTGAGCCACCACGCCCAGCCCATTCCTCCTATTTTTTTTGTATGAACTAACCATCCCAATCTCCTCCACAACCCCCCTAGCCTCTGGTAACCGTCCTTCTATTCTCTCCCCATGAGTTCAATTGTTTGATTTTTAGACCTCAAAAGTAAGTGTGAACATGCAATGTTTGTCTTTCTGTGCCTGGCTTATTTAACACTTAGCATAATGACCTCCAGTTCCATCTGTGTCATTGCAAATGACTGGATCTCATTCTATTTTATGGCTGAGTGGCACTCCATTGTGTATAAGTACCACATTTTCTTTATTCAATCATTTGCTGATGGACACTTAAGTTGCTTCCAAATCTTGGCTATTATGAACAGTGCAACAAACATAGGAATGCAGATATCTCTTCAATACACTGATTTCCTTTCTTTTGGGTATAGACCCAGCGGTGGGATTGCTGAGTCATATGGTAGCTCAATTTTTAGTTTTTTGAAGAACCTCCAACTGTTTCTCCATAGTGATTGTACTAATTTACATTCCCACCAACAGTGTATGAGGGTTCCTTTATCTCCACATCCTCATCAGCATTTGTTACTGCTTGTCCTTTGAATATAAGCCCTTTCAACTGGGTTGAGATAATATCTCATTGTAGTTTTGATTTGCATGCCGCTGATGATCAATGATGTTGGGCACTTTTTATATGCCTGTTTGCCATTTGTATGTCTTCTTTTGAGAAATGTCTATCCAAACCATTTGCCCGTGTTTTAACTGGATTATTAGATTTTTTCTTATAAAGTTGTTTGAGCTCCTACTATATTCTGGTTATCAATCCCTTATCAGATGAGTAGTTCGCAAATATTTTCTGCCATTCTCTGGGTTGTCTCTTCTCTTTGTTGATGGCTTCCTTTGCTGTGTGGAAACTTTTTATTTTTATTTTTTTGTTGTTTATGGTTTTTCTTTTCTGTAATCCAAATTTTTTTTCAAAATTTGGGAAACTTGATTTTCTTTTATATTTTATTTGTTTTTATTTCAACAGTTTTTGGGGAACAGATGGTGTTTGGTTACACGGATAAGTTCTTCAGTGGTGATTTCTGAAATTTTAGTGCACCTATCACCCAGATGAAAAATGCTCAGCATCACTAATTAGCAGGGAAATACAAATCAAGACCGCAATGTAATACCACTTTACTGCTGTAAGAATGACCATAATCAAAAAAAAATCAAAGAATAATAGATGTTGGCTTGGATGTGGTGAAAAGGAAATGAACTAATGGCATTCACAATAACCTGGATGGAACTGGAGACCATTATTCTAAGTGAAGTAACTCAGAAATGGAAAACCAAATATTGCATGTTCTCACTCATAAGTGGAGGCTAAGCTATGAGGACACAAAATCATACAAATGATACAATGGACTTTGGGGACTCAGGGGAAAGGGTCGGGGGGGTGAAGGATAAAAGACTGCACATTGAGTACAGTGTATCTGTACAGGTGTACAGTGTGCAAGTATCTTTTTCATATAATGGCTCCTTTTCCCCTGGGTAGAAACCCAGTAGCAGGATTGCTGGATCAAATGGTAGATCTACTTTTAGTTCTTTAAGGCATCTCCACACTGTTTTCCACAGTGGTTGTACTAGTTTACATTCCCACCAGCTGTGTACAAGTGTTCCCTTTTCACCACATCCACAGCAACATCTATTATTTTTTTATTTTTTGATTATGGCCATTCTTGCAGGAGTAAGGTGGTGTCACATAGTGGCATTTGATCACATTTCCCTGATCATTAGTGATGCTGAGCATTTTTTCATATATTTGTTGGCCATTTGTTTAT
This sequence comes from Colobus angolensis palliatus, assembly GCF_000951035.1. Taxonomy (NCBI): domain Eukaryota; kingdom Metazoa; phylum Chordata; class Mammalia; order Primates; family Cercopithecidae; genus Colobus; species Colobus angolensis. Next base: position 7,081,801 of record NW_012117376.1, read on the forward strand.
CTTCTTTGGAGAATTGACTATTCATGTCCTAAGCCCACTTTTGATGGGATTGTTTGTTTTTTTTTCTTGCTGATTTGTTTGAGTTTCTTGTAGATTCTGTATATTAGTCTTTTGCCAGATGCATATTTGCGAAGATTTTCTCTCACTCTGTGGATTGTCTATTTACTCTGCTGATTATTTCTTTTGCTGTGCAGAAGCTTTTCAGTTTAATTAAGTCCCACCTATTTATCTTTGTTTTTGTTGCATTTGCTTTTGGGTTCTTGGTCCTGAAGTCTTTGCCTAAGCCAAAATGTCTAGAAGGTTTCTCCAATGTTATCTTCTAGAACTTTTATGATTTCAGGTCTTAGATTTAAGTCTTTGACCCACTTCGAGTTGATTTTTGTACAAGGTGAGAGATGAGGATCCAACTTCATTCTTCTACATGTGGCTTGTCAATTATCCCAGCACCGTTTGTTGAACAGGGTGTCCTTTCTCCACTTTATGCTTTTGTTTTGTCAAAGATCAGTTGGCTGTAGGTATTTGGCTTTATTTCCGGGTTCTCTATTCTGTTCCATTGGTCTTTGTGACTAATTTTATACCAGTACAATGCTGTTTTGGTGATTATGGCCTTATAATATAGTTTGAAGTTTAGTAATGAGATGTCTCCAGATTTGTTCTTTTTGCTTAGTCTTCCTTTGGCTATGTGGGCTCTTTTATGGTTCTATATGAATTTGGGGCTTGTTTTTTCTAATTCTGTGAAGAATTATGGTGATATTTTTATGTGAATTGCATTGAATTTGTAGATTGCTTTTGGCAATATGGTCATTTTCACAATATTGATTCTACTCATCCATGTGCATGGGGTGTGTTTCCATTTGTTTGTGTTGTCTATGATTTCTTTCAGCAGTGTTTGGTAGTTTTCCTTGTAGTGGTCTTTCATTTCCTTAATTATTCATATTCGTAAGTATTTTATTTATTTATTTATTTTGCAGCTATTGTAAAAGGAGCTGAGTTCTTGATTTAATTTTCAGATTGGTTACTGTTGATGTATAGCAGTGCTACTGATCTGTGTACATTAATTTTGTATCCTGAAACTTTGCTGAATTCACTTATTAGTTCTAGGAACTTTTTGGATGAGTCTTTAGGGTTTTCTAGGTATACAACCATATCAACGGTGAACAGCGATAGTTTGACTTCCTCTTTACAGATTTATATCCCCTTTATTTCTTTCTCTTGTCTGATTGCTCTGTCTAGGACTTCCAGTACTGTGTTGAATAGAAGTAGTGAAAGTGGGCATCGTTGTCTTATTCCAGTTCTCAGGGGGAATACTTTCAACTTTTCGCCATTTGGTGTAATGTTGGCTGTGAGTTTGTCACAGATGGCTTTTATTACCTTAAGGTATGTCCCTTCTATGACAGTTTTGCTGAGGGTTTTAATTATAAAGAGATGCTGGATTTTGTCAAATGCTTTTCTGCATCTATTGAGATGATCACGTGATTTTTGTTTTTAATTCTGTTTACTGTTTATGTGGTGTATCACATTTATTGACTTGTGGATGTTAAAGCATCCCTGCATCCCTGGTATGAAACCCACTTGATCATAGTGGATTATCTTTTTGATATGCTATTGGATTCGGTTAGCTCGTATTTTATTGAGGATTTTTGCATCTATGTTCCTCAGGGATATTTGTCTGTAGTTTTCTTTTTTTGTTATATTCATTCCTGGTCTTGGTATTAGGGTGATACTAGCTTCATAGAATGATTTAGGGAGGATTCCCTCTTTCTCTCTTTTGGAAGAGTGTCAATAGGATTGGTACCAATTCTTCTTTGAATGTCTGATAAAATTCAGCTGTGAATCCATCTGGTCCTCGACTTTTTTTTGTTGGTAACATTTTAATTACCATTCCAATCTTGCTGCTTGTTATTGGTCTTTCAGAATTTCTATTTCTTCCAGGTTTAATCTAGGAGGGTTGTATATTTCCAGGAATTTATCCATCTTCTCTAGGTTTCCTAGTTTATGCTCATAAAGATGTCCATAGCAGCCTTGAATGATCTTTTGTATTTCTGTGGCATTGGTTGTAATAGCTCCCATTTCATTTCTAATTGAACTTATTTGGATCTTCTCTTTTCTCTGTTAATCTCGCTAATGGTCTATCAATTTTATTTATCTTTTCAAGGAATGCACCTTTTGTTTCATTTATCTTTTGTATTGTTTTTGTTGTTTCAATTTCATTTCATTCTGCTCTGATTTTGGTTCTTTCTGTTCTTCTGCTGGGTTTGGGTTTGGTTTGTTCTTATTTCTCTAGTTCCTTGGGGTGTAACCTTAAATTGTCTATTTGTGCTTTTTCAGACTTTTTGATGTAGGCATTTAACACTATTAACTTTCTTCTTAGCACTACTTTTGCTGCATCCCAGAGGATTTGATAGATTGTGTCACCATTATCGTTCAGTCTCTACTTTGGTTCTCATATCGCTTTCTATGACTCTGTCCCTCCTGCCTTCTTCTTTTTTTTTTAGACGGAGTCTTGCTTTATCGCCCAGGCTGCTGCCTTCTTCTTATAAGGTCCCTTGTGATCCGGGCCTACCTGGATAATCCAGGGTAATCTTTCCATTAAAAAGTCGTAAGTTAATTATACCTGCAAAGTCCCTTTTGCTGTGTAAAGTCATGTATTCAAGGGTTTCAGGGATGAGGAACTGAGCATCTTTGGGGGGCTGTTATTCTGTCAACCACGCTGCATATCCACTTGAATGGATTCTACCTCACAGTTTTTCTTCCAATTTGCCCTCTGTCGCTACCTCCTTCTCTCCCAGTTGGCCCAACATACTTGTTCATAACTAACCCCTAATCATGGACAAAGTTTAAGTTCTTTCTCAGAAACTTTCTCTTCTGCTACCTTGTAAATCTGGGCCAGAACCCTTCCCTTATTGGAGAGCTCTTCACCCTCAAAGGTGAGGCCTCTAGCTCTCCTGTTAGTGTCACAAGCCACAGTCAGGTATTCAGACAAGGATAATGCATCTATGGTGTGTGTGCGCAAAGCACAACCATTAATAAGCCTCCTGTGCTCTTCCATTTGCCCCTCTAGACCCACTCTCTGCCTTTTTCCACCTTGCTTTGGGTGCCAAGCACATAAACTCTAGGAATCAGCCACATCAGTGAGCTCTCTTATCCTCTGGCTTCCTGCTGGGCTTAGTCAGTGAGAGCACTGGCAGGAGATTGGAGGGCGGGAGGAGGATAGGGGTAAGATATGGACTCCTCTCATGCCCCTGCGAGGCTGCCATGGGCTGCTGCATCCCTCAGTGGAAGATCTCAGCTCCTGCCGGGTGGCCCTTTCCACAGAGGCCTCTCTGAGTTCAAGCAACTTATCTTTCCTCTCACACTTTCAGGTCTAGTTTTGCTGTCACCAGCCCTAGGTTCTGCACTGTCTCTTGTGCTTTTGCTAAATCCTGCTCACACATTTGTAAAGACTCTTCATTAAACTTTTCTCAGATTACCCAGTGTGAGGGTGTCAACTGTTATCTGCTGGAATCCTTACTGTTACACTCCCCAAAATGTAATTTAGATGTTCTCCAAGCTTCCCCTGCTTATGGCTACAAATGAAACTATACTGTAATTTAGATTCAGATGTTGGTATTTCAAGCCCACACCTGAATCAGGGCAGAAACTCAGTTCCCTTTCAAGTTTCTAGAACTCCTGCCTCCCCAGGGATATCTCAAGCTTGGCTACTCCTCACATTTCCTCCTTGTCCCATATGCCATGGAATCCCACTGAGAGCAAGGAGCTATCCAGTTCCTTGGATCCAGGCTCTTCCTGAAGCCCAGAGGCCCTCCTGGCTTTGGTATTAAGATACTCCAGTCCGGGTGCGATGGCTCACGCCTATAATCCCAACATTTTGGGAGGCCGAGGCAGGTAGATCACCTGAGGTCAGGAGTTCGAGACCAGCCTGACCAACATGGAGAAACCCCGTCTCTACTAAAAATACAAAATTAGCCAGGCATGGTGGTGCATGCCTATAATCCCAGCTACTCGGGAGGATGAGGCAGGAGAATTGCTTGAACCCGGGAGGAGGAGGTTGCAGTGAGCTGAGATTGCACCTCTGCACTTCAGCCTGGGCAACAAGAGTGAAACTCTATCTCAAACACAAAAAACAAAAACAAAAAACTTCATACTTTTTCTCTAAGCTAGATTGAGCTGGCTTTGATAGACTATGGATATGTGAGTCAAAGTCACATGACCCTGAACCCGACTGAATCTAGGCCTGGCTGCACAGATTCCTTCATTGCTGATTAACCGTCTGCCCCTTCTGTGCCAGGAATCCTCTCCCTCCTGGTTTACTCAGAAAAAAAGAGCTATAGGGCAGAGATTGTTTGACTCACCTCCCCACCCCATATCCACAAATGTAACCACTTCCCCATCTGTCCTCACTGCCTTCCTCTCATCTCAGAAGAAATGTTTCTCTCTCTCCATCTTCGTGCTTGATTCCCTCCTGCCTACTCTGAGAGCTGCCTTGATGGGGTACTGACTCCTCTCTTTCCCACATCTTCAAACTCTTTTCTATGAAAATAGTTCTGTTTGCCTGCAAACATTCTCAAAGTTGTCCCAAATGGTTTTTGAAAGCCCTCCTTTGTTCTTTTGCTCTAGATTTGGCTATTTCTGTCTCTCTTTCCTTCCCTGCTCTTCCAAATGACTCAAAAGAGTTGTCTAATTCTTCCAGCTCCATATCTTCACTTCTCACCCTCAACCCTCCTGCCCTTTGAGGCCATAGAAACTCTTTTTTTTTTTTTTTTTTTTTTTTGAGACGGAGTCTCGCTCTGTAGCCCAGGCTGGAGTGCAGTGGCCGGATCTCAGCTCACTGCAAGCTCCGCCTCCCGGGTTTACGCCATTCTCCTGCCTCAGCCTCCCAAGTAACTGGGACTACAGGCGCCCTCCACATCACCCGGCTAGTTTTTTTGTATTTTTTTAGTAGAGACGGGGTTTCACCATGTTAGCCAGGATGGTCTCGATCTCCTGACCTCGTGATCCACCCGTCTCGGCCTCCCAAAGTGCTGGGATTACAGGCTTGAGCTACCGTGCCCGGCCAGAGGCCATAGAAACTCTTAAATGCCAAGCCCAGTGGGCTCCCTTTGTCCTCATCTTACTGGGCCTCCCTACTGCATCTAACTATTTCAAAGCCCTTGAGCTCTTCATCTCCTCCCTGAAGGGCAGGATACCCATAGCAGAGGCTTGGGATTGACCTCAATGAGCCTCTCCATCCCTTCCTTTTGTTCAACACCCCCCACAGAGTTTTACTGGAGAATACAGATGTCCAGCAGTACTCTAGCTTCCCCATCCTCCCCTGCAGCTGGGCGTGACGCCCTGAGTTCTTGCCACTAGGATGTGAGCATCCTTGTGCTGTGAAGCCAGAGGTGGGAGCCTCATGTTAAGGGTAGTAGCATCAACTCACCAGCCAGGTCCCCAGAAGACACCCTGAGGCAGAGCTGGCCCTGCAGCCATGGACTGCTCCTCTCTGGACTATAAAATAAACTCATATCTCATTTAAGCTATTATACTTTGGGGACTTTTTTGTTACAGCAACTTGACCCGTACTCTAAGTAATAGAGTATTGGCTGTAAGGAAGGCGATCTATAGGCCTTATGAAACCTCCTCTCTGACACCCAGTATAATTTAGGTCCTCCTGTTACCCTCTCTTTTAGCACCCTGTACCTCTTCCAAGTGCTTATCACAATTTGTGATTCAATAATGATTTGTATAATGTAGTGGTCACTGGTGATTGCCTTTCCAGCAACTATCCTCCAAACCTTACTTCCTTTTTACCCCCACAGAAGCCTGATTTTATTCAGGTATGCATGCCTCCTTCATTCAGATTCATGCTGCATAAAATGGTGAGCTTAGACCAATTAGGTTCTCTCTCGTAGATTCTGAACTAAAGTAAAAAATAATGAGCCACTTATCAAGAGGATCTAAGACTGAAGTTTATAATGTAGAGAGAGCTAATGAAGCTACAATGGACCACATGCACGTCCAAGTGCTAGGGAAACCAAAACTTCCTGCAGGTTCCAGCAGGAAGGACAGAAGCAGCACGTGATGTGCAGGCTCACCGCATCCGAGGTGACCCGTGCATCCAGCCTGCGGAGGACCCAGAACCACCTTGGGTCCAGTGCCACCTCCAGGCTCCAGTCTCTGCTCTTGGCTTTCCATAGATAGCGTATTAGTCTGTTCTCACGATGCTAATAAAGACATACCTGAGACTGGGTAATATTTATAAAGGAAAGCAGTTTTATTGACTCACAGTTCCACGTGGCTGGGGAGACCTCACAATCATGGTGAAAGGTGAATGGGGAGCAAAGTCATGTCTTACACGGCAGCAGGCAAGACAGCTTGTGCAGGGGAACTCTCATTTATAAAACCATCAGGTCTTGTGAAACTTATTCACTGACACGAGAACAGTATGGGGGAAACCACCCCCATGATTCCATTATCTCCACCTGGCCCTGCCTTTGACTCATGGGGATTATTACAATTCAGGTGAGATTTGGGTGGGGACACAGCCAAACCATATCAGATAGGTTCCACAATTATCCCTAAAGTACACCACCTTTCCCTGGACTTGCAAGAGTGCAGCCCTCTTTCTCATAATCAAGTAAGGCTGGATTCAGCTCTCCAAAAATGCTGCCTGTCTCATGCTTGCAGGCTTTGCATGCACTCTGCCATCTACTTGAACATGGTAAGCAAAGATAACAGGCAAGAATAAGGATGGTGATGGTGATAGTAACATTACCATTTATCAAGCATTCATACACATCTTATATACATTATTCTTAATCTTTATAGTAATGTTGCCAGCTAGGTTCTGCTCTCCCTACTTCATAGAAGAAAAACACTGAGGCTTCAGAAGGACATTGACTTGCTTCAGATCACAAAGTTAGAAAATGGCAAAGCCAGGATTTGAATCCAAACCTATTTGACTCCAAAAAACAGGTTGCCTAGGCCTGCTGTCTCTTTGTCATTTTTTAAACTCAGTTTCTGGAGGCAGACAGACCCGGGTATGAATTTGGGGCTCCAACACTTCCTAAGTGGGTAGCTTTGGGCAAATCACTCCATCTCACTGAGCCTGTTTATTCATCTGTAAAATGATTTCAGCAATAAAGCCCACTTCAGAAGGTTATTGAGTTAAAATGAAATTAATGTAAAGTATTTGGCATGTACCTGGCCCATCATATCAATGAAAGCAGACATCATTGTTTGATTATCATTTTTACCCTTTTCACTTAGGCAAAAACTCTGTCTCCTTTGCCCTGCCCAAGTTAGAGCTCTGCATCCTGTCACAGACACAGTCTAAGAGCTGCTTCTCCACAGGGCCTCCTGGGGCCAGGCCTGCATAGCTCTGTGGAAGTAAGCTCGGGTTGGCCGAGGAATGGCCTGTAATTGATCCCAGTTAGGGCTGGGTAGGTCCTGTCCTCCTTGGCTGGGGCCACAGGAAGAAGGACGCTGCCTGATTTATGTCCCTGTTGCACCGAGGATGACCTGGTGCCCTCTCTACGTGTTCCAGCATCAGACAAGGCCATAAAACAGAATTGGTGCTGCACGTTTGTTCCTTCAGGGCCAACATGTACACCGTTGTACCCAGCTTAGGTCAATCCCTTTCAGGGCCCTCCCTGGAAAATACTGGTATGTGTGGCCACCTTGTGAGGTCAGGCCACTGGGAGTTCAGGACCCTGTTCTTAGCTCAACATCCAGGGATAATGTACAGAAGGAAAATCACAACCTCATGTGCTATTGTGACTTCAGTGACCACCTATTTGCAAATGACCCCAATCCACATCCTGAACCTACACCTTCTTCCAGCCTCAGTCTCAGCTATCCACTGGCCTGCCAGGCACCTTCTCCTTTATGTCCCCCAGTTCCCAGCCTGAACTCATCATCTTCATCCCTCTACCTGCTCTTCTCCCTGTATCTTCCCTCACTGGTTAACACCACATCCCTCACTGGTTAACACCACATCCAGCCTGAGGAAGCCACTTCCTCCTAGTCTGATACAGCATCTTGTACATCTTCTTTATAGTTCTGATCACTCTGTTTTGTAATTAAGATACATATCTCAGGTTTACCATTATCCATATCCTTGTCTGTCTCCTCCAACAGACTATGAACTCCTGGAAGCAAAAGACCAGGTCTGACTCATTCCTCTACCCCCAGTGCCTAGAGCAGAGCCTGGCACAGACAGCACACTATCAACTTTTGATTGAACAGCTAAATTGAATGAGCAGATGACCAGAAATTGGCAGTTTATCAAGATTATCTTTCAAGGTAGTTTTTAAATAAAGAATTCACTCGGAATGGTGAAATTAGACATTAGCATCTTAGAGCCAGGAAAGACCTTATTAATTGCATGTTCTGAGCCTTTCCATGTATAGACACTCAGATCAGAGAGGTTAAACAACTTTCCGAGTTTGAACAGGGATACAGTGGCAGAGACCCTGAACCGGCCCCCAATGACCCTAACTTCATATTCTGTGACCTTTTCCTCTCTTTCTACATGCTGAGCTGAAGTAAGCTCTTTACAGACCCCTGAGCTTGGCTTCCAAACATAAACTTTAGAAGGCAGAGGATATTCTAGTCTCTACAAGGTTGTTTTTTTTTTTTTAATGACAATTGGATCCATTGCAGAAAACTGAGGTGAACCTCTCAGAAACATCCTGTTCTAAAAGCAAATATAAAACTATATAACTGTGTGGTCCTTATCCTCTCTAAGCCTCAGTTTCCTCATCTGTAAAATGGCAATAATAAAAGCACCTGCCCTAACATGGGATACCTGACTTTCATTTTAGACTCTTGTGGTAGATACTATTATTATTCCCAACTATTCACTGGACTTTCAGAAAAGAGATTACCTGTCCCTGCCCACTGCAATAAGATGTGCGGTGTCTGTCTATGGAGGGTATATACTTCACTGATCCCAAAGAAGCTTTAAGAGCTATTGCAAGATTCAATTATTGCATTTTTCCTGCTGTCTTCAGACTGACATAGGAGCTGCTCCTTCAGTCTGAGACCTAGAATATGAGGACGCATACAGCAGAAGTTTAATCTGCAGCTGTTATTAACATAAGTGGGAAGAAAATCTTTGTGGTTGTCAGTCATTGAGATTTTGGGGTGGTTTCTGTAGCACAGATTAGCAAATGCTGACTAATAACCCTTGGTTATAATATAAACAAATCATTTGGGACACTTTAAAAGAGAAGGTGGGGTTTGTGGTGAAGATATCCCTAAAATGCATCAAACCCCAGATAACTCTAGGGCTAAGTACTAGTTGGTGTTCAGGGTAAGCTGCCATAATAAAGAGGCTCCAAAATAGGTTGGTGCAAAAGTCATCTCAGTTTTTGTCATTACTTGCAATGGCAAAACTCACAATTACTTTTGCATCAATCTAATATGAGTCTTAGTAAGGCACACAATTACTTCTCTCTCATGAAATGGTACAGAGGTTGTTAGGAAACTCTGCCCCATGAGGTTGTCCAAAAACAAACCCAGGTTCTCTCTAACTTATTGCTCCTGCTATCCCCTCTGGGTCTGTCCTCTCTTATGCCATGTCTGCATTCCACCCTCAGGAAGGGGGAAAGGAAGTAAGTAGAGCCCCCAGTGATCCTTTGAAGGATGTGACAGAGAAGTTGCCCATATCATTTCTGCTCATAGCTCATTCCCCAAATCATACTTACATGGCCATATATAATATAAGGAGGCTGGGAAATGTAGTTTCTAGACAAGTAGCCACATGCCCTGATGAAACTGGAAGAAGGCTTCCCATTAGAAAAAGAAGAAAGAAGGAAGAAGAAGGAGAAAGATTGGGGGAGAACAAAGGAGGAAGAAAGAGGAAAACAGAGGAGGAAGGAGGAGGAATGAGGAAGAAGGAGGAGAAAGAGGAAGAAGGGGAGGAGGAGGAGGAAGAAGGGGAGGAAAGAAAGAAAAGGAGGAGGAGAAGAAAAAGGAAGAGGAGAAGGAGAAGGAGGAGGAAATTCAATGGTGTCTTCTGTCCTGGAGCTGACTGTCATAGGCTCATGAAAGGCAATGGCATGCATTTTTCCCCCATTTCTTCATTCATTGTCATGACTTGAAATCAGCCTTGATAGGAGTACTTACACCACAGAAATTGGCAAACACTACAGATCTGGACTCCGCCCCCGTCACACCCTCCACACACCAAGAGCCCATTGTTAAACACTTGTCAGCACTGAGGATAATAGATGCTGGGAGGCAATCAGCAGTGTCTGCTGAAAGTCAAGCCATGTTTCCTTGGTGCCTCCGCTGCCTTCTCTCCCTCCTGCTCCAGGTCCTTACTTTCTGCTGTGCGAGCAGTCTTCCTTTGGTTCAAATTTGTGAGGTTAGCTCATCTGTTCTAGCTTCTTCCTTGCCTGTAGATTGCCTGCCCTGGGGCCTGGTACCCACACTTGGGCTACTCAGCTCTGCCCAGGGGTGGAGAAGGTGGATCAGGATCATGCATAAAACTGCCTTCAGAGGAGCTGTGGGCAGAACTGGTGCCAGAGCAGGCACTATGTGGGGGCGTGAAAGTGCCTTCTCCCACCCCTACCAGCGTTCAGCTTTGTAGACAGCTGTCCTTGTGTAACTTTTCTAACATTCTTTTGTACCTCTGGAGATTGGATGGCTCAATTAGGTGAAATATGTACCTGCTGAGGTAGCAGGAGGCCTCTGGCTGAGGCACGGCTGTGCTATATATTACAATGGTAGTTTTTGTTATTGTTGTTTGTTTGTTTGTTTGTTTGACAGAGTCTAACTTTGTCGCCCAGGCTGGAGTTCAGTGGTGCAATCTCAGCTCACTGCAACCTCCACCTCCTGGGTTCAAGTGATTCTCCTGCCTCAGCCTCCCAAGTAGCTGGGATTACAGGCATGCACCACCATGCCTAACTAATTTTTGTATTTTTAGTAGAGATGGGGTTTCACCATATTGGTCAGGCTGGTCTCAAACTCCTGACCTCAGATGATCCTCCTGCCTCAACCTCCCAAAGTGCTGGGATTACAGGCGTAAGCCACTGCGTCTGGCCAAGGGTAACTCTTTATGGTATAGGTAGTACAGTAGTGATTTGCAGATCTGAGGTCCACACCAAGGACTGAGGAAAGGAGGCTGAATGGGCAGAGGCAAAACAACCCCGGAGGACAGAACAGAGACTTCAGAGCCAGGAAGACCAGGACCCAGAACCAAGCCCTATCCCTTCTCTGCCAGGTAATCTTGGGCGGCTGGGTGCAGTGGCTCAAGCCTGTAATCCCAGCACTTTGGGAGACCGAGACGGGCGGATCACGAGGTCAGGAGATCGAGACCATCCTGGCTAACACGGTGAAACCCCATCTCTACTAAAAAAAAATACAAAAACTAGCCGGGCGAGGTGGTGGGTGCCTATAGTCCCAGCTACTCGGGAGGCTGAGGCAGGAGAATGGCGTGAACCCGGGAGGCGGAGCTTGCAGTGAGCTGAGATCCGGCCACTGCACTCCAGCCTGGGTGACACAGCGAGACTCCGTCTCAAAAAAAAAAAAAAAAAACTTGGGCAAGTTCACCTAACGCCATATTCTTCATATCTGCTGTGCCCTCTGTGCCTGAACAGCTCTGCCCTTTGTTTGTCTGGTTAATTTCTAAAGTCCTTCAAAGGTCTCTCATCTAAAAGCGAGTCTCTACATGATTCTGTCCATGCTTTCTCTTTGGATCACTAGTCAGTTTGTTAGTATATGTTTGTCTACTTAGCTCCTAATTTTTCATCTGTCTCTGCACCAAGCTGGACTCTTCCATGACACTTTGGTTCAGCATTGTATCCTCGACACTTAGCTCAGGGCTGGCAGAAAGCTGTCACTCAACAAAAATGTGCTGAATGAATGAATGACCATGTGAAAGAATGAATTAACTTCTCTAAACCTTATCTGTAAATAAGGATATTTAAAATATCTGACAAGCAAGGCAGGACAGGAATGGATCAGAAAGCAGGTGAAGTGTCCAAGACAAAGTTGTAGAGATCCTGGAGGTCCCTGCTGTGCCAGTTATTAACTCTTTAGTTGCTGGAAGCTGCAGAGGTCTGAGGGATCCTGGGGGAGGAACTGGGAGTGTCAAGGAAGGTTGGAGTTGGGCACTTAGGGGGCTTAGAGCAGCAATCAATAGAAAAATATTTTGCTACTCACAAGCACTTGAGGCTATACTGGTGCAAACCAGCTAAATGTCAGCCTGGTCTGGAAAATGGAGGAACTAAGATGTAACTGATCAAAAGAGGTGCTGGAGGAGATAACATAAATCAGCTCCGTGACATGCTAGGAGAGGCAGGCCTAAAATAAGGAAAACACCAGAAGCTTATGTAATAGTAGGATGGAAACAGCTGCACTTCACCTTCCTGCTCCACATCTTAGCCCCCAGTCACAAGAGAGATAGATTAAGTCCTAAGCACCAATTCCAGGTGTGTATGGGAAATCCAGCTGAATTTGGAAAGGGTATCAGTGTCTGAGGAATTGTGAGTATGAAGAATCAGAACAGGCCCTGGGCATGACAGGCAGCAGAAGAGACTATGGCTCTTCAGAAGATTCTTCTTTGGCCAGGGAATGTTAGAAATAAGAATCCTCTCCATGAAAGCCTGGTCAGACACCCAACTAGTATTCAAGACCTCAGGCAGGCCCTTTCCTCCTCTCTGTGCTTAAAGATACCTCGCCCAAAAGCTTATTAAAATAGCAACAGAAGCCCAGAGCTGGGCTAGGGCTTTTTGGTCTCGAGACTCCAGACCAGGATCCCTGAATTTACTTCTCCTTTAAGCAGCCCTTGGGAAACAGACATCTTGAGCATGGGAGGACCAGCTGTTGGGGATAAAGCCTGACTTCCAGGCATCAGGTAAAAACAAGTTATGCCCCCTACATCAGACTTAAGCACAAAGAGGAACTGCTATAAGGGCAATTGACGAGTCACAGAATCCAAGGCTGGAGATGGTGCTGGGCCCCGGGTTAGGGAAGCAATCTGGAACCTTAGCACCCTAAAAAACCCAAGCATTGACTTTTCTTTCTCACTGAAGACTGACTGGCTCTATTTTCTGGTATGCATGGTGGAAAATGTCTGCAGCCAACGGCTCTTGCATTTACACCACCTCCTTTCCAGAGAGCAACCAGAGTCAGGCAGAATGGCTTCAGGGGCCTGGAGATGGGATATGATTGGTTTAGTTTGGGTCAGGTGTCCACTTTGACCAATCATCTGTGGCCTGGGGTCAGGGGTGGAAGCACAGGTATGTATATTTGACTGTTCTCTCAGCCTTCTAGATACAAGAGGAGCAAGGCCATTTCTAGAACAGGGATTCAGGGAAGGCAGGAGACAGAAGGTCTTTTGCATGTGATTTGCCCAGTGCCATGCAACTAGAAAATGCAACACCAAGTCCAATAGATTCTTACATTTTTTCCACTTTGCTCTATTTCAAGATTATAAAATGAAGGTCATTGTGCCTAAGGGACACCAGAGGTGAAGCCCAGAGCCTCAGAATCCAATAAGGGTTTGGAGAGCTAAAGGTAATGAGTAAAACAGTGCTTCCCAATACTGACTTCCCAGGTAGGCCATAAACTGGGGAGAGGCTGGACATAGTGGCTCACCCAGTAATCCCAGCACTTTGGGAGGCTGAGACAGGCAGGTGGCATAAGCCCAGTCTGGGCAATATGGTGAAACCCCATCTCTACTAAAAATACAAAACATGAGCCAGACATGATGGTGTGCACCTGTAGTCCCAGCTACTCAGCAGGCTGAGGCAGGAGGATCATCTAAGCGCGGAAAGTCGAGGTTGCAATGAGCTGAGATTGCACCACTGCACTCCAGCCTGGGTGACAGAGCGAGACTTTGTCTCCAAAAATAAAATGAAACAAAAAGCTGGGGAGAATTATGTATATCTAGCCTGGGTCCTGGCAGGTAGGAGTACTCAGTATTTAGTTCTAGAACAAATGAATGAATGAGTGAAGGAAGGACTGTGCTTCTAAGTCATTTGTAGAGCCTGGTAAAAAAGAAAAATAACAATAGTAAGCATTATTTAGTGAGCACTTAGTATTCCAAAACTTTGCAGGTATTAAATCATTAATCTTCACATCAAACCAAGGAGCTGGCTATTATTATTCCCTTTTATAGATAAGATACTGAGGCATAGAAGCATTAAGAAATTCACTCAAGTTCACTGGTCTAGTGAGAAAAACATCAAAAACCTAAGCAGCCAGGCCTGAGTGTCCACACTCAGCCACTGTATCACTGCCTCTCAAGATGTGAGCAGCCTGTCCCAGATTTAGGAAATCAGAATCTCTGGGGGTGGAACCTGAAAATCCATAGTTTAACAAATTTCACAGGTGATTCTGATGCACAGCCAGAATCAGACCTAAAACTATGCATCTAAAAATTAGCAGTAAGCCCAGAGCCATATGGCGAGAATAAACAAAGTTGTTTCCAGGTTTTTAAAGTTTATCTGATTATGTGAACATAAGGTCTGCGGAATAATGTTAACTGATTATATCCCCCTTGTGAGGGGGGACCTCAAACCCAGATCAATTACAAAGAACCCTCTGAGGACCTTCAAACAGAAAGCCTGCTCAGAGGACCTGCTTATGAGCCGCTTTCCCAAGGGGCTCCGGCTAGCAGGCCCCCGTCCTTGGGAGAGTCAGGACTGACAGTACCTGCCCTAGTTCCTGGACTTTGATCTCCAGTCTGACCTCCTTCTCACCCCTGCTCTGATCTGACAACTCCTGCTGGGTTGACCCCATCTCTGACCCTGGCCTGCCCCAGTTTTCAGGCTCACTGCTCCAGACTGATATCTCACATCATGACAGCTCGAGGCAGGACAATATTTGTATCAGCCAATAATGGAATCAAAATACCATCTCTTCTAATGATGTAGTGGTAAATGGAATATTCACGTCAAAACAACTGTGACTTTGAGAGTGGAATTCAGGTATCTTAAACCAACTCAGCACTGTCACTGAGCATGGGATATAGAAACAGTAAAACATAAATAGCCCTTGGTACTAACTGGAGCAATGCTCTTTCATTCATTGAACAAATGGTTATTGAGGGCTGATTCCACCATGGTTTCTGTATTAGCACTGGGGACAAAAAAGATGAACAAGATGTTGTCTCTGCCCCAAGGAGTTCCATTATACCCAATTTTGCAGTTGCACCCAGAGATGATGTTTCAAGGATTAGGCAATTAATTAGACCAATTAGAAGAATGACTACAGGATTGCACTTTTAGAGAGGGTGCGTTTCTAACTTTGTCCAAGGCTCCAACGACCCTCAAATACTGGACCAACCTATGGAAGCTTGCGGAAGTTGGTAATGCACCTCAGAACACAAACATCTTTTAAAAACTTAGATCTGTCTATGCACCAAAGGTTCAGGTCCAGGGGGACTGATAACCTTCCTAGTAGTCATCAAAAGGGCTCAGGTCTGGACTTCGACATACCTTGTTTGACATACCCTGTTTGACATACCTTGTTCTGTTCCTGACTGTATTCTAACTTGATGTGTGATCTTAGACAATTCACATCCACCCTCTGGGCCACAGTTTCTTCAGACCACATATTTTCTCTCTGCCCAGTTCCTCAAAGAATATTTGATAATTGTTTGTTGAGTGAATGAATGACTCCCCAACGTCCCTTCCAGCACTGGTATTGTAAGTCTGTGAGCTGGAGACTTCCTTGGGAAAGAATGGAATCGGCCTAGAAGAAAAAGTCTGGCCTATTCTTGAGGAGCCCTTGGTCACAGTTCATTCTGTTCATGTGATCTGCCCCTCATGAACAACCTCCCCTTTCTCTTCATTCCCTCCCTTCATTTTCCATCTCCTCTCCACTCTACCCCAAACATATTATTGTGGGTTATGTCCCCCAAAAGGATATGTTCAAAGGATATTCACAGGGACTAGCCCCCAGTCCCTGTGATTGTGACCTAATCCGGAAATAGGGTCTTTGCAAATGTAATCAAGTTAAGACAAAATCATACTGGATTGGTGTGGGCCCTAATATCATGACTGGTGTCCTTATAAGAAGAGGTAAATTGGGATACAGATACACAGAGAGAACACCATGTGGCAACAGAGGCAGAGATTGGAGTGACACATCCACAAACCAAGGGGTGCCAAGGATTGCTGGCAGCCACCAGAAACTGGGAGAGAGGCATGGAACAGATTTTCCCTCTGATGCCCCAAGAAGGAACCAACCCTAATGACGTCTTGATTTCAGACTTACAGCCTTCTAAACTGTAAGAGATTAAATTTGGGCTGTTTTAAGCCACCCAGTTTGTGGTATTTTGGTAGGGCACCCCCAGCAAATACATCTATCCAAAGCCATTATTTGGAAATCACCCTACTGATGCATATTAACAGAGCCCTAAAAAGCTCCAGGGGTCCTGACATCGCTCCAAATGCACACTGAAGATGAGTCATCACTGTGTCTATTGTGGATCTCTGACGCCAAGAAGCCTAACTCTCCCATGGGGAAAGGAGGGAGGCATACCACATTATTATTTATCAGAAAGGATGCTAGGGGGTGGGGAGGAGGGTCACCAGCTGCTTTTATTCCCATCAGGGACAGCTCAATAAGAAATGGACTTTTATCACTATAAAAGGATGTCATAGTGACTTATTTTCACTCACTCAGTAAATGTGTATGGAGCACCTACTATGCCTGGTGCTGGTGGGTGGCTGGAGAGAGTGTATATATGGATGGAGGAAGGGTGCTAAAGAAATATAACACACATTCCCTGGGTCCAATGAGCAAAGCTGGAGTTGGAGGCCTGCATACAGTATGGTGGGTTACTAGCATGGACTTGGGAATCAGATAGTCCCAGCTTGGATCCTGGCTCAGCCACTGACTTACAGTGTGATCTTCTTGAATATGTTACTTAATCTCTCAGAGGCTTAGGTTTATTTTAGGGATTAAATAAAATGATGTACATAGCACAAGTCCAGGGTAAGTGCTCCATAAATGTTAGTAATTCTCATTAATGTAGAGCAATGATGTTTACCAGAAACAACTCAGGTAACGAAGAGGGTGATTTTGATGATATATGACCTCTATCCAGTTCAGGCCCTCATCACCTCTTACCAGACACTATCTGATTGAATGTTCAGAACAACTCTGGGAGGAAATTAGTCTCATTTCACAAATAACAAAACTATGGCTCAGAGATGTAAAATAACTTGGCCAAGTTCACAGAGCAAGGAATGTGGCAGAGCCAGGCACAAACCGAAGCTACCAAGCATATGTCTTTCTGCTCCTGGGCAACATTTATATGACAATCAGAAGGTGGTTGGAGGGCAGCACATTGGAGAGGGCCTAGGGCACTTCGCTTAAGGCTGTAGTGGCCTCTATAGAAAGTACGTTGTTTGTACTAGATTTATACACTTATTCTTGTTTAATTAGCAAATACTTCTCTAGCGTATACCATGGGGTGTTCTAAGCAGTTTATGTTGGTAACTCATTTCATCCTAACAAGAGTCTATAAAATGGGCACTGTTATTATTTCCATTTTACATATGTGGAAATTGATATGCAGAGAAGTTAAGCAAGTTTCCCAACATCACACAGATTGTTGAATAGTAGAAGTAGGATTCAAATCTGGTTCTTTGGTTCCAGAGACAATGCTCTTAACCAGTATTCTATTCTGCGGTATCTTTTTATCAGGAGGGAATAGGTTGGCTGTTGGAGTCTGCACATAGTGGGGAACTGGGGAGGATCAACACCACACACACACACACACACACACACCACCCTTTGGTGCTATTACTGCAATAAGACTGTGAGTCATTTGACCCTCTAGGGTGAATGGCAGGATGGGGGCTGTTTAGCCCTGGGATTCTCTGAGTCAACAACTTCTCATCCCTGGCCTACTTCCTGAAAACTCTTTGCGCCTCAGCTTTGGAAACCTTTTGAGCACAAAGAGCTCATTTCCTGTGGTCAGGAAGGACAGGAGGAGTTCCTGATGACAGCTCACCTCCCTCATTAAAGCACTCATAAAAGTGTTTCAAGGAGCCTGACTTATGGCTCCACTGTTTGTCAAGATCCTCTTCTGCAAGGAGCAACTCCGGTAATTTGGTGCTAGAGATGTGCAAGAGAAACCAGCTCCTTTGAGTGCAGGAATTATTTATGATCCCAAGAAGAGAGAATGTAATTTGGAGAGATAACAAGCCTTCAGCAGCACAACAGGCTGTTTAATATGCCACGAGGGATGGAAGGCAGCTTCAGAATTCCAAAGCTAGCTAGGAAGCCTTGAGAGATTGTGTATATGTGGGTTGTCTATTCCTAGGAAAGCTCCTGGGATGATAACAGAAAGGACAATAGCTATCAATTATGGAGGGTTTATCCCTGGGCCAGGGCCTATATGAAATGCTTATATTATATATGTGTATATATATACAGTAAGTCATTACATTCTCACAACATTTCTATCCTATTTTACAAATAAGGAAATTGAGCCACAGAGAGTTTAAGTAACTTGCCCAAGGTCGCACAGTCAATGAGTGGCCAAGTCAGGATTTTAACCCACGCAGGTCTGCTTCTATGTTTGTGCTCTTAAGCACCAAACAGTCACGTTTTAGGAGGAAATCGGGTTTTAAAGCAACCCAGGAAGGTGAAATGTACATATATTCAAAATTACCTTTGATAATCCCTTTAAATGCCTATAAACTTTAGTATATTTAGTTTGAGGCATAGAGCCCTGTCCAGTAATCCATAAATATATTAAAGTTAGAGAACCACGGCCAGATGTGGTAGCTCTCACCTGTGAATCCCAGAGTTTTGAGGAGCCCAAGCAGGAGGATTGCTTGAGGCCAGAAGTTTGAGACAAGCCTGGGCAACATAACAATTACCCAGGTGTGGGGGTGCATGCCTGTAGTCACAGCTACTCCTCGGGAGGCTGAGACAGGAGGATCACTTGAGCCCAGGAGTTCAATGTTATAGTGAGCTATGATCGCACCATTGTACCCCAGCCTGGATGATAGAGCATAATTTTGTCTCTAAAAAATAAATAAATAAATAAATACAATAAGAATCACTGAGCTAAACAAGTCTGTACACAGATGTTTGTGTTTTTAACTGTGCCTTTAGCTAAACTATCAAATCCCTAGGGTAAAAATGGAAAGACAGGCTGGGCACGGTGGCACACGCCTGTAATCCCAGTACTTTGGGAGGCCGAGGCAGGTGGATCACCTGAGGTCAGAAGTTTGAGACCAGCCTGGCCAACATGGTGAAACCCTGTCTCTACTAAACGTACAAAAATTAGCCGGGTGTGGTGGCAGGTGCCTGTAATCCCAGCTACTCAGGAGGCTAAGTCAGGAGAAGAGCTTGAATCCTGGAGGTGGAGGTTGCAGTGAGCCGAGATCACACCATTGCACTCCAGTCTGGGTGACAAGAGTGAGATCAAACTCAAAATAAATAAATAAAATAAAATAAAAGGAAAGACAGAGAATTCTACAGTGCCCCTACCTACTGGTGACTCTATTCTCTTTTACTATGTAGCCTCTGTGACCTTAACACATGTCACTTGTCACAAGGTGTGTTTGCTGTAGGATTAAGACATAACACCACCATATCTTGAGAGGAGACAAAGTTCTATTAGAGAAGAGGTTCTAAATCCAATCCTAAATTAAATAAATGTGATACAATGAGACTAGCTTTGGGGCCAGATAAACCTGGATTTGAACCTTAAATCTGCTACTTACTAGCTGTATAACTTTGGGCAATTTGCTTAACTTCCCAAAGTCTCGGATTCTTAATCCATAGAATGGTCACAGTAATTCCACCATGTTGAGAAGACTGAATTTACAAGTTTTCTAAAGTAATGAGCTTCAGTATAAATCACTGTAACTAAGCATTAGCTCTTAATAGCTGTTTGACCTAAATTATGTCACATGGCCTCTCCGAGTCTCCTTTGTAATACGGGCATAACTGTTCTGCCTACTAATCTCAAAGGTCACCGTAAGGAAACAGTAAAACGCTGTACAAATTATTTACAAGGATTTTCTCAACTGCTCAGCACACCTGGAATTGTGAGGAGGTGCTAGGAGACTCCTGCTGGATAAAAAAAAACTCGCGATTATCCCGGATCTGAAGTCAAAAATGGTCTTAGATCTCCACTTTTGCCATTTAATGTTGTTGTATGATTTGGGGTGAATGATCTAACCTCTCTGAGCCTCCACTTTCCTTACTATCTAGCGGGGTTAATAGGAGAGACATCACATTCTGCGGCAAAGTGTTAAGGCACGTAGTAAGTGCTCAATAAATGTTGGCTGAATCTGGGTCTCTCTGGCTGAGACAAATCTCTCCATCCGCGAGGTGGGAAAACTGCGCGCGGTCGCCATGCGGAGCTCAGGTATAGGAGATGCTCCCCGGGGCACCGGGCTCCGGAGCCTCCCCACTACCCCGCCCACCCGCCCGTTGCCATGGCCACCGGTTCAGGCTGGGAGCAGCACTAAGGCGTGTTCCGCCCAATCCCCGCCCTTCCAGGGTGACCATTGGCTGGAGCGGCCACGTGACGCGCGTTGGTATGCTAATATATGGTAATGAAGCCCACGCCCCTCCTC
>NW_012117376.1:7102936-7109661 GCF_000951035.1 Colobus angolensis palliatus
ACCCGGGGTTCGGGCCTGACCAGGGCGCCCGCTCCCCAGCCGCGGCCTGACAGCCCAGCCGCTGGCACTTTCGGTCCAGAGTCAAGCGTGGCGTGGGGGGCACCAGCAGAGGGAACCGGGGTTGCTGGAACTGGGAGGAGAGAACAGTCACCTAGAGGAAAAGCGGGCCCCAAGGTTGGAGAAAGAGGGATGCCCTAGAAAGGCGCTGGTCCCTTGTTTTCTGTGCTGGGTGATGACCTGACACCCATGGGAAAAGGTCGGTGCTGGACACCTGGATCGGGTCTGTCATGCACAGAGGAAGCGGCTGTTCTACGTGAGTGTCTAACACATTTCTTATAAGGCGAAGCTTAAATTCATCTTCCTCCCCCAACCCCCTCCTAGGTCTGCTACAGAAGTGTCTTCTTGTAATTATCCCCCCTCCCCCATTTCACTTAGACTGGTGGCAGCTTTAGGCTCACAGTGTAATTTAACTTTCGCTACAATAGAAATGGTAGGAGGAGAGTTGCGCCACTGATATTAAGCTTACCCTGGGAGTTTCTTGGAAGTGTGGGGGAAAAAAATATTTCTGTCACTAGTGGGGATGAAAATCGGCTAATGCGTCCGTGATATCAATAGAGTTTCTTTTATGAGTCTAAACTCGTTCCTTCTAAATCAAGAGAAAACGCGGTTACACATGAAAAGTACCAGGAACCAATTTGATTTTGCAAGTGAAGTGCAAATTGCACTTCCACGTTGCTCTTGATGTCTTTTATCACCCAACAACAAATACTTGGCATATGCCAGGCACTCTGCTATGTCTTGGGGATGCAAAGATGAGTAAGATAAAAGATAATTAGTCCTTGTCCTGAAAGAAGTGGTAGCAGAAACAAATGAAATTGCTAGTAAAAGTGATTAACAGCACAATAGACGTGAATGCAAAGGACTGTGGAAGCACAGAGGAGGGAACAATTAGCTGTCTGAGAGGACCAGTGAAGGCTTTCCAGAGAACACATTTAAATAAGGTGTTGAAGGGTGAATAGGAGTTCACCTTGCAGAGAAAATTGGAAAAGACTGAAAAGGCAGTCAAAGCGGGGGAACAGCAAATGCAGCCACATAAAGAATATGTTATTTCTAGGGAATGGCTTTCTATTGTAACTATGGCTTTTTTCCTTCCTCTGTAATGTAACTTTCTAAAAGTAGCCTGGAATTTCTCATTCCCAGCCCAGTTGTCCAGTGATATTTTTCTTATTGTTTTCTCTGCCATATTTTCCCCTCATCAGTTTTTCTGAGCCTCATCCCTGGTCTTTGTCACCCATGTCTTTCCAAGTAAGAGTCCATCATGTGGAGGTGGAATAGGAGTGGTTTTCAATCGCTCTAAAGGAGAGGGCCTGAAAACTGGACATAATGTTTGGCACTAGAGGCAGCATCTGAGGAGGGCAAATCTAAACCGTACAAAAAGAGAATACATGGCCATAACTAGGGAAGCAATGCTGGATGTCAAATCTGTGAGACCTGGGGAAATAAGTATTACGATCAGAAGCTGGAAGGATCTGGATTAAGAGAGGACTGGAGTGTGAGATGGGTCAGGGCAAGTAGTCCAGGACTGAGACCATGAATCGTGCAAATGCAGCTGACCCCACTGTTGCATGGTGCCAGCTGTGCACAACAGCAGTGGATCTGCCAGACTGGGCCAGGCCCTCCATAGGCTTTCCAATGCCTCCTCCTTTCTGTTTACCCTCCCTCCTTACTATTACCCTCTTCTCTTCATCCCAGTTTCCACCTATGTCTCACACGTATTGGGCTTCTTTTAATGAGGTCTTAGCTACCAGAGCAGAGAAAATCCCATTCTGCTGTCTTAGTATCTATCTCTAGAACTATAAATAGTTCATTTAACCTCATCAGCCATCAACTAGCCAACCTATTTTTACTTCCTGATCATTTAGAAGCTGAGCAAGGTTGGGCCCAGAGTAGCAAGGTGGACCTCATCCCGAAAACTCTCCTAATATTTGAATCAGATAAAGGCCTTTTTGCTTTGCTTAGACCAAATTTATTTTTAGAACAGATTATGGCGAGTTTTTGGCAAATTTTCTGTTTTGAATTATATTACAGATCAAGTCTAAAGAAGGTGTCACTGGGGTGACATGCTTAATATGCTCTGCTCAGACTGATGATACTATAAGTGCTGGAAAATCATGGGCGGTATTTAAACAGTCTTCTCAATCAGCGTATTTACCGAACACCTGCTTGTGTGCAAATACTATCCTGTATTTGTGATGTGGAGGAGATAGGAAAATGAGAGGGGTGGTGTAGTATGGGGGTTATTCTCAGCTAAACAAAGATTTGGATCCCAGTTCTACCAGGTACTTGCTACATGACTTTGACTTCAGTTTCTTCATCTGTAATAATGCCACCTACCCAATATTGTTGTGATGAGTAAATGAAATCACAAATGTATAGCAGTCATTTAGTACCTTTTTGAGATGGTTAATGCGTGGTATTATAGGAGCTGAGAAAAGAAAAAAAATGGTGATAATTGAAGCCATATGATTAGTTGAGTTCACCGGTGGTAACAGCATAGAAATAGAATAGAGGATGAAGGACGGAAACTTGGAGATATATCCCACAATTAGGGAGGGAGGGAGAAGCCATGGAGTTCATATGGTAGAAAATAAGGAATATCAAAGAAGCAAGACAACCATCTAATTTATTCATCAAACAAATGCATTCTATTCACCACCATTTGTTGTGTACCTGACAGATGCCAAGGCCGGTTAGACATGCTATTAACCATGAGAGTGTAGTATCATAGAAGTCAAGAGAAGAAAAAGTTTTGAGCTGCAGAAATTGGTCTGCAGTATGAAATTGTACAGAAAGAGTGGGAAACATTCATTATATTTAGTAAACAGAAGGTCATTAGTAACTTTTTGAAAATGATAGCTTCACTAGAGTGGCAGGGGTGGCCATGGGGATATTAAAAGCCACATTAGAGAGAACTGTGGCATGAGATGCAGATAAGAAGTGGAGACAGCATGTGGATCACCTTTTGTATGTTTGGCAATGAAAGGAAGAAAAGAAATAGAGAAGTGATTAGCAAAGACAGCACAGTCAAGTGGAAGATTTCATTTTCCCTGTCTGCTTCATTATTTTAGTTGACCTAAAATACTATTCTTTTTCTTTCATATCCTTAATAGTAAGTCAGCAGTCCATTTCTTAAACTTACTGCTTTAATAACTACTTGTATGTTTCATTGAACAGTAATAGTACAGCTATCATTTGTTGAGTGCTCACTATGTGCTAGGCATTGTGCTAAGCTCTTTGTATACATTCTGTTCATTATCCCATTTAATCTTCCTAGCACCAGATTATAACCACGCAACCTCTTGGCAACATGGAAAGACTAAGTAAATTGCCGGAGGTCACATAGCTAATGAGTGGCACAGATGGGATTTGGATCCAGCTCAGACTCTAAAGCTTTCCTGAAGGATCACGCTATACTGTCTCTGAAGTCAGGGCCAGCTTTGTGGGTATGCAACCTGTGCAGTCTCCCAGGGCCCTATGTTTAGAGGGGCCCAGGCTTGGTTTAATGCTCTCTTGTTGCTGTCTTGGAATTCTTGATAATTTTTAACAAGGGGGTTCTACATTTTCATTTTGCACCAGGCCCCACAAATTAGGTACCCATTTCTGCCTGAAGGTATCTGTACTACCTCCTGAAGGTAGGAAAGCATTTTGCGCCGTGGCCTTTGTTTTGGGTAGGTGGCCTAAGTCCTTGCTATGTCATGCTGCACAATCACATTTTCCTATGGTCCCCTCATTTTGAACTCCATGAGTTGGCTGGTGTGAAGGGCAAAAGGAAATGCCTAGTCAATATGAAGAGAATAGAGAATAAAGAGGCAAGGAATTGCTTACTTAGAATGACTTCTAGAAACTCATCCACCATATTTTGAGGGTATTATTAGAGAGAGTTATAGTCCTGATGCTATTGTTACTCCCAATTTAAATACAACACAAGTTCATTTCTATTCCTTTTTTAGTTAGATATACCCATTTGTTCATGGGAAGATATGGAGACCATTTTTCAACCTACTGAAACAGAAATTGGAGTGGAACAGGTACACTACGACTTGTCTGCCCTCGTCTGGTGCCTTTTTAACCAAGTTGATGCTACCCTTTGACCCTCAAACCATGGACTCCCCCAGCAGCTTTGAACCCCACTGGTTGCCACCATTGTCTGGAATGCTTCTGTTCTCTCTTGCCTTTGTTGCCTACTCTGTTCCTTCATCTACCCACATGAATTAAGAAACACAGAAACTTCTATTTTCTCTAATTTTTGGCTTTACAGTCACTACTTGGAACTGACAACCAATTAGGTTTTTCTGGGTTTCATGGTTATGGTTCTCTCAGAAACAGTTTTTACTCGTCCTCTTGTTCCTCTCACTTCTGGTCTCTCTGAGTAATGATTTGACCAAGTCCTGACATCACTTGACACTTACCACTTGACCAAGTCCTATGCCAACCAACCTGGATTCCTTTGTGGGGGAAATCAGACAAGATTGAGATTGTATTGCCTCCTCCCATTACCTGTCTCATCCCCGTTCAGAGTGTTTGTTCTCATTTTCTATGCCCAACATGGATCAGGTAAGCCTAAGAATACGTGAGAAGAAAATATGAAGAGATGTCCAATATAACCTGCAGTATACACATGAAACACAGTTTACATGACTGGGCTGGGTCTTCTCCATAGTCTCCTAGTTGTGCTATAGCATGGTCTCCATAAGGCACTGTAGTAGTTATCCATTGCTGTATAACAAATTACCCCAACATTTACCAGCTTAAAACAAAATTTTCTACTTATCTTTTAAGACTCATTTCAAGCATTACCTCTCGGAAGGCATTTCCCAGCTTGCTTTTTAAGAATTAGTAATCTCCTCTTTGATATTTCTTCATACATTAGCATCTCATTATAGCATTTGCCACATTGTTATAATTGCTAAGGACCATGTCTTTTTCATACCCTTAAGTTCCTAAAACTATTTCTTGAACATCATAGAAGCTCAGTAAATGGTTGTTAAAAGAGCTTAAGAATAACTCATACCTTTATCGGCTTTCACTCTATTCTTTATAAAACATAGGTATATTGCAAAGTATCTAACCTTGTTTCCTGTGATAGGCTCATATATCATTGTTGTTGAAGTTTAAATATAAAGAAACTGTAGTATATGTCCAAGACTGCTTGACTTGCCAACTTATCTACTCCAGTGAAGGCTTCTTGAGCTTATCTTTATCTATAGGTCTCTGTGCCATTCCTAATCTGAAACCAATTCTGGCCTTTATAGGAAATTATACACTGAGCACCCCTAGTCCAGAGATACTTGGTTCAATAACAAAGACAACATGTGTTCACTATTCAGATATGTGACTCTCAATTTTATGAGGGTACATCTGTGTCTGGCTTCTTCACTGCTCTTTTCCCAACACCATGCCCTAGTAGATGCACAGTAAATACTTAGTGAATGAATTAATGAAACTCAGTTCTTGATAACTCATGTCCCATTCCTGTTATCCAGGTCCTGACCTCTGATCACCCAGAATCTTAGGCCTGATTCATCATTTCATGTGACCCAGACTTTTTGTTTTGGTCCTTGACTTTTATCTTCCAGGACCTTACTATAGCTGGATAAGAATCTGACCCTTTGCTTACTCAGAACTAAAGTATCTCTTTGTTTCTTGATCGTCCTAACTAATAATATAGGCCAGATGCCCTTAGAAAAATATTATTTTCTCTACCTGAAGCCAGAAACATTCAGAATACATATTAAATGTATTTAAAAATATTTAAACTGAAGATAATTACATTCAAATTTCTAAAGAAAGTAAACAGGCCCTTTAAGAAACAAGTTTTGGGCAGAGACCAGCGTCTAAAATTTTGTGAGTCTATTAGAATGATTAGCTTGTAAGCTTCAGCAAATCAATGCAAATTAATTTTTATACCAACCAGTGAATCAAAGGAGGGGAGGGAAATGAGTGAGTGTGTAAATATGGTTGCCAGGGAAACTTTTCCTGACAGAAGAGAGAACCGCTCAGGAATTTATACAGGCCCACAGAAGCAATGTAACCTGATCTTTCTCTGTTCTCTTTCTGATGGAGGAAGAAAAGATGTAGAAACTATGGGTACAGATAAAGGTGGCTTTAGGCTTTTCAAGAGATTTGAGGAGTAAGTTCTCCAGGACAAATGATGACTATTATAAGGCACCCATTCCTTCTAAGGATCCAGCTGGAAATGAATCTATCTCTAAAATAGTATTAATGAATCAATCTCTATAATAGTATTAATTTACTCAATAAATATTTATTAAGCACTTTTTTTTTTTTGAGACGGAGTCTCATTCTGTCCACCAGGCTGGAGTGCAATGGTGTGGTCTCAGCTCACTGCAACCCCCCGCCTCCCAGGTTCAAGCAATTCTCCTGCCTCAACCTCCCGTGTAGCTGGGACTACAGGTGTGTGCCACCACACCCGGCTAATTTTTGTGTTTTTAGTAGAGATGGGGTTTTACCACATTGGCCAGGCTTGTCTTGAACTCCTGACCTTGTGATCCACCCTCCTCGGCCTCCCAAAGTGCTGGGATTACGGTTGTCAGCCACCGTGCCCAGCCTTATTCAGCCCTTTCTTTTTTTTTTGAGACGGAGTCTTGCTCTGTCGCCCAGGCTGGAGTGCAGTGGCCGGATCTCAGCTCACTGCAAGCTCCGCC
>NW_012117376.1:7111502-7115516 GCF_000951035.1 Colobus angolensis palliatus
GTCTCGGCCTCCCAAAGTGCTGGGATTACAGGCTTGAGCCACCACGCCCGGCCATCTTCTTGATTGTTACTAGTGATCTTAATAAGCTGTTTTATTTGAATCACAAGAAGGTCCAGGCATGTTTCCCTCCCCCAAAGTTTGTGATCAGTGTCATAATTATATAGATTTGAGTTTGTATGTTAGCACTATTGTGGTGTTATAGTTCATTGTAGATACTATGCTTACAGTTTTGGGACCTACCTCTAGGTGAATGGATTGTGCCTTGAAACATGGTTGCATAACAGGTTTGTTGTAGAGAGAGCTAAATATCCTTTAAAAAGAAATGTTGTTTATGTAATAATTTCCACACCACATCAGCCTTCCCTAGTGATAAGTAGTAGACTGAATAATGACCACCCAAGTATATTAATTCCTTATCCCCAGAACTTGTAAATATTACCTTATAAGGAAAAGGGGTATTTGCAGATGTGATTAAATTAAGGATCTTGACATGGAAGGGTTATATCTGGGTGGGCCCTAAATACAATCACAAGTGTCATTATAAGAGAGAGGCAGAGGGAGACACAGACAAGTGGGAGGCAATGTAAATGCAGAGGCAAAGATTAGAGTGATATGGCCACAAGCAGAGAGAGCTAGCAGCAACCAGAACCTGGAAGATTCAACAAATAGATTCTTCCCTAGAACCTTCAGAGGGAGCACAGCCTGCTGACCCATTGATTTCTAGCCAGTAAAGCTAATATTGAACTTCAGGCCTCCAAAACTGTGAGAGAGTAAGTTTCTGTTGTTTTAAGCCACTAAGTTTGTCATTGTTTTTATGGCAGCAATAGGGGACTAAACAATGAGGGTAGTCACTTATACTGCCTAGCTCATTTTGAGAGAAAATGTTATGACTTAATAAAGATAACAACCAACTAATATAACAACATGTATAATAATAATTTCAGCAAACATGTATGTAGTCTTCACTATGTGCCAGGCAGTGGTGTAAGCATTTGAAATGTATTTACTAATTTATTCTTCATAGCAACTCCCATAATGGGAGTTCTGTTTTAAATGGGAAGGGCACAGAGAAGTTAGGTAACTTGGCCAAAGTGATGCAATTAGTAAATGGTGGGGCCAGGACCTGAACCAAGGCAGACAGTTTGATTTCAACAGGCCATGCTATTAAACTTACT
The DNA here is from genome assembly GCF_000951035.1 of Colobus angolensis palliatus. Lineage (NCBI taxonomy): Eukaryota > Metazoa > Chordata > Mammalia > Primates > Cercopithecidae > Colobus > Colobus angolensis. The sequence goes on from NW_012117376.1 coordinate 7,112,678, forward strand.
ATGCTATACAGGGCTTCACACTGGGCAAGCATTCCACAAAGGACAATGTGACAATGTCTAAAGTCTTTTCAATCTTCTAGTCTGTTCTTCATGTTTTCTGCTGTGTTCATTGTTTTTATCCTTTTCCATTAGGTAGCCTTTATCTTTAGTATTTTTTTCTCTTCTAAATATCCTTGTGTAGTTTTGGTATCAGGGTAATTCTGGGCTCATGAAATGAGTAGGTAGGAGTTTCTTTTTCTGTTTTCCAGAAGAGTTTATTAGTATTGGCATTATTTCTTTTTTTGAATATTTAATGGAATTCACCAATAAAGCTGTCTGTGCCTGTAGTTATCTTTGTAAACAGATTTTAAACCAAGAATTCAGGTACTTTCGTAGCTATAGGGCTATTCAGGTTATCTATTTCTTCTTGAGTGAGCTCTGATAATTTGTGTCTTGAAGAATTTATCCATTTCACCTAAGTTGTTTAAGTTGTTGGTATAAAGTAGTTCATAATATTGCTTCATTATCCTTTTAATGTCTGTAAGATTTCTTTCATTTCTGTGACTGGTGATTTGTGTCCTCTTTCTGTCTCTCACTCTCTTTCTCTCTCTTGCTCTTGCTCCTTTTTCTGATCAATCTGGCTAGAGGTTTTTCAATTGTATTGATCTTTTCAAAGAGTCAGATTTTCGTATCATCGATTTTTCTCTATAGTTAATTTCTGTGTTCTACTTCATTGTTTTCCACTCTTTATTATTTCCTTCCTTTGCATTTTATTTACTCTTCTTTCTCTAACAAAATAGAAGCTGAGGTTAATGATTTGAGATCTCTCTTTTCTAACACTAGTGTTTTCATGCTATAAAATTTCCTTCAAGTACTACTTCACCTATGTCCTACAGATTTTGATACATAATGTTTTTGTTTCCACTAGGTTTAAAATATTTTCTAATTTTCTTTAGGATTTCTTCTTTGACCCATGAGTTATTTTGAAGTGCATTGTTTGGTTTTCAAATATTAGAGATTTTCCTAATGGCTTTCTGTTACTGCTTTCAAGTATAATTCTGTTATGCTTAGAGAATATGCTTTATATGATTTCAGTTCTCTTAAATTTATTGAGACTTATTTTATGGCCCAGAATGTATATTCTGTTGTCATTAGGTGGAATGTTCTATATATCTAAATTAGGTTTATAGTGTTGTTCAAGTCTTTTATATCTGTATTAATTTTACATCTACTTGTGTCATCAATTACTAAGAGAGGAGTATTGAAATCTCCAACTATAATGGTAAACTTGTGTTTTCCTCCTTTTAGTGCTATCAGTTCTTACTTTATGTATTTTGAACTCTGTTACTAGGTACATACACATTTAGGATTGTTATGTCCTCTTGATGAACTGCCCCTTTATCATTATAAGATTACCTTCTTTTTTCTGGCAATATTCCTTCTTCTGCAGTCTATTTTGTCTGATATTGATATAATCACTGCAGCTTTCTTATGGTTACTGTTTGCATGGTGTATCTTTTCCACCATTTTACTTTTAGCCTATATATGTCTTTATTTTTAAAGTATGTTTCTGTAGAAAGCATATCTTTGGTTTTTAATCCAATATGAAAATTTCTGCTTTTTAATTGGGGTGTTTAAACAATTTACATTTATTATAATTATTGGGATAGCTGGCCTTGAATTGATATTCTTGCTGTTTGTTTTCTATCTGTCCTATTTATTCTTTGTTCCTTTTTTTCTCTTTTTTTTTTTTTTGCCTCATTTAGGATTATTTGAGTTACTTAGTTTTGACCCCATATTGTCCTCATTATTGCATTATTGCATATGTGTCTTTGTTTTCTCTTTTCTTAGTACTTGTCCTCCTGTTTATAACATATGTCTTCAACTTATCCCTGTCTATCTCGAAATAATATATATCACTTTACACATAGTGGATAAACATTAAAACTATATACTTCCATTTTTCCCTTCCAGCCCTTTTAGGATTATTTGAGTTACTTAGTTTTGACCCCATATTGTCCTCATTATTGCATTATTGCATATGTGTCTTTGTTTTGTCTTTTCTTAGTACTTGTCCTCCTGTTTATAACATATGTCTTCAACTTATCCCTGTCTATCTCGAAATAATATATATCACTTTACATATAGTGGATAAACATTAAAACTATATACTTCCATTTTTCCCTTCCAGCCCTTTGAGTTATTGTCATGTATTTTATTTAACATATTTTATTATTACTTTAAGTAGTCAATTATCTTTTAAAGATACTTAAAAATGAGGAAACATGACCTTTATATTTACTCACCTATTTATTGTTTCAGATGTCCTTTTTATTCCTTTGTGTTTCTGTTATCAATTTCTTTAGACTAAATAACTTTCTTTAATATTTTTGGTAGTGCAGTTATACTGGAATTAATTATTTCAGTGTTTATCTGTCTGAAAAGTTCTATTTTACCTTTATTTTGAGAGATACTTTTACTAGGTAAAGAATTCTAGGTTAATAGTTTCTTCCAGGACTTTAAAGATGTTTATCCATTGCCTACTGACTTGCATAGTTTATGAGAAGAAATCTGCTGTAATTCCTTTTTTTTTTTGAGATGGAGTCTCACACTGTCACCCAGGCTAGAGTGCAGTGGTGCGATCTCAGCTCACTGCAACCTCTGCCTCCCGGGTTCACGCCATTCTCCTGCCTCAGTCTCCCGAGTAGCTGGGACTATAGGTGCCCGCCACCACGCCTGGCTAATTTATTTATTTATTTATTTATTTATTTTTGTATTTTTAGTAGAGACGGGGTTTCACCGTGTTAGCCAGGATGGTCTCGATCTCCTGACCTCGTGATCCGCCCGTCTCGGCCTCCCA
>NW_012117376.1:7115566-7129159 GCF_000951035.1 Colobus angolensis palliatus
CGCCTGGCTAATTTATTTATTTATTTATTTATTTATTTTTGTATTTTTAGTAGAGACAGGGTTTCACCGTGTTAGCCATGATGGTTTTGATCTCCTGACCTCGTGATCTGTCTGCCTCAGCCTCCCAAAGTGCTGGGATTACAGGCGTGAGCCACTGTGCCCCGCCAGAAATCTGCTGTAATTCTTATATATGTTACTCTAATGTCTTTTTTCCTCTGGTTACTTTTAAGGTTTTCTTTTTATCACTTCAGCAGTTTTATTATGATGTTCCTTGGAGTCACTTTCTGTATATTATGCTTGGATTTATAGATTTCATCGAATTTGGAAAACTTTTAGCTATGGTTTCTTTAAATATTTGTTATGTTCCCTTCCTCCCCACGTCTCTTTTCCTTCTGAAGCTACAATTTCATGAATATTAGATTGCTTGATATTGTCCCACAGGTCACTGATGCTGTGTTCATTTGTGTTCAGTCTCCTGTGTCTCTGTGCCTCATTTTGGATAATTTCTAATTCTGTGTCTTCAAGTTCACTGATCTTTACTTCTGAAGTTTACAATCTGTTGTTAATCTCATCCAGTCTATTTTTGGTTTCAGATGTTGTATTCTTAGTCTCTGAAAGTTTAATTTATGTCTTTTTTATACTTTCCCTCTCTCTTGTCTTCATGTTCATGTTGTCCTCCACTTCTTGAACATGTGGAACATATTTAGTAACAGTGTTTTAATATACTTGTTTGCTAGTTCTTTCATCCATGTCATTTCTGAGTACATTTTTACTTATTTATTTTTTCTTCTGGCTTAAAGTCTGATCTTCCCATTCCTTTGCATGCCTGGTAATTTTTTACTGGGGACTAGGTATTGTTTATTTTATATTCTTGATTACTAAATTTCATTATATTTCTTTAATTAGTTTTGGCTTTTATTTTGGATGCAGTTATGTTACCTAGGATTACTCTGATCCTTTCAAAGATTGCTTCTAAGCTTTATTATGGTGGGTCCAGAGCAGCCATTGGTCTAGAACCAATTTAGACCTCACTACTTTGGCAATATCCTTCTGGGGGTTGTTACCTAATTCCTTGTCTATTACAAGGTCTTTCTACTCGGATAGATGTGAACACAAACTATTTACAGCCCTGTAAGAACTCTGGGAATGGTTCTGCCTGCTCCTTTCCAGTAGTCTTGAGTGGGTTCCTCTCATGCATGTGCAGACCAGTACTTAGTCAAAGACTCTAGGGAAGCCTGTCGGTAGAACTCCAGAGTGTTCTCTCTCTCTATCTCCAGTTCTCTGTCCCACAAATTCTAGTCACTTTGCCCTCCTGGATGTCTAATCTCAGTCACCTCGACTCAGTGAGATCTAGTCCCCCTCCCTGTAGTGCATCCAGGAACTGCCTGTAGGCAGTAAACTGGTACACTCATAGGACTCACTTTGTTTGTGTCCCTTTTCTTAGAGATCACAGGCCTGTGTTGCCTGTCAGCCAATGTCTGAAAACCATTTCTTTCTACATTTTGTCCAATTTTTTTAGTTGCTTAAGGCAGAACAGTAAATCTGGTCCCTGTTTTTTTTAACTTCTAAATAGAAGTCTCAAACTTATATTTTAGGGAACGTACATGTTGACTACTAGTAGATTCCTTTCTTTAAAGAAATTCTGTCATTTAAAATATGGCTTGTGAATAGTTAAAAAGTAGATCTGCATTTAAAATAACAAAATTCTACATGATAAATTAAAATAGGATTTAGGAGGTTTAGATCTTCCCCCACCTTGCTATCTAGCATATGATTAGAGAGTAATTCATTGCTATTAGAATGGCAGAGGTTTGAAAAATAATTTCAAAATAAGGCTAAGGCAGACCAGACTGTGATTGACTGCAGATCCATGGTTGTACAGAGCTGTAACCAGTTACTGAGTCTTGGCTGTAAACCCTTTAACTGCCCTACTGTCTATTTAAATTCTTTGTCAGTGGGCTTCAGTGTTTAAATGTTTACTTTGATAAACATCCCAACATTCAAACAAGGAGTAAAACATTCAGAACCATTGAGATAAAGATCAAAACAATAGTGAGAACATCTGACAAATGCTAACTTTGTAAACTGTAGAAGCCTCCACTAACTACAGTCTGTCTGACCCCAGAATTAGGACTTTTCTCCCTGTCCTTGCTGGCCACACTGAAAATAAGTGAGGCTAGTTACAATAATCTATCCTAGGGGCAGGTTATTTGGGGCAATAAATCAACCTCAACTGTTAACCTTTCATGTGGGGTGTGTGTGTGTGTGTGTGTATGTGAGACAGGGAGAGAGAGAATAGATATGTAAACATGATGCATGGTCACTTATTTATTTAGTATCTTATATATGCCAGGCATTTTAATCTTCATAACAGCCCTGCCAACTCAGTTTTTAGGTATACATATAAGGGATTTAATTAAAAAGCTGAGATCTAGAGATACTAAATGATGAGTTCAAGTTTTTCCATTATACCATGCTGTTTCTCACAATGCCATTCTGTATTACCCTCAGTAGCACCATAATTCAGTTGTCGGTAGACCACAAACACAACCTTGGATCATCTGTCTTGCAGTCATGTACTCTGGGTCACAGGAGGCATTGGAAGACAGAGTTTGATGGATAATTACAGCTTTTTTCATTAGGAAAATAATTTGAAGTTCATGTTTTACATAGAGTGGATCAAAACAGCAATAAAGCAGTGAATACACTTTGTTATTATCTATCTAGGCCAGTTTTACTGAAAAAGACTGATATATCCCCAATACCATACCACCTGCTGCTCAAAGACAAGCCTTTTAGTTTGAGGTTGTAGTCACTATTGGCAAAGTCTGACTGTGTTTGCAACTGTCTTTTAAACTTACAGTCTTCATAAAGAGCTTTCACTTTTGAGATTGTTGCCATTGGATGATTTTTCTATGGCTGTTTACTAGCTGGGCCTGAATAATCTCCTGCACCAGCCACTTTGCCTGCGGTCTCCTTTATTTCATTCATCATGAGGAAGCCACCTCAGGCTCCCATTGTCATTTCTCTCTGCCTATATGTCAGTGTCCAGTGTCGGTGGACTGGCTGTATTTCAATACTTCGGTGTTAGATAGTAGCCCTAATAAATGCTTGTCAATTTAGCAACAGTAATTATCCAATTATTTCTGTTGTCATCGTATAGACAGTCTTGATTATAACTACTTAAAAGTCCGGGCCAGGCACCATGGCTCACACCTGTAATCCCAGCACTTTGGGAGGCCAAGGCAGGTGGATCATCTGAGATCAGGAGTTTGAAGACAGCCTGGCCCGTCTCTACCAAATATACAAAAATTAGCCAGGTATGGTGGCACATGCCTGTAATCCCAGCTACTTGGGAGGCTGAGGCAGGAGAATCACTTGAACCCTGGAGTCAGAGGTTGCAGTGAGCCGAGATCGTGCCACTGCACTCCAGTCTGGGTGACAAGGGTGAGACTCCATCCCCCCTCCAAAAAAAAAAAAAAAGTCCATATGTAAGATCCCTGATGATAACCCTGAGTTTCCTATAAAGACAAAAATGCTACCAGCCTTTACTTTGGCTTGTGACTACTTGGGCATTAGTGCCTTACTTTTGAAATCTATATCAAGCTTTTAATTCTGTTTCTGAATTTTTCAATGACCACGCTATCCTTCAGTTACAAGATTTATGCTCCTGATGCATCATCAATACTCTTTCAAGTTTTATTTTCTAGTATTAGAGATAAGTTGCACTGAACTTGAGTATTCACCACTTATTAGGGTAGGGGCTAGATAGGGTACATATATCTGGCACCGTATTAGTGAGGGGTTTTTTCAGTGTGAAATGTGCTGGCCTGTACAAGGATTAAATCTATAACTTTGGTTTTATTAGTGATCATACTTTTTATATACAGAATGAGGATTCCAGATTCATGCATTGTTTATTTATTCCTCTTCACCAAAATTTAGGGTAAAGCTGGTGGTAATTGAATAGAAAAGGAAAAGTGATGTTTAATGTTTGCGTGCACACCACATGTGTGTGTGTACAGTGACACTTTGATTTTTAAGTTACCATATAAATAATAGTTAAGAGAAAGGCTCCAAGGCCAGTCTAACTAGAATTCTGGCTCTTCCAGTTACTAATTATAATTGTAACCCTGGTCAAGTTACTTAACCTCTCTGTGTTATATCTTGTGACCTTGATCAATTTACTTTAGTTCTAATAGATTTTCTTTTGTGGATTCCTTAGGATTTTTTACAAACACAATTATGTTGTTGGCAAATACAGTTTTACTTCTTCCTTTCCAATCTTTAAACCTTTTTTACCTGCCTTATTGCACTGCCTAGTACCTCCAGTATGATAACGAATAGACAATTGAATGGCCATTCTCAATCTTAAGTCTTTCCCTTAATAAATATGCTGTTAGCCGTAGGTTTTTGTTAGATGTTCTTTAAGAAATTGAGGAAGTTTTCTTCTACTCCTGGTTTGTTGTGAATTGTTATGGTGGTTGAATATTGAATTTTGTCAAATGATTTTCCTTTGTCTATAAAGATGATCAGGCCAGGCGTGGTGGCTCACACCTGTAATCCCAGCACTTTGGGAGGCCAAGGCAGGCGGATCACGAGGTCAGGAGATCGAGATCATCCTGGCCAACATGGTGAAACCCCACCTCTCCTAAAATACAAAAAATTATCTGGGCGTGGTGGCTCGCGCCTGTAGTCCCAGCTACTTAGGAGGCTGAGGCAGAGGAATCGCTGGAACCCAAGAGGTGGAAGTTACAGCGAGCCAAAATCGTGCCAGTGCACTCCAGCCTGGGCGACAAAGCATGACTCCATCTTAAAAAAAAAAAAGAAAAGAAAAAGATGATCATATGATCACCTTCTTTATTAATATGCTGATTTACATTGCTAGATTTTTTATGTTAAACTTTTCCTTAATATAACAACAACAACAACAACAGCAAAACAGAGATGTTCCAGTATGTTTTTCTGTGCATTTTTGGGGAACTAGCAGTATCTTAAGGTAGTTTAGAATCTCTAGGTTTATTCTCTAGTTGTCTCTCAATTTAAAGACTGTATGTTAATGATATAATAATCAACAGCAATATATCTTCTGGGAGGGAACAAATGATTATACAGAGACTTCTTGATTAGTGATTTAAGTATATTTTAGTGAAATATAAACCAGTACAAGGAGAATATCATATTTATACTAACTTTCAGATTATTTATTTCTCCCATAATTCATAGAAAAAGAATTTTAATGCTTTTGAGAACTTCCTTTTTAAAGAAATGAATATACTGGGTAATGAAGCTGGCTGGCTAAATAAGACATATAATTATGGAAATGTAATTCATTCCATATTTAGAAATTATTTTGAGCTAGTAATCATAATAAAAGGAAGTCTCCAGGTAAAGAAAGACTTGGTTCTTCATTGGGGGGATAAACAAAACAAGGACCTCCATAGTTGGTGCCTTTATTTATCATTCTTGCTATTTAACTGTGACCATAATATAATGTTCTCTTTATATAAAGGAAGGTTTTTGTTGTTTGTTACCATTTCCAGTCCTGTTTAATTATAATGGCTACTATTTTTGTAAAGAAGGTATTTTAAAATCAATGCTTAAATGTAGTAAAAATGATTCATTCCCCCAATGCCAGTTCCAGTCCTACAAATGGAAATAGCACTAAGGAGGACATCAGCTGATTTAATCTTCCATTAAGGTTTTATTTGCATAGCCCTTGATCCCTGAAGGCTTAGTCTGCCCATTGCCTCAACAAACCCTTTGTACAAATAAAATTGAATCAAGCAGATGAGTGAGTAAGTGTGTCTGGATAGCAGCCCTGGAATATCACTACCCTTCTCATGTGCAAAGCTACATTTCCCAGCCCTTTCTGCATACACACAGGCTGTGGGGTCAAACCCGATTAGGCGCTCTCATCAACTCTTTTACAGCATTGGCCTTTTCAGCTTCAAGAAGCAGCATGACCTGTTCCATTCAGCGACTGTTCTTGTCCCATTCTTTAGCTCTGTCTGTTACGTTCCCATGGAGTGAGGCTCTGGCTTCTCCTGCACATGCTCCCTGAGAGAGTCATTCACAAAGACAATCTGCTCTCCAAGGAAAAGCAGCAAAGCCAGCTGAGGAAAGAGATGATAGATCATGCCAACCAGAGGGGAAGAGGAAGGGAAGAGTAAGGCATATTAAAAATGACATCAGTGCAGTAATCCCTCAGGGATTAATACAAATTGAACTAGTATGTTTTTCCTGGAAATTCCAGCTCATTCCAGGCATTCATTTTTTCCATAAAGGAGTGGGGGTAGGTTTGATTCTCTCCATGTGACAAGCAATTCAGCAGCAGAGGCAATTAAGCCTTATTGACCGGCACTATACAAAACTACTAAATATTCAACAAACAGACCTTCCAGAGAAAATACATGAGGTCATTATAGTAATAGTTTCCCCTTTGGGTATTCTTTCAAAATATATTTATTTAGTTTGAGTGTGAGAGATAATATAATGCCTATAAGGATAGTTTAAAATGGCAGAAAACAATCATGTTTTAAGTATGTGACATTCTGTTAGCATTATGTGAATAAATTTCTGCCTCTTTCCAATGAGTTCAGTTCACCAAATATATATTATGAGCCACCTACCCAATGATGGATGAATGTTACTCTTCTAGGTGGCCGAAAACCTATGTATGGACCAAGTGGGACAGATTATAGAATTGGAAGAATGTGGACTTCTGTGCTAACCAGTGATAGATAGGTTGGGCCTGGAAAGGGCTGGTCTGAGGTCGCCTATTAGATATAAAGGAACTCTAGTTTATTTTTTAATAATGAATATTATTTTTATTACAAAAGTATATATTTTCATTATAGAAGATTTGGGGGAGGGGAATAAGTACAGTCAAGAAAAAAACCTGTTATCCTAGCACCCCGAAGTAATGCTGTTAATGTTTTGTTTTATATCCAGTTTTTTAAGTTTATGAGTGCATGCATTTTCTTATTTTAAAAAAGATCTTGTCTTACTCTTTCATAAACTGATTTTATCACCTTACTATGAACCTTTTTGTGTCATTAAATATGATATTCTATTTTATGAAAGTACAATTACTAACCCTTACCAATGGGATTTTAAATCTTTAATTTCCCCTCTTGTAATGACCATTCAGGTAGCTAAATCTTTCGGAACCCCGGGATTATTTTTAAGATACATTCATAAAAATGGAATTACTGGGTTAAAACCTGTATGAAATACTATGGCTCTAGATGTATATTTTTAAAACATACCCCAATTTATATGTCTTTCAGCAGTGAGTATATGAGAAAATTTGACTTCTGAGCTACTCATGATTGAACAATATCAAACTCTATATTTGTATTTATTTACTTGTATATTCTTGCACTCTGATTAAATTCTCAAGCTTGATGTAAAGTAGTTATCATTGTTCTCAGTATTCAACTAGTGGTCTACAACAAGTATGTAGGAGATGGGGGAAGAGATGAATTCCTGAGAGTCTGGTTCTCTCCTGGGGCTCTTAAGCCCTGGGATGGTAACAAGGAAGTCAAGAAGACTGGCATTTTATCTTTTTGTCCCAGGTCCTAGATAAAGGATGAGAGATGTACTTAACACCTCCTAAAAACAGGCCAGGCGTGGTGGCTCATGCCTGTAATCCCAGCACTCTGGGAGGCCAAGGCAGGTGGATCACAAGGTCGGGAGTTTGAGACCAGCCTGGCCAACATGGTGAAACCCTGTCTCTACTAAAAATACAAAAAAAATTAGCCAGTGGCACATGCCTGTAGTTCCAGCTACTCAGGAGGCTGAGGCAGGAGAATTACTTGAACCTGGGAGGCGGAGGTTGCGGTGAGACGAGATCGTGCCACTGCACTCCAGCCTGAGCAACACAGCGAGACTTCATCTCAAAACAAAAACAAAACAAAAAGAAACCTACTAAAAACAGAAAGGGTATCTAATCTTCAAGAGCTTACTGTCTAGTCAGGAGAAAGAACATACATCCACGTAAAGCAAACTAGTGCAAATAAATTCATAGAATTCAAACTATTTTCTTACTGGTTAATGATTTAAATATGTTATTCTTTTTGCTTGTAAACAGATTCTGACGTGATGTGACAAAAATAGACTAATGGATTCACTCCCTCTCCAGCTTTCCATCACACTTAATCCAGAAACTTTCACTTCCAGTAATGGCGAGCTAGGTAATTAGGATGACAAGCATTATTCACATAATGCTAACAGAAGTCACGTCTTAAAATGTGATTGTTTTCTACCATTTTAAACTGTCCTTATAGGCATTATATTATCTCTCACAACTTAAAAAACAGAGAAATAATTTTTTAAAATTTTCTTACATGTACTAAAAAGCTAACAAAATAATAAAATAGGCTTAGGCCAAAATCTGGGGTAAAACAAGAACCCACAGAGGTAAACTCACCATTCAAAGCCTCTTTCTCCCCGCTCACACCTTGTTTGTGCTCTGGACCCACATGATCAGGGACAGGCCAGAAACCTGACCACAGAAAACACCAATATCAGGAATGCCATCTCCTGAGAAAGCTAACCTGATGACTACTTCATTGTATTTAACTTCATCTATTTCTATGAAACACATTGATTGTACCATTTTTTTAAAGTGTTGATATTATTAGGTATATAAATTTGCTTCAATTGTTTTTAAATAAAAATACTCTCTCTTAGAATAATGAATTTTAAAAGTACTTCTCTTTCTCTGAAGGCATTTACTAGTCTGAGTGAAATATCTGTGTAGTCAGGCTGAGTTTTTGGTAGTCTTATAGGGGAAGGAAGACAGGAATCAAAGCTGAAAGCCTGCCCAGGGTAAGAAATCTGATAAACCACTTCCCTGTTTAATCCAGGAATCTCAAGCACTCCATCTTCAAAGTAAGAGTGAACTAGAAGTAAACCATTACTGGAGCAGCTCAAGTTTGTGTCACTCAGGTAGTCCAGGGAACCTCAAACTTTTGACATAGATAGACTAGGATGGTTCCATACTAGCAGTGTCTTCTGGTGCTTGACAGAAGCAAAGAAAAATCATTTCTAGAGAATGGTGCCATTATCTTAGGACATTTATTAACCTTGAAAATATTTATTTTCTAGTATAATGACCAACAGTCAAAGATAACACTTTCACAAAATAACAAGATACCCTTGTTAGTATCTTGTAGTAGTAACAAGATGTACTTGAGTGGTAGTTACTTGAGTAGTAAACAGCAGAAACAACACAGAGTCCCACAGAAACTTCAGAAATTGCAATCATTAGATAGACTGTAAAGTAACTATCCTATGTATAAAGAGATTTTTTAATGAACTTGAAAATATCTGCAAGAAGAGAATCTATAAAAAGTATTGTAACAGATTGTTTTAAAACTAAATAGAACTTACAAAAGTGAAAAATATAACAATCAAAATTATGAACTCAGTGAACATATTAATCAGTAGATCATATGCAGCTGAGGTCAGAACTGAAAGATGAGTCTGAAGAAATCATCCAGAGTGTAGCAGAGAAGAGGAAATGATGATAGGAAAAGATAGGGTAAGAGACATGGAGGTAGAGTAAGAATACCTACTAACATACCCTTATGAAAGTCCCAGAAGATAAGGGAAGAGAGTTTTGGTACAGAGGCATATTAGAAGAGATGGTAGCAGAGAATTTTCCTTAATTGATATAAAACACCAATCCACAGATTAAAGAAGCCTAATAAATTTATTATTCTGATAAGTAGACCCAGGCAGAAGGAAAATTTATCTCAGATGGGTATCCCAAAAGGAAAATTAAAGGCATTTTGAGGCAAACAAAAACAGAGTTTGCCTCTATTACATCAAATGTAAATGGACTAAATGTTCCCATTAAAAGACAAAGATTGTCATACTGGATAAAATAATACTAAAACTCTCTGCTGTTTGTAGAAGACACACCTGAAATATGTCAGTAAGTTTTCAACTGTGGGTGATTTTGCCCTCAAGAAGATATTTAACTGTGTCTGGACTTATTTTTGGTTGTCATAACCTGGGCAAGTGCCATTGTAAACTACAACGCATAGAACTGCACCCCCCACACACACACACACAAGGAATTACCTGGCCCCAATATCATGGTTGGAGAAACCCTGATATAAGTAAACAGAAAAGTTAAAAGTAAAAAGAAATGAAAAGATAGTAAAGAAAATATATACCAAAAGTAAGCCCAATTACTACGTTAATTATAGACAAAATTATAATGACTCAGAAAATACTTCTAGAAATAAAAGGGATTACTTCAAAATAATAAATGTCCACTTGCGAGGAAAATCTAAGAATATTAAATTTATATTCATCGAATAAAATGGCCTCAAAATACTTAAAGCAAAAATTCCACAACTCTAAGGAAAAACAAATTCATTATCAAGGTGTTTTCTATTTACATTCTTCTCTCAGCATTTGATATAAAAAGTAGGCAAAAAGCCCCAGTAAGAACATATAAGATTTGAATAACACAATTGTCAAATTTCACCTAGGAACATATATATAGCACTGTACTTAACAACTGCAGAATATATATTATTTTCAAGCATACCTGGAAGGAACATTTATAAAAGTTGACTCTGGCCAGGCGCAGTGGCTCACGCCTGTAATCCCAGCACTTTGGGAGGCCAAGGCAGGTGGATCACGAGGTCAAGAGATCGAGACCACCCTGGCTAACAGGGTGAAACCCCATCTCTACTAAAAGTACAAAAATTAGGGCGTAGTGGCAGGCGCCTGTAGTCCCAGCTACTCAGGAGGCTGAGGCAGGAGAATGGTGTGAACCCAGGAGGCGGAGCTTGCAGTGAGCCCAGATGGCACCACTGCACTCTAGCCTGGGCGACAGAGCAAGACTCCATCTCAAAAAAAAAAAAAAAAAAGTTGATTCTATACTGTTTCACAGAGCTAGTGTCAACAATTTCATAGGATTAAAACCACACATAATTATGCTGTCTGACCACAGTGTATTGTTAGCATTCAATAAGAAAAAGATGACTGGAAATACCAATATTTGGAAATTAAGCAGTACACATATATAATCCATCACAGTAGAAATTAGAAAATATTCCTGATTGATAATGAAAAATACTATATATAAACTTTTCAGTAAATAAAGCTGATCTTAGAGGAAAATTTATGGCTTTAAATTCATCTATCTCAAGAAGTTAGGGAGAAAAAACAGCAAATTAAATCTGAAGAAAGTAGAAGGAAAGAAATAATAAGAAAAGTACAGGAACTAATGAAATAGAAAACACTTACAGAGAGGATATGCAAAGCCAAAAGGTGATTCTTTTTAAAGACTGATAAGACTACTGCCTGGTGCAGTGGTTCACACTTGTAATCCCAGCACTTTGGGAAGCTGAGGCTGGTGGATCACTTGAGGCTAGGAGTTCAAGACCTACCTGGCCAACATGGCGAAACCCTGTCTCTACTAAAAATACAAAAATTAGCCAGGCGTGGTGGTGCATACCTGTAGTCCCAGCTACTTGGGAGGCTGAGGCACAAGAATTGCTTGAACCCAGGAGGTGGAGGTTGCAGCAAGCCAAGATTGCACCACTGCACTCCAGCCTGGGCAACACAAAGCGAGACTCTGTCTCCAAAAAAAGAAAAAAGAAAAAAAGAAAGAAAAAAGGAAAGACTACAAATCCTTATAAAGACTGATTGAGGAGAAAAGAGAAAGACACAGATAACCAAAATCAGGAATGAAAAGGAAGACATCACTGCAGATCCTAGAGATATTATAAAGAATACTTTTTAAAATAAATGAACTTCTTACTCTGGGTAAACGAAGCCCTATCTCATCTAATTCGTACATTCATCTCATTTTATACAGTTTTCACTCTTGTCTACTGTGCAGCCATTAAACATGCCAAGTTTGTTTCTCTCATAAGGTCTTCATTACCAACTAATGCAAAGTAATGCAATGACTGTCTCTTTGTCTCAGATTTAAATATAACCTCCTCAGAAAGGCCTTTCCTGACCACTCAATCTAAGGTAGCCACCTGATATTCTTCATACCATTCAGTTTTAACTCCTTAATTAGCTCATGCTATTTACTTCGTAATTGTTTGTTCCCCATTCCAGATATAAAACACATCAGAGTAGGAACCTTATCTTGCTCATCACTCTATCCCAGAGTGCTCGATGAATATTTGTTGATTGAAGTACCGTCTTCTGATTCAGTCACAGAGAGGTGGGCCATGAGGGAAATAAAGAAAAACGTAGAAACAGGAAATAAAGAAAAATCAGAAACAATTTAAGACCCTATTGTGTGCAAAAGTGAAGTGGAAAGAAGAGACAAGAAAATACATAAAGGGATAAGAAGAAAGAGAGAAAAATAATTAGATAGTATTGCTGTTATGTTTTGGAAAAACTCTTAATTAGAAGGAAAAAAACTAACTTTATTAAGCTACCTCAGTGTAGGAAAACTAAATTACCAGATGATGTGGGTTTTTTTTTTTTGAAAGATTTTATTTCAATTTACAGTCATCACCAAAATTATTTTCCTCATTTTCAACCTTTTCCTAGGAAGAAAAGAAAGTGAGTTATTTTATTCTATAGAAGGAAAACAAAAGCCTATTTGTTTTAATCAAGTAAAATTGTCAAAGATGACTGGCAGTGCCATTCACCAAGAAGGAATATTAGGAGAAGTGTTTTGCAGGGAAATCATGAGTTTCAATTTTAACAGGTTAAAATTTAGATATTTTGAAATATCCAAGTAGAGGTGTTGACAAGATAATGGGATACGTCTCTCAGAGGAGAGGTCTGAGCTAGAGATCTAAATCTTTGATGTATGGATGGTAATTGAAGCCATAGGCATAGATGTGAGTGTCTAGAGAGAAAGAACAGCATATGAAAAAAATGGGGTTTTGTGGATGTATCTTAAGGAGCTCCAATATTTAATGGTTAGGTGGTAAGAGACAAGCCTTTGAAGGAGACTGCGAAGGAATGGTCAGGAGAATATGGTTTCATGAAAGCCAAGGGAATTTACTGTTTCAGGGAGAAGAATGGTCAGCAGTGTTGAATGCTGCTGAGACACCAAAGAAAATGAGAATTGAAAATGTTTATTACCTTTAGTGACATTGAAGTCTTTGACCTCAGTGAAAGTAATTTTAGCAGAGTGGAGATGGAATCTGAGTCATTTTAACATCCACAGTACCTTTCCGTAGAGTAGATATTTGATATGATTTTTCATTTGCTTTACCATGAAATGTATAATTATGCAGAATAATGTGTAATGTATATGTAGTATTTGAAGAAAAAAGTGAACAACATTTATCCATAACCCAAGTTAGGAAACAGAACTTTAGAAGACACCCATATGCTCCTCCCTGTTTGCATCTACCTTCTTCATCTGCCCAGATGTACCACACTTACTATTGTAATAAGTTTTCCCACCAAGTGCGGTGGCTCACGCCTGTAATCCCAACACTTTGGGAGGCCAAGGCTGGTGGATCACAAGGTCAACAGATCAAGACCATCGTGGCCAACATGGTGAAACCCCATCTCTACTAAAAATACAAAAATTAGCTGGGCATAGTGGTGGGCGTCTGTAGTCCCGGCTACTCGGGAGGCTGA
>NW_012117376.1:7129300-7141198 GCF_000951035.1 Colobus angolensis palliatus
CAAAAAAAAAAAAAAAAGGCCGGGCGTGGTGGCAGGTGCCTGTAGTCCCAGCTATTCGGGAGGCTGACTGAGGCAGGAGAATGGCGTGAACCTGAGAGGCGGAGCTTGCAGTGAGCAAAGGTCATGCTACTGCACTCCAGCCTAGGCCACAGAGCAAGACTCTATCTCAAAAAAAACAACAACAAAAAAGTTTTCCCTTGCTTTTCTTTTATAGTTTTACCACATATGAGTGATTTCCTAAACAATATACTGTTATTTTTACAATATACTTTTTTAGTTTTAACTGGTTTTGAACTCTATATAAATGGAATTATACCGTATTTATTCTGAGTCTTGCTTCTTTTGTTCAACATTATCTTTCTGAGATTTGTCTGTGTTGACACCTGAGATTGTATGTCGTTTTCATTGTTGTATAGTATTCCATTGAATTAACATGCTATAATGTACTTATACAGTCTACTTTTGATATTTGGGTCATTTCCAATTTTTTGGTTTTTTCCTTTAAAAAGCAATTCCACCATGAACATCATTATCATGTCATCTTATGAATATGTGCAAGAGTTTGTCTAAGATAGTTATATAGATAAGAATATAATTGCTAGGCTGTACCGTATGGGTATGTTCAACTGTGCTGTGAAATACCGAACTGTTTTCTAAAGTGATTGAATCATTTTTTACTCCTACCCATTCCATATGAACATTACCATTGCTCCATATCCTCCCCAGTGTTTGATATTGTCAGTCTCTAGAATTGTTGCCAATTTCATGAGTATGAAATTTTATCCTATTGTAGCTTTAGTTTGCATTTTCTTGATTATTAATAAAGTGAAGTTTTTAAATGTCTATTGGCCATGTAGTATTTCACAAAAGAGAAAATTCAATTCAAGTGTGATGCCCATTTTTCTGTTTTATCTTTTGCTTTTTAGTTACAGGTATTTTTAAAATATTTTTGATGAAAATTCTCTTTTTGTTATGTATGACAGAAATATTTTTTCTCAGGGTAAGGCTTGTTATTATGCCTTTGATGAACATAAATTTTTTCTTTTAATGTAGTCAAATTTATCAGTCTTGCTTAAAATATCCTTTCCTACTCTTAAAGTCATTATTTTCTCCTACATTTTCTTCTAAAAGTCTTGTATTTTTGTCTATTCCTCTTATTTAGTCTACTTTAACTTGGCGGAGGGGTTGCTGTGAGGTGGGAGATTAGTTTCATTTTTCTATGTAGATGCCTGGTTTCCCCATACTGTTTAATGAGATGTCCAGTTCTTCCCTACTGACCTGATAAACCCATCTGTCATGTAACAAGTGTTCATAAATGTGTGGGTCTATTTTGGGAACCTCCGTTTGGTTCCGTTAAGTGGTAAATGTTTAGCAACTAGCTCTTCCCACTGCTTTCCCATACACAAAAAGCCCTGATTTGTAGTATTTGCTGATTTCCATGGTATAAATACTCCTACAATGACCAGTTGCAAGCTTCCAATTTGGTATCACTAAATGCAGAGTTGGTAAGAGGTGCTAACAGTTAGAGGTCAAGAACAGGGTCTATCCCAAAGATAGTGCTAATGCCAAGCTTTCTTAACTAGTAGAGCTTGATATCAGGGCAATTCTCACATTGTCTTTAGGAGTGATCTGCCTATTCTTGGTCTTTTGCATTTCCATATATATTTTAGAATTAACTTATAAAACCTCTTTTAAAACATTTTTGGGTTTTTTTTTTTAATTACACTTAATCTATAGATTGATTTGGGAAGAAATAACATTTCTATAATACGGAGTTTTCCAAACCATAAACATAGTATATCCCTCCATTTATTTAGGTCTTCTAAAGTGTCTTTAAATTTGTACGATTTTCCCCATAAGTGTCTTGTGCATCTTTTGTTAGTTTTATTCCTGGATACTTCATCCTTTTTTCTTTCTTTATTTTTTTCTTTTTTGAGACAGAGTCTCACCCTGTCGCCCAGGTTGGAGTACAGTGGCACAGTCTCGGCTCACTGCAAACTCTGCCTCCTAGGTTCATGCCATTCTCCTGCCTCAGCCTCCTGAGTAGCTGGGACTACAGGCACCCACCACCATGCCCGGCTAATTTTTTGTATTTTTAGTAGAGATGGGGTTTCACCATATTAGCCAGGATGGTCTTGATCTCCTGACCTCGTGATCCACCCGCCTTGGCCTCCCAAAGTGCTGGGATTACAGGTGTGAGCCACTGCGCCGGGCCATACTTCATCCTTTTTATTGCATAGGTTTTTGTTTGTTTGTTTGTTTCCTAAGAGACAGAGTCTCACTCTGCCATATAGGCTGGAGTGCGATGATGTGAGATGTGAGCATAGCTTACTGCAGCCTCTAACTCCTGAGCTCGCTCAATCCACCCCCCTCAGCCACCCAAGTATTTGGGACTACAGGTGTCAGCTACCACACCTAGCTGAAGTTCTTAAAAAAAAATCATTAGAGACAGGGTACTGTTACGCTGCTCAGGCTGGTCTCAATCTCCTGGCCCCAAGCGATCCTCCCACTTCAGCCTCCCAAGTAGCTGAGATTGCAGGTGTGAGCCACCACACCTGGCCACAGTGTAGTTTTCAAAATTTCATTTTAACTCTTTGTTGCTAATACATAGAAATACATTTGGTTTTTACATATTGACTTTGTAGCCAGAAATTTGTAAAACTCTTATTAGTTCTAATCATTTAACTGTAAATCCAATCAGAATGTATTTGTATATAAATTATGTAATTTGCAAATAATGACAATTTGTTTCTTATTTCCCTATATTTTTACTTTATCCACTTGAATTCTTTTTCTTGCCCTACTATGATAGCTAGGATTTCCATTACAACATTAATGCAGTGGTGATAGCAGGTACCCTGTCAGTTTTCACCATAAAGTATAGCATCTTTTTTTTTTTTTTTTTGAGACGGAGTCTAGCTCTGTCGCCCAGGCTGGAGTGCAGTGGCCAGATCTCAGCTCACTGCAAGCTCCGCCTCCCGGGTTTACGCCATTCTCCTGCCTCAGCCTCCCGAGTAGCTGGGACTACAGACGCCCACCACCTCGCCCGGCTAGTTTTTTGTATTTTTTAGTAGAGACGGGGTTTCACCGTGTTAGCCAGGATGGTCTCGATCTCCTGACCTCGTGATCCGCCCGTCTCGGCCTCCCAAAGTGCTGGGATTACAGGCTTGAGCCACCGCGCCCGGCCAAGTATAGCATCTTATCACATATTTGAAAAGAATATTGAGGGTTAAATTAGGTTGTATAGACTAGAAAAGCTATAGGTGTCTTTGCAGAAGAGACCTATGGTTAAGGAAGGCTCTTGGTTAAAATATTGAAATCCAGACTGAATAGACTTTGCACAAATAAGAAAAGCCGTGCCAGGGCAGGAGAAGGGGAATAGCAAGAACAAAGTCAGGAATGAGCATGACATATGGGTGGGAGTGTAAGAAAGCTTAGTGTCCATTTTGATGAAATCAGCAAATCCTATCAGCTTAATCTTCAAAATACATTTAGAATCAGACAACTTCTTACTGCCTTTATCACAGCACCCTAGTTCAAACTAACATATCTCTTGCCTATCTAGATAAAGTATCCAGATTGTTGCAAAAGCCTCCCAAGTCTCTGCCTCAGCTCTCCCTTCTACAGCGTCTTCTCCGTGTATCTCTGTGATACTCCATGTGGTATCATCCAGAGTGATACTTTAAAAAAGGAAGTTAGTTGATGTTACCCCTTTACTCCCAACCCTCTAACAGCTTTCCATCTCACATGGAGGAAAGCTGAAGTCCCTATAGTGGCCCACAAGACCCTACATCAGGGTTTCTCAACGTTGATACTATTGACATTTGGGGCCAGTTAACTTTATTGTCAGGGTGGGGGGCGGGGGGTGGTGTCCTGTGCATTGCAGGATGTTTAACAGCATTATAGACCTCCACCTACTTGTTTCTATAGCATGCCACCCCTAGCTGTGACAATCAAAAATGTCTCCAGATATTGCCAAATGTCCCTTAGGAGGTAAAACTGCCCTCAGTTGAGAATCACTGGCCCGCATGATGCAATCTGCACCATACCCCATTCAACCTGACTTCAGTCATACTGGGGTCTTTACTATTCTTTGAACACATGAAACATGTTCCCACCTCAGGGCCTTTACAGCTCTTCTTTTCTTTGCCTGGCATGCATTTGGCCCAAATAGCTACGTGGCTCACTCCCTCATTTCTTTCAGGTTTCTGCCCCAAGACTCCTTACCGGAGAGTCATTCGATGACTACCTATATAATAGCAACCTCTCCTACCATCCCAGCACCCTGTCCCCTTGGCCCTGCTTTACTGTTCTTCAAAGCATTTAACACAGCTGATATTCATTTTCTGTCTCCCCCAACTAGAATGAAAATGCCACAAGGAAGGGACTTGGTCTGTTTTGTTCACTGCTATATCCCTAGTGTCAAGAACGGTGCCTGGCACATGGTTGATGTGCAATGCATTGTTGAATGAATGAACAGGGATGTTGGATAAGTGGAGCCAATTAGAGAGCAGTGACTGTCACACTAAGTTGCATGAATCCTTTCTAAAAAGTTAACCATTAAGGTCTTTAATTAAGGGAACGGACTATAAAACCAGCGTTATAGAAAGATTAAACTGGTGGAGCTGGGAATGATGAGTTAGAGAGAAAGTGACACCAGAAAGAGGGAAAACCTATTAGAAGGCCGTTGCATTTACTCAGCCACACTATGATGAGGGCCTAGTGGTAGCAATCAGGATGCTCAAGATTGGAGAGAATATATATTGTACAAGTAGCTGCCAGATGCATGAAGAGCCATGACATGACTTAAACTCCATTCAGGCAGATACACATTACCCACGCCACATTTCCTGACACACTCCACATCCTGCAGATGGCCCAGCCTTTATAGACCTCCTGCTCAGCTGGCTACTGTGACATCTGCACATGTTCTTCCTGTGTTTCTGCAGCTTTGTTCCATCCCACATGTGGCCATTGGGAAAGTTTTCCTCAAAAAAAAAAAGTGATCATCCTTGGATACAATTAACAGTATCACCGTCCGGGCGTGGTGGCTCAAGCCTGTAATCCCAGCACTTTGGGAGGCCGAGACGGGAGGATCACGAGGTCAGAAGATCAAGACCATCCTGGCTAACACGGTGAAACCCCGTCTCTACTAAAATATACAAAAAACTAGCCAGGCGAGGTGGCAGGCGCCTGTAGTCCCAGCTACTCGGGAGGCTGAGGCAGGAGAATGGCATAAACCCAGGAGGCGGAGCTTGCAGTGAGCTGAGATCGCACCACTGCACTCCAGCCTGGGCGACAGAGCCAGACTCCGTCTCAAAAAAAAAAAAAAAAAACAGTATCACCACCTGTCAATGGCTTTACCTCTTTCCTGTTGTTACAAAGGCATTTTTAAAATCTAAAGTAATTAGCAGTATGCAGTAATTTATGGTTAAAAGGAAACAAAGGGCCTCTAAAAAGTGGGTTCATATTACTTATTTCAATAAACAAATCAGTCACTCGTTTCTATAAACAAACCCACAATATTTCTGTGTTGCACTTTAAATCTAGAACTGGGGGAGTCTCTGAGCCTCCTCTGGCTCAGGAGGCTTCCCAAAAAAACAAAACAATAAATCTAGCACTGGGCTTGGCCTTCAAGATTCAGTAACAGTTTTTTGAAGCCCAACCCTAGTTCTAGATTTAGTTTTTATTTCTCCCTCATTCTTTCAACTCCCATTCTCTCACTATGCTAAGGAAATAATGTCATTTAGGAATACCACTATTAAAGTGCACATTCACCACTGCCACCCCCACCACACAAATAAGATGGATATTATTTATTTATTTATTTATTTATTTATTTAGGGGCAGAGTCTTGCTCTGTTGCCCAGGCTGGAGTGCAGTGGCGCAACCTCGGGTTCACTGCAACCTCCACCTCCCAGGTTCAAGCAATTCTCCTGCCTCAGCCTCCTGAGTAGCCGGGACAACAGGCACCCACCACCACATCCAGCTAATTTTTTGTATTTTTAGTAGAGACGGAGTTTCACTGTGTTAGCCAAGATGGTCTGGATCTCCTGACCTTATGATTCGCCCACCTCGGCCTCCCAAAGTGCTAGAATTACAGGCGTGAGCTACCACGCCTGGCCGAAGATGGATATAATTTTTATATTACAAAAATATTTATAATTGCACTGGAATCTGTTAACCTTCAGACAATTCCTTTAATGCTTTTATTTATTTATTATTTTTTAATGTAGACAAGAATGAGATGATGATGCACTGACATACCTCCTTTTTTACTAACACAAAGGGCAGGTATCTGAAGCACATTTTTCCAACATGGATCTTTTCAGTTAATAATATACCTCAGAGATCTTTCCTGTCAACATGTACAATTCTTACTCTTTCATGCTTTTATACTTACTATACTATTTTAACTGCTTCAGAGTATTCAGTTATGTGCATACGTACAGATGTGGATATGAATGAGTGTGTGTGATACTAGTTAAGAGCTTGAGTTCTGGAAGCAGACTGCCTGTCCCAGAATCCTGCTCTGACACCTTCTATATGACTTTAGACCAGTATCTTAACCTCTGTGAGTCTCATTTTCCACATTTATAATAAGGTCAAAGTAGCAATGCCTGTGACATGGAATTGTTGTGAAGATTAAATGAGATAATTCATGTCAGACATTAGAGCCTGGCTGCCACATAGTAAGTGCTTAATAAATGTTAACTGCTAGCATTTTCATTCTTGTCTTTGCTGCTATTATTATTCCTAGTACTGCATTACTGATAAATACTTGATTTGTTTCCAGGTTTTTGCTATAACAAGCAATGCAGCGGTAAATATCCCTGTACATAGATCTTAAAATAACTTGGGGGATGTGTATCCCTGAGTGCAAACTCCTATAAACAGAATTGTTGGGTCAAAGAGTATGCAGCTAAAAATGTTGCCAAATTGCCCTCTGAAACAGATATTCCAAATTACATTCTTACCAACAGTATAAGAAGTATATTACCTTACATCAGCCCTCAGTATTATCAGATTTCTAAATGTTTAACAATCTTATACTTAGTTTGACCTGCATCTCTTTAGATATGAATGAGATTAAACATCCTTTTATAGGTTTATCACTTATATTTTTTTACAAATAATAATGAACTACTTGCTCATATCCTTTGCCTGTTTTCTACTACGTTATATCTTTCTTTCTTACTGATTTCTAAGAGTCCCCAGTGCCTTATAAGTAAAAATACTGACCTATCAATTTCCAGAAACATAGTTTCTATGGAAATTAGATATAACTGTGAATTACTTATATTCACTTGATTTTATTTTGTAAATATTTTAAAGCTCCCCCACCTCCACTGCCCCCGCCAGTCTCTTGAGCATTCCTACCTAAAGTCACTTGGGGTCAGGGATTATAACTTCTATTCCTTTATTTCCGATTGTTCCCTGTCCCTCTAGTAGCACTGGGCTTCTCTGCGAAATTCAGTGACTGGTGGAGGGGCCTTGCTATAGAAATTTCAAAAGAGTGGATTGAGTCATGGTCCTGAAACATAAGCCACACATTAGATTATGTGAAGGCCTGGAAAACAAGAAAACGTGTCCAGAGGCTAAGCAGTCTCCTTCTATGCTAGACACATCTCCAATGGCAAGATGCTTAAGTCTGTTTTAGCAAATAAGAAGACTGACCTGTTCACATGGCATCTGACAGGAAAACGTGGAGCCAAGAACTTGGAGCTTTTTGGAATCCATTCATCTATAAATCTGTGGCTCCTTAGAACTTTTTCCAAATGGGGGCAGTGATAATGATAATGTGACTATAATGTGGCCCTTGTGAGCTCAGTGTCCAAAGTAATAATACTTCCAGCACCTTTTGTAGGGCGCCTGCCATGTGTGAGTACTATTCTAGAAGTCTTACACACATCCTCTTTCTTTCTTGTAGAGTCCCTTCAAGGGTTGTTATTTCTACTTTAAAGACAAGGAAACGGTGACTCAATGTAGTACAGCACCTTGTCCTAGTCACACTCACAGTGCAGCACAGAAGTGGATCCTATTCAGGCCTGAATACCCCAGCCCCACACACTGCTTTGCTCTACTGTTCACTTTGTACATCTCTAGTAGAATTTTTTGCATTTTGCCTTGTATGTAGTTTCATTGTTCTTCCAATACTATAAAAGTCCTTGAACTCTGGAACCAGACTGCCTGTAGGCAGAAACCATGTCTTTTTCACCTACTCTCCAAGCAACAATCAGCAAGGCTATCGAGGTCGACTGGACTTGCCCCAAGAACAGTTCATGGTCAATGTCTGAGTCAGGAATTGACTTTAGCCAGCTGTGCCCTCTGTTGTGAAGCCATCCTAGAAACCAGTGCCTCCCATCTGCGCGTGCTTTCTAGCTCTGAAAAAATACCAAAAAGTCCCTGGATCTACTAGAATATAGCTTTGGGAAACCAAGAATGCCTGCGACCCCTGGTTCAGCAGGTACTTCAATGCAGAGGGCCAATGTGGGCACAACTGCGCTACCAGCTTCTGAATGAATGTTCTGATGGGAAGTGAGCATCCTTTCCCTTATGTTTTGTGCTAAGAATATGGTGGTGTTCAAGCCTAGATACTTTAAGATATATAGACATTTGGAAAATAAAGAAAAGGACAAATGAGAAAATAAAAATCAGCAGCAACACTATCACCCAAAGCAGCCATTATTAACATTCGGTATATATCCTCCCAGCTAAGCTATACATTAAGTAACATGTACTTAACAATGGGATTATGCATATTACATTTGTAACAAGCTTAGTGCCATTTCGATTGGTTATTCCAAATCTAGGGGAAGCCTATTAGACAAAAGTTCTCTCCTTCCTGTGGCTGTGATTTAGTGGGGGTAGAGGTGGGGTTTAAATCATAATTACTCTTACTTAATGTCATTTAAAATGTTGCAAAGCACTTCACATCCTACTGAGGAATCTGATAGTGCTGAAGCAAGACCAGAGTCTACATCTGCACTCCAGCCTCAGAGCCTTTCCACAATGCTTTTCAGTTTCAGGTTTCAGGAGGAAAGAGAAGCAAAAGGCAGTGCTATCATAAGCAGGGCTAGATGATCTAATGGCAGAGCCAGATGGGGTCTTGATTTTAGATGCAATCTATCTGAGGCATTCTTGTTAATATTATTTAACAATTAAGTATTTTTTTCATGCACAGGAAACAAAGTCCAAAAGATACAAAAGTACAGTGAAAAGCATGCCTCTCCCTACTCCCCGGGAGGCATCACTGTCAGCGATTTCTTGTGCATACTTATCTGAAGCATTCTGAGTTCAAAGGGCAGGCAAGCGTTTGCAGAGGTCATCAAGGGTATTTTCCTGTGTCGCATCAGTATTCTCTACAGAGGTCATCCTGGTAACCAGGCTTCAAAACCCGCAACAATATTCCAAAGGAATATCTCCTCCTTTCAAAGTGCATGGTGGATGTATCCTGAGGCAGGGTCAAAACCACCCACTGAGATCACCCCAAACAAAGAGGCAGAGCTGCCATGCTGCCAGAGGAACAGACTCAGGAAGGCCACAGCTGAATCTGGACCAGTCTCAGAGTCAGGAGACCGAGGCCTCATCTGATCTCTGCCATGGATGGCCTGTAAGCAAGTTACTTAACCTTTCTGCGAAGTCCCTTCCTTGTCTAACAGGGTAAGATTATAATTAAGAGGATGGCTCAAGGCCAGGCGCGGTGGCTCATGCCTGTAATCCCAGTACTTTGGGAGGCCGAGCTGGGTGGATCACAAGGTCAGGAGATCGAGACCATCCTGGCTAACACGGTGAAACCCCTTCTCTACTTAAAAAATACAAAAAATTAGCTGGGCGTGGTGGCAGGCGCCTGTAGTCCCAGCTACTCAGGAGGCTGAGGCAGGAGAATGGTGTGAACCTGGGAGACGGAGCTTGGAGTGAGCGGAGATCGCGCCACTGCAGTCCAGCCTGGACGACACAGCAAGACTCTGTCTCAAAAAAAAAAAAAAAAAAAAAAAAGAGGATGGCTCAAAACAATTCCTCTTAAGCTTTAATGTGCATGTGAGTGACCCAGGGGATCTTGTTACAATGCAGATTCAGATTCAGCAGATCTGGGGTGGGGCCCAAGATTCTGCATTTTCAACATGCTCCGAAGACTCAAGAAGTGGCCCCCAACTACTGGCCTGTGACCTGTTCCCAAGACTAAGTACCAGGTAATGTTTACTTCAGAGCTGAGCAGCTCCCTCTGGAGAACCCTGGCATTCAATTTCCTAAGATTTTTATTTGGCCTCTGGTGCCTGGTGATGGTGCTGCTACCAGACCCTGTGCTGAATGCTCTGAATATATGGTTCCTCTCTTAATCCTCCCAGCTACTTAGTGAAGTAGGTGTTGTGATTATCCCCATTTCACAGATGAGGAAACTAAGGCTTAGAGAGGTGAACGTGCTCAAGATCACACAGCTGGTAAGAGGCAGAGCAGGCCTTCCCACAGACCATCTGATTCTAGACTTCTCGTGTTAACACTAAACCAAAGAGCGGGTGGCATTCTCCATTTCAGCCTTGAAAGTGAACACCACAGGAAGTGCTGTACTATGGGGCCTCCTCTTGTGTCTGCGTGGGAGGCGGACACTGCTATCCATCAGCTCAGAGTGTCTCCTCCAAAGAAATGCATCTCAGCTTGCAAATCTTCTATCTCAAATTTTTGTGAAAACTCTTCAAGGATTCTCACCACAGCTCTGTCAGTTATGGGGCAGTGGGGCAGGAAGCCTTCTTCCACAAGCCGCTCTCTCCCCATACGAGAGGGTTCCTTGACTGTGAACAGCACTTAGATTGTGTCAGAGGAAGGCCATGGGCTTTAACAGGCCACATCCATTTTCATTTACCTTCTGAAAGAAGATTAAGGAGAAAATTCAATTTTGCCTAATGCCTCCCCCAAATGGCTAATTTATATGCTAATTAGCAAGATAGCGATCGATGAAACTGGTAATCAATATGATATCCAAGGCAATGGTAATGAAATTCATTCTGAGATGCACTGGCAGTGGAAATGAAGCAATTATGCAGAATAAATGGGGCATCTCGGGGAATAAGGGCCCCAGATTGCACTTGACTGCATTATTTCCCCTTTTACCCCTTCCGCACCCCATTAAAATCAACTGTCCATTCAGATCCTTTGAGGTACCACACGCCAGCTTCTCACTCTCCAAATACCTGGTCCTGCATTAGCCCTGTGGATCTGTGGCCCACCATGGGGAAACGGAGCTACAGAAAACGGCTCTGAGAAGACTAGGGATACAAAGCCTGGAGGAGAAGCAGGGGCTAAATAGGGGCTCTTAAGCCATAGACTGAGTGGTGAATTCATACTTTACTGTCACACCTACTGAGGTTGGTTTAAGATTTTTTAATTCTAAAGCATTATAGATACCATATTGCCCAAAATTTCCACAACTGTCCTAATTTCAAATATTTTGTCCCACGAGGCCATATGTTAAATGATGTGTCCTACATAAGTCCAGTGAGAAGTAGGCCATAGCGTTTCTGTATGATTTAGCCTAGTACTAGGAAGTCTTGTTTCAATCTGGACATTTATTCCAGTGTTTCAGATATTTTGAAGGAGAGGGGAGAGGTGTGATTGCAATTATCTCTGGAGATTTAGGGGCGCCGTAGTATCCATTTCACACTTTTCAACTAAGATAATCGAAATTTGTCTTTTACCCTGATGTCTGCTCATTGGAATCACTGGTAATTTGTCCCCGAGTTTTCTTATGAAAAGTTCTGAACATACCAAAAAGTCGAAATAAGTATACAGTGAATGTCACATGTATCCTATCCCGATTCTACAATTGACATTTTACCATACTTGCCTTATCACGTATCTGTCCAACTGTCCATCCCCCTATCCATCATCACTTCATCTTTT
>NW_012117376.1:7141806-7151783 GCF_000951035.1 Colobus angolensis palliatus
CGATCTCCTGACCTCGTGATCCGCCCGTCTCGGCCTCCCAAAGTGCTGGGATTACAGGCTTGAGCCACCGCGCCCGGCCCACTTCATCTTTTCTTAATGCATTTCACAATAAATTGCAGGCATCAGGATACTTCAGTCCTAAACACTTCAGTATGTATATCATTAACTAGAGTTCAATATTTATTTATTTATTTATTTTTCTCTTAAGGTAAAATGTATATACAACAAAATGCACAAATTTGAAGAATGCTATTCTGTAAATTTTGATAGAGGCATACATTGATGTAGTACAAATCCCTATCAACATCACCCCAGAAATTCCCTCTTCCCCCTTCCCTGCCATTCCCCACCCCTTACCCCACAGAGGCAACCACTGCTCTGATTTTTTTCTATCATAGATTAACTTTATTCTGAGAACTCCATATAAGTAGAACCATATAGTATGTACCCTTGTATAAGGCTTCTTTTATTCAGCATAGTATTTTTAAATTCATCCATGTTGTTGCACATATTAATATTTTATTTATGTTTATTGATGAATAGCATTCCATTGTGTGGATATACCACAGATTTGGGGGCTATTATGAATAAAGCTGCTATGAACGTATTTGTACAAGACTTTTTATGAACATATGTTTTCATTTTGCCTGTGTGAATTCCTAAGGATGGAATTTCTGGGTTATAGGGTAGATTAATATTTAGTTTTCTAAGAAATTGCCAGACTGATGTCCAAAGTGGTTGTGCTATTCCTGGAAAGTGGTTTAAAAATGCTGTTTCGGCTGGGCGTGATGGCTCGTGCTTATAATCCCAACACTTTGGGAGGCCAAGGCAGAAAAATCACTTGAATCCAGTAGTTCAAGACCAGCCTGGGCAGGAAAGCAAAATGCCATCTCTACAAAAAAATTTAAAAATTAGCCAGGTGCAGTGGTGTGTGCCTGTACTTCGGAGGCTGAGGCAGGAGAATCACTTGAGCCTAGGAGTTCCAGGCTGCAGTGAGCCATAATTGTACCACAATTGTACCACTGTACTCCAGCCTGGGTGACAGAGTGAGACCTTGTCTCAAAAAAATAATAATAAAATAAAAACATTGCCTCTCTGCTCCCCCCAACCAAAAAATTCTTAGTCAATTACTTGATCAGGAGTGGGGCCCAGGCACTGGTGTTTCCGACATGCACTGCTGTGGTTCTGATTTGCAGCTGGAGGAGAGTCACTGAAGGTTTAACATTGAACTCTAGTTTAAAGACCTTTTGGTGCCTATGGTAAGTGCAAAACGTTGACTTTTTTTTGTTTTGTTTTGTTTTACTTTGAAAACTGGCTTTCTGTTGCTGTTCCCGTTTTTCCTTTACTGTTTTTTTTTTTTTTCTTTCGCTGCTATAAAGACTTGTTGGTGTTTTTGGATTATTTGGACATCAGAGTCCACATGAGTCAAAAGATCTGCTTTTTAATCCCAGTTTTGCCACTTTGTAACTGTATCAGTTTGAGCAAGTTACTCATCAGTGTCCTTTTCTATAAAATGTGGTTTCTATTAGGTATTCCAAGGCTATGAGGATAAAAGCACCTGACTCAAAAATTTTCTGAAATTTACTATAGGACAGGAGTGGAAATAGAGTTATCCCTTGCCCTCCCCAACCCCCAGGATACGTGAGATTCCTTAACTCTGCCTTTCTGAACGAAGGCAGATTGACAGTTCTTTTCTTTGGTTTCGTAATATGGCTCTGGATGTGAGGCCATGGATGTCAGAGGTTGGAGAGCTGTCACCACTTCCTGTAATGATTAGAGTATAATTACCTCTTGTCTTACAAGTATGTAAAACTCCAAATCAGTAGGATAGGGATTTTGAACTGGTTTTCCATTCCTGATGGTGACGTGGGCTGATCCATCTCTTCATTGTCCCCATGTAACCCACAACACATCTTTGCAAGACTGCTAGGTAGAGTTGGTATTAAGAGAACAGTGAAGAGCAGTGCAGCAGCTGAGGTCATAGTTTATTCTTGCCTTCATTGGCTCTGGATTACTGAGCATCGAGTCAATAACAACAATGACAGTAAAAGCAACCTACCATCCGAAGCCTGGCCTGCTCACTCTGAGGAGACAGGCTTGGAGACTTGTCTTCTGAGTCCACTTCATATGGTTCTGGTCCACAGAGACTGCACTGGTCCCTGAGCACAGAAAGTTGGTGTGTGTGGCTCCTGACAAGATTTACATCAAATACTCAGAACTTGTTGGGAAAAAAAAAAAAGGTCTTATAAGTGATGTGGCTTCTCTCATTGTTTTGTTCAGCCATTTAAATGAGGATTTTCCAGTCAGCACCAGGAAGAATGCGCTTGAGGCCAGCATGGGCACAGATGAGGCTTCTAAATCAGGGTAGAAGTGCCAGGCTTTAGCTCATTTCTAAACAGGAAGGCTGAGGATTCTCCTTCACACCCTCCCAGACAACTACTGAGCATGCAGCATGCATTATTTGCCTTCCTAGGAAGGTAGGGTTTTCAGAGTATTCGAGGTTGCTCTGGACACCAGTTATCAGTAATAACTAACAAAGATCCAGGGAGAATGGTGGCTGCTAACGAGCTTCTTTTCAAGTTTATGGCCTCCCTGAGTGTCTGTCTGTGGAACTCTCATGCTTTTGTAAGGGGGTACAGGATAGAGGGGACAAGGGAAGAGATCAGATGGCCTGCTATCTGAAGCATGTGCCTGGCTTCAATAGTCCCCTTTTGGGTTGGTTTATTCTGTAATGTGTCCCCTGAGAAGACAGACTAAGCAGCCTGGGTTACCCTGCAATTTCTCCAAACTATTTGCATGAAATACTGCAGGCAAAAAGCCCAGCCCCTGATTGGCTGTTGCTAGGTAACAACATAATCATCAGGAAATTAGGCTGTCCTTTTTTTTTCCCCCCAACACGGAGTATGTGTGTGATTGCAGTGTTGTGCAGGAAGAGAGAGGGAGTGGAACAAAGACAGATAAATGGGATGATCTTGAAGGCGGGGACACCACAGCCACAAGCCTGCATCCCACGGTAGGACAATCTGCTTTGGGTTGGGCTCTTTACTCAGTCAAACCAATATTGGTACATTTTCTTTTTTATAACAATGGCAAAGCTACAAGGGCCCTGCAGACAGCAGGAACAGGAGCTATAATAGAAGCAACTTTTAGATTTGAAGTGCTTTTTAGAAGCAAGAGGTAATATTTAATATGTGGGAATGACTCTAGTGAAGTGAATAAATGAGTGTGTCTGGAGAATGTATATAGGCAGGTAAGAATCCATTAGTATGGCCATAGAGCACCTGCAAGGAACAGAACGTGAGAATGCGCATGTGAATGAGGCGTGACAGAAAAAAAAAGCATACTTTAGGATAGGAAAGGAAGCCCATAAACTGAAGTTTAGAACTGTGTCTCTTATGACTCTGCCAGTGTTTAGCATGTGGTCCTCATGTTAGAACCTCATAGACTAGACAGGTGGATGAAGAGGCAGCAGTCTAAAGAGAGCATTTGTGTATGTGCATGTGTGTGTGTGTGTGTGTGTGCACGCATGTGTGCACACAGCTGAAGCACCTAGTTCATTTTCAAGATTGTGTCCTGAATAACAGTGTGCAGAGCCCTGGCAAGTACACGCCACACCTGGATGCTTCCACTGGGTAATGAATATCCATGAGACCCTGAGCACTTTCCTTTCCCTCTGTGCTAGCCTCAGGTGGCTTTCTCGCCTCTAACCTCCCTTATCTTGCCTTCCTTTTGAGTTCCCTAGCAATGACCCTGCCCTTACACTAGAGCCTCAGTTGCGATACAGCATACTTCATTGGCTTGCTACAACCCCAGCCAAGTTAATTGCCTTTTGCCATTCATTGTCTGCCAGATTGACGACTCCTTGTGTGTCTGGTTACCCATCGCCTCCTCTGAGATTCCTCTGTGTACTCTCTCTGGCTTGTCTTTCCCTTCTTCCATCTCCTCAGCTTAACCTCTTTGAGCATCACATCTGAATTTTTGGAAGCTATTTAATTTAAATGACAAAATAGGAGCATTGCCTTTTTTTTTTTTTTTTTGCCCGATCAAAGGGAATACTATTAGGCATGATGCAGAGGGGACCATTTTGTAGGAGTGGTAAAAAATATGTAAATGTATCAGAAGCAAGACAGAGTATGTGCCAATAACCAAGAATCAGAAGAAAAGATCTTTCCAAGCATGCAGTCCCCTACAGCGATTTGCTGTCTCCAATGGGTGAGCCTAACAAGGCTCAAAGCTCCTGCCCTGAAGGAAAAAAGTCATCACTAACGTACAGTGGCTCAAATCCCTTTTCTGAGTACATGTTCTAAATGGAATGAACTTGATGCCCTGCAAAGCCTTTAGGACTTGAAGTGCAGATCATCTTCCTCTTCTGTCTCCAGTGGTGACTTTCATTACCTTTTAGTTCTCAAACATTAAAATAGAGAGCAATCTCTCTTTCACTTCTGCTTCCCCACCATTCTCCAAGACAGTGGTTCTCAAAGTGTGGTCCCGTTACCAGCAGCCTCAGAAGTCAGGGGATGGGTAGGGCCCAGCAATCTGTTTTAACAAACCCTCCAGGTGATTTTGATATATACTCAAGTCTGAGAACCACTGTGGACCTGAAAATTTGCATTTTTAATAAGATCTCACTCTTTGAAAATCTCTGCTCTAAGAATAGAAAAGATGGGACAATGTGTGATGAGCATGATCTCATTCCACTTAGAAAGCCCCCTCCCTGTTTCCAAAATCCCAATCAAACCCGTCTTTAAAGATCCACCCCACGTGAAACTTTAGCTGATGCAAGTGAAAGTTATCACTTGACAGCTGGCTGCATTTCAGGAGTGCACAACCTAAGGGCCAAATCCAGGCCACAGCGTGTTTATGTAAGGCCCTCAAACTAAGAATAGTATTTGCATTTGTTTAATGGTTGAAGGGGGTGAGGAACTGAAGAAGAATATGCAGCAGAGACCATATGTGGTCCACCAGGCCTAACCTAGATACTCTACAAGGCCTAACTAGATACGTTACAGAAAAAAAAAAAAATGCTGACTCCTGTTATATTTATTTATGTACTTTTCTTATGTTTCCTCTTAAACTGTTAACTTCTTAAAAACAGAGTCAATATCTGAGTCATGTTTGTATTGCATTCAGTCCCAAACATATAGTAATTGTTCAGTAAATATGGGAAGGGGCGGATGGTGGTGGTTGGACAGCTGACAAGTGTTGTGGGAATCCAAAAGAGATGGACTTTTATACTTGACCACTTTGTGGCTGTCCTATCCTTAAAATAAGAACAATGTTTTTCTCCACCTTAAGTAGATGATGGGCATCCAGAAGTTCATACTAATGGAATTTACTCCAGTAACTAAAATGGTGAAAAGCAGTTGGGAGCTGCCCTATAGCTTGAAAAACAAGATTAGTATTGAAAAAGTCCATAAATGGATAAATTAAAAATAAGCAAAAAGCTTAAAATTTCAGGTGGATTTCTGATGTCCAGTAAAAAGTGTTCATGTAATTATATACTACCATGGTTAAAAGAGCCCTTAGTGGTGATGCTGCACGAATTCCACCTGCCCCGTGGTTGCCCAGCCTCTGCTTCAACACCTCCACCGACTAGGAACTTGCTTCCTCACAGCCAGCCCCACTCTACTTTTTAAACAGCTCCAGTTGTTAGGAAGCACTTTT
Source organism: Colobus angolensis palliatus (assembly GCF_000951035.1). Taxonomy (NCBI): domain Eukaryota; kingdom Metazoa; phylum Chordata; class Mammalia; order Primates; family Cercopithecidae; genus Colobus; species Colobus angolensis. Next base: position 7,147,471 of record NW_012117376.1, read on the forward strand.
TTTCTATTCAGTTGAAATCTATCTTCTTATCATTTCCACCCTGTAGTCCTAGTTCTGCATACTTTAATTTCAGAATTAGCTACCTACATTTTATAAATATGATAAAAGAAGTAGGGTAGAGTTATGCTTGACTGGAAAGAATGGGAGGTTGAGGGGAGCCTATTTGGATAAGGGAAAATTTAGATAGCTTTCCCCTGCAAATAGGGAACAGGTTAGAAATACAAGAAGCTAAAAGCCAAGATGTATGTTAACAGAGGAAAGGCAAACTTATGAGTATAAAATGGAATAGAACATTCCAAATATGGCAGGAAACAAAAGGTTGGTGGTCATAGTAGATTACAGGCTGACCACAGATGTGCATGCTATGTTTCTGCTTGAAAGGAACGTTAATAGCAATTAAAGGCTATTATTTGGGGCAAATGAGAGTAAGGAGGCCCCAGAGCTAGGCCCAGGGGACTCTGGAATTGCTTTGTGATTCCAGAGCTATGAAACAGCTGCCAGGACAAGTTGCCAGGGCAGAAGCAAGCAGGAGAAAGTGTCCTGGGAAGGGCTGAACCCTCTAAGTGGTGGCTAGGCCAAAGCAATGAGGCCTTCAAAAGGGAACTGTCCCAAAGAAGATGGAGGAAAGGAGTGGAGAAAGGAAGCTAGAAGTTCAAGTTATACTCCTGTTTATAATGTAATGTAGGCTTCAGATTAATCCAAACACCCTGAGAACTGATGAAGCATTGCATGAACAATATCCCTAAGAATAATGTGTATTGAACGTTCACTACTCTGGATTTCTAAAATGCTTTTACTGCACAGAGCTTGGAGTTGCGTGGGGGATTGAATCTAGTAATAGCAATCACCAACTAGCTTCTAGTCTCTCTCGCTCCCCCCACACCCTGCCACACACCCACTGCATGCACAACCCGTGGCTTACGTCTGTCCTGGTTGTCACTTCTTCCAGCTTCATCTGTAGATGAGGGTTTATTTATTTATTTATTTTTTAACAAGAACATTTCTTGGACTTGAGAGGACCTGGGCTTTTGGGAGCCTGGTGGAAAGTTTATGCCCAAGCCAGGACTAAGAGTGTAGTCAAAAATTGTAAGGGATTAAAAAATTAAAAGCCCATGTTTGAGAATCTTCCCTTCTCCACATTCAAGGCACTCCCACGTTACAACCTGGACATGAGCTCCAGATTCAGACTCTGTTGGTTTATGCCACTTCATAGTTTTATGATCTTAGAAAAGTTACTTTACCTCTCAGAACCTGTTGCCTCATGTAGTCACTGCTCTAAAGCAATGCTGGAAGAATTAATCAGGCAGAGGAGAGTTGATCATGATTGAATGATGCCCATCCGTGCTGCACATGGTGCTAGGTGCTTTCTTTCTCTGTATTTTTTAGGTGCTTGCATTTTCTTATTTAGTTTTCCCAATAACTCTTCATAATTGCTGTCATTGGGCCGGGCGCACTGACTCATGCCTGTAATCCCAGCACTTTGGGAGGCTGAGGCGGGCGGATCACCTGAGGTCAGGAGCTCGAGACCAGCCTGGCCAACATAATGAAACTCTGTCTCTATTAAAAAGGCAAAAAATTAGCTGGGCATGGTGGCGCATGCCTGTAATCCCAGCTACTTGTGAGGCTGAGGCAGGAGAATCGCTTGAACCCAGGAGGCGGAGGTTGCAGTGAGCCAAGATCACACCATTGCACTCTAACCCGGGCAGCAAGAGCAAAACTCCATCTCAAAAAAAAAAAAAAAAAAATTGCTGTCATCAGCACTGTTTCATAGATGAGGAAACCGAGGACTGTAGAGATTAAGTAACCTGTCTCAGGTCTTCTAGCTGGGGCAGAGACAGGAATCGAGACAGTTTTCTCCAGCTATGAAGTTCCTCCTCTTTCTTATAAATTATGATGCCTCCCTGAGCCTATGCCCAGCATGTGGTAGGCATTCAGGAAAGGTGGGCATTCTCTATCCCCTCTCTCCTGTGGGACAGTTGTTTTTGTTTTGTATTACTTTTCCATTAAATAATTGCAAATGATTTTGTAAACATTGCTAACAGGACCAGCCTTATGTGTAGATAATATATGTTGAAATACTTATGAACAGGAAAGGCCTACAAATGTTAGACATGCCCCAATTATTACTCAGAGTGTGATTTCGGGGATACCAGGCAGGGCCTGAGAGAGTTCTAGTTGACACGTTTGCCTTAGACTGACGCTGCTGCGGGAGATGACTCTTGTGAGACAAGCTAGTAAACAGAAGGCTATGGGAGCCAACTGAACTTCATAAGAACTGACTTGCCCACGGAGGCCTGGACTGGAATAAGCATGAGTAATTCTGCCTCTTGTGCATGGACTTTGAAACCTTTGTTTCCAATCCTACACCTGCCATTTGCTAGCTCTGGGGCTCCGATAAGTTACAGGGCCTCTATGAACCTCAATTGTCTTGTGAGAAAAATGAGGAAGTAATCTGTGTACCAGAGAGTGGTTGTGAGGAATAAATGAGATCATGTCCCTGAGTGAGCAATAAATGGCAAGAATTATTATTTACCAGTGGCTGGCCTGAGAACACTGGCCTCCTAATGGATAAAAAACCATCTACATACCTAATTAAGGCCCTTGCGATGGGAGACACCCCATCTATCCCTGGCAGTCTCTCTTCAGAATATATCAAAGTGCTTAAAGCCCCATTCCCTTAGTCTCCTTATAGGGGATGTAAAGGGAAACTCCAAGGGAGGCAGGCTGTATCCTTGGAAGAACCTCTGGGGGGAGCATGCTCAGATCTTCACAGGAAAACAGGGCACCCAGTACAGTCACTGCTTCTCTAGGACACTCTCAATGCTAGTGTTCATGAAAGTCAGCAAAATCCTTGACCCCAGTGTCACAAACAATTAAGTGGTACCTCTAGGGCCACTGGTAGGGCTAAGATACAGCCCAATTTCAGGGGTGGAAGAAGAGAAAAAGGTCAGTAAAAAATTTCTAGGTAAGTGTTTAGGCCCTTGAACTTTATTCTGAAAGCCTGATAATTAGCCATTTCCCATGATCCCTGTGTTGGCCTAGTCATACTTGTCAGGACATAGCAGTGGCAGAATGGCCAGCGTACTACGGTTTAACCATCAGGCCAGTTCAAGGCTGAGCAGGAGCAGCAGAAAGTGGCCAGCTCTAGAAATAGCAGCTGTGTGTATGTGTATGTGCACATGCGCATGTGTGCTGCGTGTGCTGTGTGTGTGCTTTGTATGTGTGCAGGGTGTGTGTGTGCACACTGTGATGTGTGTGTACACGGCTGTGTGCTTTGTGTATGTGCTATGTGCACTTTGTGTGTGTGTGCACTGTGTGTGTGCACTGTATGCTGTGTGCGTGCTATGTGCACCATGTGTGCCTGTTTTATGTGTGCTATGTGCTTTTAATATGTACACTTTGAGTATCTGTGCTGTGTGTGTGTGCTCCGTGGGGAGATTTAGTATGGAGAGATTTTGTTTTTAAGATGAGTTCTCACTGTGTTGCCCTGGCTGGTCGTGAACTCCTGTGCTCAAGCAGTCTTCCCATCTCAGTTTGGATAGCAGGGATTACAGGTGTGCATCACCACACCCAGCTTGGAGAGATTTTTGTAGAGGTGTTTTTTTTTTTGAGAAAGAGGCTCACTCTGTCACCCAGGCTGGAGTACAATGGCACAGTCTCGGCTCACTGCAACCTCTGCCTCCTGGGTTCAAGCGATTTTCCTGCGTCAGCCTCATGAGTAGCTGGTATGATTACAGGTGCCTGCTACCACAGCTGGCTAATTTTTGTATTTTTAGTAGAGACGGGGTTTCACTATGTTGGCCAGGCTGGTCTTGAACTCCTGACCTCGTGATCCGCCCACCTTGGCCTCCCAAAATGCTGGGATTACAAGCGCGAGCCACCACACCTGGCCAGGGGTCTTTTTTTTATAGCAGTCTTTTTTGTGGCCTTGGCTACTGAGATTTCTATGTACAAATCCCCAAAATGCATACCATTATGAAGGCTAAACAAGGAAGAGCTGACTGAGATTATAGCATAAAAAAAATGTACTCTGGGCCCAGAGCAGTGGCTCACGCCTGTAATCCCAGCACTTTGGGAGGTCGAGGCAGGCGGATCACCTGAGGCCAGGAGTTCAAAACCAGCCTGGCCAACATAGCGAAACGCCGTCTCTACTAAAAGTACAAAAATTAGCTGGGTGTGGTGGTGCAGGCCTGTAATCCCAGCTACTCAGGAGGCTGAGGCAGGAGAATTGCATGAACCTGGGAGACAGAGGTTGCAGTGAGCCGAGATCACACCACCGCTCTCCAGCCTGGGCAACACAATGAGAATCTGTC
>NW_012117376.1:7151913-7157762 GCF_000951035.1 Colobus angolensis palliatus
CTATAACTGGCTTGGAAAGTGATCTTATTACAGGTCTCTGTTGCCCACAGGGCCTGAGACTAGTAGGTCTCAAAATATAACCCGAGACTAGCTGGTCTCAAAATCTGAGTTTATTGAAGGAAATTATAGTATCTTTTTTCTCTGAGGGAAAAAATGTCACCTTCTATCCTACCTTAATATACTCTCTTTGTAATCCATGCTTAAGCTGTGCTGGATGTTTTAAATGCATTGTTTTACCTATTATTTAAAACCAATGAAGTCTGCACTCTTGTCCATTTTACAGAAGAGGCAAATGAGGCGCAGAGAGGTTAAGTAACTTGGCCAGGGTTGCATTCCTGTATGTAAACCCTGCCCTGGCAATGTTTGCTCATTTTTATGGAGTAGAACGTCTCTCTCCTTTTCTAAACCCTCTCTCACGATACTTTGTGTTTGTGATTTTTGTTTCTGAAACGCTTTCTCCTATCTATGTTGTTTCATTTTCCAGAAGCTCTGGGAGGTCGGGGTGAGGTATTACCATCTCCACATAATGCTGCTGCCTAGCTCCCACCTAGTCAACGTATGGCTGGGTCTAGTCCCGGCCTTCCGGCCAGGACCATCTACATCTGCTCTTTGCAGTGACCACAATCCCATACCCATCGCTCCAACACCACTCATCTTTCATTTTCCCCTCCCACTCCATTCCCAAATCAAAATTTACCTGTCCTGGGCCCTATTGAGAATAGCCATCTGGACACACAAATTTGAGTAAAGGTGCTAATGGCTACTAATAGTTTCAAAGGTCCCTTCTCAGATAACATGGTATTTCCACAGCGTGCTTCAGTATCTTAACCTCAGGTTCCTCATCAGGAGGTGAAGACCTTCCCAAAGAGCTTCAAGCTTTATTCATTCCTCATTTAATAAAATCTTACTATTGCTGGCTCAGCACCATGTTAGGCATTAGGAATCTAAAACTAATGGAATCACTGCCTAGTGAATAAAATCAGCTGTCCTGCCATGCTATTAAAGTTCAGCAGAAGGCACCAAATCCAGGCTGGGGTACAAAAAGGAAGTCCCTAAGAGGAGCAGATGTTACAGCTGAACTGCAAAGGGTAAATACGCTCTGGCCAGGGAGATGGGGAGTGAGGGACCTGGGGAGTGGCCCAGGCAGAGGGAAAGGTCTGGGCAAGGGATGAGACAGCATGTGACTAATTCTGGAATCGGCTGTGTGGGCCACGTGGTAGGCAATGAAGCTAGAGAGAAACAGGAAGATCCCTAAACTGAGTGCTGCCAAGATTGTCTTCTTTCCATGTGGAGGTATTTTGAGGCTTCAGCAGGGAAGAAACTATGTTTGGTAACTCTTCCCATCTCAAATTCTAGTCCCTTTTAGCAGGGACTTCATTATGACCATCTTAGGGCATCAATGGTGACTGCCCCTTTTAAATCTTATATTCAAATTGCCCCTTAAAGCAATGGCTCTCATACTTCATAGGCATCAGAATCTCCCAGAAGGCTGTGAGAACACAGGCTGCTGAGCCCCACTCCCAGAATTTCTGATTCCATAGGTCTGAAGTGGCGCCTGGAAATTTGCATTTTTGGAGAGTTGCCAAGGGACCACATTTTTGAGAAGCCTTGCCTTGGAGCATGCAAAGCCGTTATATTAACTGTTTTTAATGCCTTTGCACCCTTTTTTTACCATTAGTTTCAGTTGACCTTTTTAGGCTGGTCAGGTTGAGTATTAGGCAGCATAATAGTTCCCTAAGGCCGCCTTAACAAATTACCACAAACTGGGTGGCTTAAAACAACACAAATGTATCGTGTTACCGTTCTGGAGGCTGGAAGTATGAAATCCAGGTGTCGGCAGGGCCATGCTCCCCCTGAAGTCCTTTCTCGCCTCTTCCTAGCTTCTGGTGACTGCAGGTGTTCTTTGGCTGGTGGCAGCATAGCTCCTTTCTCTGCCTCCATCTTCACATGGCTGGCTTCTCCCCATGTGTGCCTGTGTCTTCACATGGCATTCGTTTATAAGGACATGACTTGTATTTGATTAGGGGCCCATAGAAGACACAGAATGTATTTTGCCCTGCCTTATAGCAGTGAGGACAGAGCTGCCCGAGTCTAGATGAACTCATCCATCCCCTGTCCCCAAGCACTCAGCGTCTGCACAATGTGGCTTTCACTGTACATCCCTTCCAAAGGACAGCAAATCCTTCTTTTTCCTCCTCATATTCTTCAGCCAACCAGCACCAGCTTGTAATAGAAATCCTTGATATAACCTGCCTTTTATAAATTAGGAAGAAAACAGTAGGGTTTCAGAAAGAGTTTATTCATTTAAATTTATAGTGTTTTGCTTCACAATGAAATCATTCTATTTGGATTGCTAGGACTATATGACCAGCTTCAATTCATCATCCTTCACTTCTATTTTCGTCGGCCTTCATTTACTTACTTTGGTTTCTAGAGACACTAAAGGTGGCAACATGCAGAGAACAGGGGTGAGGGAGGGACCTTTTGAGACAGTTTGAGCTGCATCCATTTGGACTGCTCCCAGTGAGTCAGTGCTTCAGACTGGAACAAATCAGGACACTTAGGTTCATGCAGCAGCTGGGAGGTGCAAGGAGGCCTTCCCCAGGCCCCCTAAGTCTAGGGAGTCTGAATCTTCTGTTGTTACTGCCTTATGCCTCTGGCGGAGAGGCAACCAGAGAGGAGAAGCAGAGCCACAGCAAAGGAATACATTCACCCATCTCTTCAGACTCTCCGTACCAAGCCGCCACATGATAATACCAGCAGCCACGATGGGACTGACTAGACTTCTCATTTCCTGCCCAGCTCTGATACCATTAGGAAAAACCTCACCCTGCCTTACCCCAGGGCTTTAGGCTAGATTTGGAGAGTGGTTTTCAGTATCCTTCCCCTCTGCTTTCCCGGAACCTCTGTCACAGCTGTAATCCACAGCAAATGGATTTCCCTGACACTGGGGACAAAGGCCTAGTGTTTCGTAGACTTGGCGGCTCCTGGGAGGACAGAACCATCAGCGTTTCTCCAGCTGCTGGTCTTGGGCCCTGTGGGCAGCAGAGACCTGTAATAAGATCACTATCCAAGCCAGTTATAGTCCGCACATCATTCAAAGTGGCCCCTTGCGGTTAGGAGCGGAGAAGTGACTGAAATAGGAATCATAGCCCTTCAGAGCGGGGACTTACACAGAACCACACAGTGAGTGGGAACCCAGAGAAAAACAGACTTCTAGCTCTAGATGTTAGCCATTAATGAGATTTGGCTGTGATTTATAATGGGAGTCCACAGGGATGGGTGGCCTTGGGGAAGAAATAAGGAACTAGTTAGAAGGAAGAGAAGGGAAGAATAAGAGTAGGAATTCAAAGGAAATTGAAAAGGGGTGGGTAGAATGCTGAAAGCCTAGATACTGTGAAAGTTTAAGGATTCAGATTTTCTAATGTAGGTCACCAGAGGGAAGGATGTAAGGAGAGTCCGCAGATGCCTCAGTAGCCCTCACTGAGACTCCAAAATGCCTCTGCTACTCCCCAGCAACCAGAACTTTGAGCGGAAGGAAGGTGGGAGGGGGAAGATACAAAAGCTCTGATTCAAAAGGGGAACTGTAGGAAAAAACGTTTTAAAGCTGTTATATGGGTCCACACTTCCTAATTGTGTTTCCTTCCAACTCAAGTTCCCTTCAACTAGGAGAGCAATAATAAAGTGACATATGGCAGGACCCCTAGCTTCTGCTTTCTCTGCAGGGCAAGCTTCACCTCTCTCATTGATAAGTCGCTACCACCATGCGGGCAGGAGGTTTCCTGAGGTGCCTTCCATGGCACTGGATGAGAATCAGGGGAGCCATATCACCCCAAGTCACTTACCTCCCCCACACTGGGTCTCCATTCTTGCAAGGGAAAAACAAAGGAGATGATGGTAATGTTCGATTTCTCACACTGGTTGATGGGTACGCATGCATATTACCCTTTATATATACATTACATACAGAGAATATTTTGTAAGTATAAATGGACATTAATTAACAATTAGGGAATTACATTCAGAGGTCTGAGTTTGTTTTCAACTGAAAATCAAGTATGCTTTGACATGGACTTTGCCCAGTGTGGTTGAAATAATGGCTTAGGCCGGGCGCGGTGGCTCAAGCCTGTAATCCCAGCACTTTGGGAGGCCAAGACGGGCAGATCACGAGGTCAGGAGATCGAGATCATCCTGGCTAACATGGTGAAACCCCGTCTCTACTAAAAAATACAAAAAACTAGCCGGGCGAGGTGGCGGGCGCCTGTAGTCCCAGCTACTTGGGAGGCTGAGGCAGGAGAATGGCATGAACCCGGGAGGCAGAGCTTGCAGTGAGCTGAGAACCGGCCACTGCACTCCAGCCCGGGCGACAGAGCGAGACTCCGTCTCAAAAAAAAAAAAAGAAATAATGGCTCAAGGTGAAGTTGCAGAGAGTATCACGGGAAGCACTCTGACTTTGGAGTCAGACCTGGTTTTGAATCCCAGTTCTGTAATGACCTTACATAAATTGCTTAGATATATTTCTCATTGACAAAATTGGGATAATCATACCCACACCATAAGGGAAATTGTAGCATCTGTGATAGTGCCCACAGTAGTGCTTACAAGTAATAAGTGCTCAATAAATAATCACTATTATTAGTATAGACACCATTGATGGAAGGTACTGAAGTGAAATCATAGCTGGTTGATGTTTTAAACTAGTTGGTGAGAAATTTGTGAACGAGGTAGAGATTAAGCTTTCAGATGAGGAGTGGGATGGAATATGGTGCATTTCAAGCAATTTTATTCAACAAACATCTATTGAAGCACAAGGTATTATGGGAAAATATGACATAATCCCACCCCCAAGTGAATCACTTTCCTGTAAGGCTACGTTGTAAGTGCTAGGAGAGAGGCAGGCACAGAGTGCTCTGGGAGCAGCCATCCAGCTGGATGACTTAAATGAAGACATTGGAACCTAATTTGAAGGAAGCAAGAGGAGAAGGGTTGAAGGGGTTGCATTCAGTGCATATTTCACAAGAGAGACTCAAGAGTTTTGAAGATCTAAGGAGCTGGTTACATGAAAAATTGAAGGAAGGCATTTCAAGGGAGGGGAATAGTGTGAGTGAAACCACAGCAGTAAAAGCCACAGAGGTAGGAAGTAGCAAGGCACCCAAATTCCAAACGACCTGGGCACCTTGGTCATAATGCTGAGACCAGAGACAGTGGAAGTATGGAAAATGAGGCCAGGAAGGCAAAATGGGTCAGATAATGGAGGGTTTCCCATACTACATGGAGCAGCTTGGGGGCTGGGGGCACTGGGCGGGCCCATGAACAGGGGTAATTCAACACATGATGCAGGCACAAATGGATATTCACATGCCAAACATGGAATAACATATGACCCAGACATTTCACTGCTAGGTTACACCCAACAGAATAGAAGCAGGGACTCAAATAGTCCATGGCATATAACCCTTATATTGCCATGTTCATTCCATTGCAATATTATTCACAGTAGCCAAAAGGTGGAAACCACCCAAGCGTTCATCAACAGATGAACAAACACAATGTGGTGTGTATGTAGGTATCCAATGGAATACTATTCAGCTATCAAAGGGAAAGAAATTCTCATACATGCTACAACATGAATGAACTTTGAAAACATCATGTTAAGTGAAACCAGTCAGACACAAAAGGACAAATATTGTCTGCTTCCACTTAAATGAGCTATCTAGAACAGGCAAATTCATAGAGAAGGAAAGTAGATTAGGCCGGGCGCGGGGGCTCAAGCCTGTACTCCCAGCACTTTGGGAGGCCAAGACGGGCGGATTACGAGGTCAGGAGATCGAGACCATCCTGGCTAACAC
>NW_012117376.1:7158980-7174393 GCF_000951035.1 Colobus angolensis palliatus
AGGTGGGTGGGAAGGCAAAGCCTAGAACTGGAGAGAGAAGAAAGGAATGGCATGCTTGCCCGCAGGAGAAGGAGACAGGCGACAAGAGTGTGAGAAGTGCACTGTGCCCATGTGCCCAGGTTGCTGCAGTAAGTCTCTCTCCCCTGAATGGGGAGCAGTGGCTGTCCTGGCCTGTACAGTTTTTCTGTAAAGGAATGCTATGCTCCCTCAATAATTTTGTCTTATTTCTTAACAAGATTTGAGTGTACACTCTCCACAGTGTCTGCCCTAGCTGCTGCAAAAGGAAAAAAGAAATAGAAATTATAACCCTCAAACTGAGCAGTATTGAGGAGATAGCAACAGGATATTAATGATGACTTTGGCTCTTTGTGGTAATCATGCTCTTATTAATTTGAAAAATTATTTTTTTTCCCCGCTTAAATGGGTATGCTCCACAAGCAGAGGACTGAATGTCTGTGATAGGATGATAAATAAATATTATTTTTCCATTTAGGAAGGAATGGATAGAAGGAACAGACTCTACACAGCTTCTGTTCTAGCTCATGCTTTTGAGAGCTGTGGCTGTCTTTCAAGCGCACTTTCTCACTCTCTTGATTGCTCTCTCAATCACGTAAAGGATAGAGGAGGGAAGGTCAGAATATGACTAGATTTTAAGTGTGCAATTCAGTATGATCAACTACACTCACAGAAATAGAACTGAGACTTGATCATCCAGGATGTAGATTATTCTACCCTCTTAATTTGCTGTGGTTGCTGCCCTATTTTCCCATTTTATTTTTTATATTTATAAGTACTTCAGTTGAGATTTTCTAGTGTGGAATGAAAAGCAAGAAATGAAACCCAATTCTGGCCAACATTTGGGAAAAGGGAGGTGAGACTTTGAACTAAGAGAAGATGTTGGGATTCTATGGGGTAGGCTGTGTTTGAATGGAACTCTCATTTACTGATTTGTTGCTTGATGATCCTTATAATTTCAATTGCACCTCATCTTTACAATTAGTTTTTCAGTTTCTGTGAGATCAGGAATTATACCTTCTACCACTTTTTACACAGCCTAATTTTCCCTCCCTAGAACATAAGATAAAGTGGATTTTGACAGCGCCAAGGCATAGGAAGTACTTGTTGACTTTGCCGCTTCTTTGATTCCTGCATCATCATCATTATCATAAGCATTCTTAGCAAGTCAGCAGCCATAATAAGGCCTAGCACCGAGTGCAGCTCAGGACAAAGGGAATTAATTCATGGACAAGCACCTTGCCCTATGGCAGTAAAAGCAGACATATGAACATAAGGAAAAATCACTGCTTAAAGAGTAAGGTAAAGAGTGCAGCTTGCAGGCTGCTACACTGCCTTGGAAATCATAAGCAGCTTGCTGCCTACCACCTGAGAGGTCCTGGGGTTTCCAGACTCCCAACATTCCTGTCTTTTAGCCTTTACCCACACTTTTTTCAGCCCACAATGAAATTCCCCCAGTCTGAAGAAGGCAGCCTGAGAAATGATAACCCTGAAACTGAGCAGTACTGGGGAGATAACAGCAGGATAGTAATGATTACTTTGGCTCTTTGCACTAATCATGCTCTCATTAGTGTGAAAAATTATATTTTCTTCACCTGTTAAATCGGTATCCTCTACAAGCAGATGATTGAATGTCTGTGATGGGATGACAAACACATATTATTTTTCCATGTAGGAAGGAATGGGTAGAAGGAACAGCCTCCACACAGAAATGAGGATGTTTAAGAAGAGCATGGAAAAAGAAAAAAGGAGGAACTTAAACTCAGATCTGGGTGTGCCTCTCCCACCACCCTTTCCTTCTTTCCCAACCCCTCTCCACTGCCAAGCACACAGCCTCAAGGGAAGGTGTAATTTCCAGTTCTGTATTCAGACTATAGGATGGGCCCTGAAGGAATTTCTGGCCCTCCTTACTGACTGGGATAGGAGGTTCCAGAAGGCTCTGCCAGTTCTGTCTCAGGAGAGGCCTGATCTATTGGATCCGGGCAGTGTGAACCAGGCCACAAGAGCCAGTGCTTACAGAGCACGCAGGATATGCTTGGCATTCTGCTGAGCACCCTACATCATCACTTTTCTTTATGTTCACCACAGCCCATATCCTATCACATCTAATTGATTAAGAAACAGGTCAGACAGGTGTGACATGCCAGGATTTCCTAGCTAGAAAGTGGCAGAGCCAGGACAAAGCCAAGTCTTTCTGATTCCACAACCTGAGATTTTAACCAAATTGGTCAGTATGGTACCCTCCTGAGCATTAGATCCAGAGGGCACTCAGTAAGTGCATACCTAATAAAGATGGAGACCTCAAACACACTTGAGCTCTTCTGGCTTTGCAAACTAAACTAAATAAACACCTCAGTTTATTCGACTGCCTTCTGATGTACCTCTTTCTCTTATTCTATTCTCTATAGATTTGTTTTCTATTTTTTTTTTTTTTAGATGAAGTCTCACTCTGTCACCAGGCTGGAGTGCAGCAGTATGATCTCAGCTCACTGCAATCTCTGCCTCCCAGGTTCAAGTGATTCTCCTACCTCAGTCTCCCAAGTAGCGGGAACTACAGGTGCATGCCACCACGCCCAACTAATTTTTGTATTTTTCGTAGAGATGGGGTTTCACCATGTTGGCCAGGATGGTCTTGATCTCTTGACCTCGTGATCCGCCCACCTTAGCCTCCCAAAGTGCTGGGATTACAGGTGTGAGCCACCACACCCAGCCTTCTCTGTAGATTTTTAATCCTACTGCTTTCACTAGGTGGCTGTATAAATATGGACAAATAATAAATTCTCCGATGTTCAGTGTCCCCACCCCAAAGATGAAAAGGCTGATAGGGTGAGAGGTGATCCCTGAGATCACTGCTAGGGAGAACGTTATAGGAAGTCTGTCTCCTAGTTTTGCCTCCTCCGGCAGAATGAACAGGTCACAGGCTTTAGAATCAGCCAGACCTGATTTCAAATGTCAGTCAGTGAACCGAGTCTGCCCTGTGTCCTTCTGAGGGCACGTGTGTCTAAAGACCTCAGTTCCCAAGTGGCCGGGCGCGGTGGCTCATGCGTATAATCCCGGCACTTTGGAAGGTCAAGGCAGGCAGATCACTTGAGATCAGGAGTTCAAGACCAGCCTCGCCAACATGGCGAAACCCTGTCTCTACTAAAAATACAAAAATTAGCTGGGCATGTGGCAGTTGCCTGTAATCCTAGCTACTCAGGAGGCTGAGGCACGAGAATCACTTGAACCCGGGAGATGGAGATTGCAGTGAGCCGAGATCGCACCACTGCACTCCAGCCTGAGTGATAAAGTGAAACTCCAGTCTCAAAAAACAGAGACCTGATTTCCCAAGTGGCCCCACCACAGACTCTTTGGAAAGCTGATGTATATACTGCATAGTCGTCACTTGGTATCCACAGAGGACTGGTTCCAGGAATCCCCTTGGATGCCAAAATTCATGGAAGCTCAAGTCCCTAATATAAAGCGGCATAATATTTGTATATAACTGACCCACATCCTCCTATATACTTTAAACCATCTCTAGATTACTTGTAATACCTCATACAATGTACATGCTATGCAAATAGTTGTTACACTGTATTGGTTAGGGAATAATGACAAGAAAAAGTGTACATGCTCAGTACAGACACCGTGTTTCTTGAATATTTTTGATCCGTGGTTGGTTGAATCCATGGATGTGAAACCCACGGATACAAAAGGCCGACTCTGTGAGCATTCTCTATCTAGTAAGTGTGTGTCAAACCATTCACTTCTGCCTCTTCCCTACTAGCATCTGCCTGCCCTTCTGCCATCCGAGCGCCCTGACTGCGCCACACTGCAGGCCATGGAGAATGAGCTGCCAGTCCCTCATACATCTAGCAGTGCCTGTGCCACCAGCAGTACCAGCGGGGCCAGTAGCAGCAGTGGCTGCAACAACAGCAGCAGTGGCGGAAGTGGCCGCCCCACCGGGCCCCAGATTTCTGTGTACAGTGGTATTCCAGACCGGCAGACCGTGCAGGTAAGATTCTAATTGATCTGAGAATTATACTCCTTAATCATCTCCAGAGCTAGCAAGGAGGAGGTGTTGGCATGGTCTGGTGGGATAATCTAGATGTGGACTCTAGAACGGGCATATGGGAGTGAGTTCGTAGATACACATTTGTGTATTTTTACAGGGGGTGAAGGATGCAAAATGGCCCAACCAGGGAGTTTGGAGGACACATGTGTGAAAGTGTAAAGGGCAGACAAGTAACAATAACAAATAATACATGATCAAGAGCTGCTCAGCCGCAACCTAGACCTACTCTCTAAATGACCATTGTCCGGTGAAGAACAGATCTCAGTTTTTCAAAGACCAAAAACCAAAAAGAACCCCCAAATAATCCTTTGTCATTGCAGCTTTTTACCTTCTCCCCTAAAGCAGCAGTTGGCAAGTGTCATCCACAAGGCCTTCCAGGTGGCAGCTCACTGCTCCTAAATGCAGTCAGGGCCATGCACTACCATCTGCTGTGTGCCTGACACGGTACTAAGCATTTTGCATAGTTATTCTTTTGGTTATTATTAGGCACAATTCTGTAGTTGAGAAAACTGGGGCTCAGAGAAGGTAATAACTTGTCCAAGGTCATTCAGGTAAGACAAAAAAATTGAAGCTAACTCTCCCCAGACCTGTGTTCTTAATCACTACAGTGTTTTTTTTGTTTTTTTGTTTTTTTTTTTTTTTTTGAGATTCCTGGATAATACAGGCAGAAAAGAAAGACCACAACTGAGAAGTGTTTACTCGCAGTGACTTTGCTATTACAGTTTGGGTATACTAGAAAAGTGACCTCATCCTGCTTTGAACTTAGGCCCAGATAAGGGAACAGGCGAGAACCCACAGCAGACAGTAAGAGGGCCTGAAAACCTGAGTTAAAGAAGACGCCATCAGATACCCTGGACTCTTCCCTCTCCCAGTTATTTCCACCTCGTGCTTAGTGAATCCATGTTTCCTGCCCCTACCCTTGCCCCCAACCCCAGCGCCCAGCCCTGGCTCATCATGCATGAGGACCTTAGCTCTGATTTCTAGCCACGACATTCGGATGTACCCACTCCTGCCATTCATCACAATTCTAGGCAAAATGGGGCGTGGGGTTCTGCTCTGGCGAGTGGAATCACCCAAGGTTGCATGCAGAACCATTCTGGGTTCCTCCTGTCTCCCTTCGTTGACATCGTCTTATGAGGAAGGGTCACAGGATCTCAAGTACGTGGGCTGGACTGCTGGGGAGGTCACTTTCAGGAGTCTAATAGAAAGGCCTAGGCAAAGGGAATACAGACAAATAATTCTGGGAGAGCAGGAGGGAAAAAGAATAGAGTTAAAATAAAACAGGATCTCGGAGAGGGGTGTTCACATCAGAGGAGTGGAATCTGGGGGCAGCATGTGGAAGAGTTGGGATGGGGATGTCTGGGGAGACACCAGAGCCCACGGAGGATCTGCTATAATAACAGGCTGTTTTTACAGAACCCCAAATCTGAGCCAGAGGCTGTTTTGTCCTAGAGCTGTCAGCCCTAGAAGTCACACCAACCTGGGGAAAGCCTGACCTGACCCTGGGCCCCATCCTGGCAAGGCTTGCTCGCCAAGATGGGGCCCACAGTCAGGAGCTACCTGTGGCCAGGGATTCAGCAGAGGTAAGGGTAGAAAATAGGGAGAAGCCTGGTCAAGGCCACTGCAAGGCATCAACTGGGAAGAGATGGCAGGAGGATGACCACTGGGAGAAGGGAGGAGAAATGTCTCTGGGACTCACGGGAAGAAGACAGAGGATCTTAGGGCTGGAGAAAGGCACTTGCTGTTCTTTGTTCCTGGGGATGGGGAGCATCAAAGGACAGCCTTTTGTCCTTTCCAGGAGATTGGCCAATCCCATTAGGAAAGAAGGAATAAGCAGTAAGGTCAGGGAATGGGAGACAGAAGCTAAAAAGAGGGAATGATGGAGAGAAAGAGAGAGGGAGGGAAAGAATAAAAGGGGGCCGGGCACAATGGCTCACACCTGTAATCCTAGCACTTTGGGAGGCTGAGGCGGGCAGATCACCTGAGGTCAGGAGTTCAAGACCAGCCTGACCAACATGGTAAAACCCTGTCTGTACTAAAAATACAAAAAAATTAGCCAGGCGTGGTGGCAGGCACCTGTAATTCCAGCTCCTTGGGAGGCTGAGGCAGGAGAATCACTTGAACCTGGGAGGTAGAGGTTGCAGTGAGCCAAGATTGCACCACTGTACTCCAGCCTGGGCAACAAGAGCAAAACTCCATCTCAAAAAATAAAAATAAAAAAAAGAATAAAAGGGGAGTGTGCTGTCCCTGTAGCACTGGTCTGCTCTGCAAGACCCAGGCAACCTTCTTCTAAGGGATTGATGGGACTCTGAGAAGCTGTGGGCCTGGGGAGCAGCCCCAAGTCTGCCTTACAGCCCCAGCCTCAAGGAGAAGGCGTTGCCTCCATCTAAGTTTTCCCGTGGCTGGCTGTTGCTGAAGCTGGAGTAGGCCCCCTGTTGACTTTGCTCTTCCCTCCACCCCCATTCTTTTCCCTGCCTTATTGAGCTTCACCCTCATCTGAGGCTGCAGAGTGACAGAGGGAGAGGAGTGCCTGACAAGCCTGGTGGAGACCCTTCTATCTCCCTGAGCCTCCCTCACTGCCCAAGAGTTGGTTAAAGCAATGGTGTGCAGCTCTGATTCTCCTCACCAAGGCGATGATGCAGGAGCAGGCCGTGCTGGGGAGGAGCTGCAGAGACAGGCAAGATAGATAGGGTTAGACTTGATGAAGAAGCTCTGCGAACAGCTGTCCTCCCACTGTTCTAGAGAGTGGCCACAATCGGCTATGGTGGTGGTCACAGATCTTGGCATCTCCTGAGCAGTTACAGAGGCCTCGGGTAGGCAAGGCATTACTGCCAAAGGGGTATTCTGTGTGACAGCTGCCAGCCTGGCTCTTCTCCCTCCTCCCTCTTCTCAGGTGATCCAGCAGGCCCTACACAGACAGCCCAGCACGGCCGCTCAGTACCTGCAGCAGATGTATGCTGCCCAACAGCAGCACCTCATGCTGCAGACTGCAGCGCTCCAGCAGCAGCACCTCAGCAGCGCCCAGCTCCAGAGCCTGGCGGCCGTGCAGCAGGTGAGATTTGGGAAGAACCTCAAGGCTGGTGCCAGGTGTCCTGGTTGTGGAAGCGAAAGGGAGAGGAAGCAGGCACCGCACCCATGCTTCACATCCTTCTCTTACTACAACCTAAAGAAGTCCTTGTAATGCGGGTACTACTGTCATTATCTCCTTTTAGCAGGTGAAGGACAGGGCCCTGGGTCATGCAGCTAGTGAGTGAAGTGGCGGAATGCTAGCCCAGGGAAGAAGTGCCAGGGATCCCCTCTCCTAACCACCTTATCGCAGGTCTAGGGAAAGGACTGTGGGTTCCAGGGAAGCATTCATGAACGAAGGGCACTGCCTATTTATCTTGTCTGCCCGTTGTTGCTGTCTCTCCTCCTTAGCTGAGAACACATTTATTTATCCATTTAGAAAAACATTTTATGTACCTTCTGCGTGCAAAGTTTATATCAGGCACTGGGTATACTGAGCACCCTGTCTTCTTGGCACTTCTAATGGGAGACAGCAAGTAAACAGGAACCAAAATAGCCAAGGAAACAAAATATTTAAATCTCTAAGTTATAATAAGCCCCATGAAAGAGAAGAACAGATCGCTCTGACCGAAGGGCAAAGTGGACAGCCTTGCATTGCATGGTCAGGAAAGGCCTGTCTGCTGGAGTAACACTGGAGCTGACACTTGAAGGATGAGAAGCTGGCCACAGGGAGAAGGGCAGCTTGGACACTATCGTTCATGTCTGCAAATTCTCTGTGTGGGGGTGGTGGCTGGGTGTGATGGTGGTGGCTGGGTGTGATGGCAGTGGCCGGGTGTGATGGCGGTGGCCGGGCATGATGGCGGTGGCTGGGTGTGTGGCGGTGGCCGGGCGTGATGGCGGTGGCTGGGTGTGTGGCGGTGGCCGGGCGTGATGGCGGTGGCTGGGCGTGATGGCGGTGGCCGGTCGTGATGGTGGTGGAGTGGAGGGCTCCACACATCGAAGGCCGTGGCCTAATAGTTGGAGTGCTCAGTGGCAGTGCCTTGCCTTATTCAGTCCTCTCAGCAATCCTATCAGGCAGGTACTGTTACCATCCTCACCTATTCACAGAGGAGGCGGTATACTTGCTGTGGGCCACACAGAGGCAGGTTGGGGGCTGACCTTCAGAAGCTGTTCTCCTTAACACCATCCTGCAGTACCTCCTGTGGATGATGAGAGCCCAGGAGTGACTGGGGGAGGTCTAGGACTCTAAGAGGAGTTTGTTCTTTCCTAGGCAAGCCTGGTAGCCAACAGACAAGGAAGCACTTTAGGCAGCAATGTGTCTGCACAGGCCCCAGCCCAGTCATCTTCGGTGAGTAGAATGGGAGAGCAGCAGCAGAGTCCACAGCCCCAGGACCAAAATGCCCAAGTTCCCAGACCCAATTATGGTGAAACTGTGGCTATGTAACATCATGGCTGGAATCTATTGCTCCTGCCGGGAAGAAAAAGAAAAGGACATGTCTCTTACTGACCTTAGGTTAGTAACTTCCTGTCATCCTCCCAATGTCAGGGCTCTCTGTGGATAGCTCAGTTCTCCCAACATCGGATCCCCCTGCAGCTCTGCACCAAGGTCAGAGGTGGGGCAGGACTGGGGGATGCTCCAAGGCCAAAGACCACAGATGGTCCTGAAGGAGGCTGAATAAACCAAGGAGCAGAAGAGGGGGGAGAAAGAAATGGATGAGGGGGACACAGTTCACCAACAGAACCTCCTGTCTCCTACCGCACATCAGATAAACCTGGCAGCCTCCCCAGCAGCAGCCCAGCTCCTCAACCGGGCCCAGAGCGTGAACTCTGCAGCAGCCTCAGGCATCGCTCAGCAGGCCGTGCTCTTGGGCAACACGTCTTCCCCAGCCCTGACTGCGAGCCAAGCACAGATGTATCTGAGGGCACAGATGGTGAGTACCCATGGCTAGGGCCATGGCTCAGGGGCACCAGGACAGAGGCAGAGAAGCTGGGAGCTGGAGAAGGGTGGGGAGGAAGCACTAGGGGCAGGGGAAGGAGATAAGGGGTGGGATAAAGAAGGGGGCCTGGAAGGCTGAGTGGAAGCTTTGGTACAGCCTCGAGGAGTCACGAAGGGTGGGGCTCCAGGCTGAAACAGAGAAAGTTACCTGCGATGCCACCTTTCCTTCGCCTCCTAGAGTGAAACAGAAGTGTCCCCTTATCAGAAACTCCTCAAAATTAATCAGGATGGGCAGAGCGGTTCATGCCAGGTGGTCCTGGACACCCAGACATCCATGTGCTTGACAGAAATGGGGTCTTCCCCTTCCCACCATCCTTACAAGGACTGGCCACCTCTAAGTCAAGGGCCCAAGATGCTTTCCAGCTTCAGCGTGCCTCCATTGCCCTCCCAGCTGGGCCCCATTCTAATCAGAGGCCAGATGAGCTTGTTTGGGCAGGATGTCCTCAGGATAGCACCAGTTCTTTCCTTTGTACCTGTCCCTGAGGGGTGCAAAAGTCCTTAAGAGCCTACCAAGTCCCTAAGATTTAGGAGAATGCCCTGGGAAAATGGCAGCATACTCCCTGGGTGGCAATAGCATGCAGCCTCAGCTAGGGCTCAGTCGCCGTGGGTCATGTCTCATACCTCCCATTCTGAAGTCTGCTCCTTCGGGCCCTTGACACACTATCCCGAAGGTAACACAGTCCCACCCCTCTCTTTGCTCTTATGGCCAGGACGTAACCTTTGGAGCTTGTCTGGTCTTGGTCCCACACATTTGCTCTTGGCTCCGAGTTCATCATTTGAAGCCCATCTCCATCCCCAGGGAACAGCCTCTTAGGCACAAGGCATGAAATAGACTTCCATCTCCTAGGGAGCTGGACAGACACACTGTGATGCTGCTGCCCAAAGCTGACTGTGTCTGCAGGTTTCTTGTCCCTGTGTTCTACTCCACTGGGGTCGTGACGCCTGCCTGTCTGCCTCCCTCCCCAGAGCAGGGCATACACCCACAGAGGAACAAGCACAGCTGCGCTATCGCAGAGTTCTAGGGAAAGCACCCTGTCAAGGCACCAGCACATCCACACTGACGCAGAGCTAGACTCCCACAGAGGTCGAGGTGTCATGCAGAGAACACCATGGATCCTGCACCCCACAGGATGGGATTCAGACACGAGGACGGCTCCAGGCAGTCCGCTTCCTCTGCCGTTGTTGTCTCCAGGCCCCTCTGAACCTAACTTTGACTAGAAAATGACCAAAAGGATACATGGAACTTGATCCCCTGGAGGGCAGTCTCATCGTGGCTCAGGCCTGGGTTCAGCAGTGGGTTAGACCTGCAAGGTGGTCCTAGGGCATCCGTCTCGCTTCCCAGGATGCTGAGGAGGCGGTGGCTTCAGTGTATCTTGGGGATATCGGTCTCCCCTAGGATGAGCCCCTCACAGAGGGTTCTGAAGGGAACTCGGCTTTGGTGTAGCCCCAGAGCAGCTCTCCCCACCCACCCCTGCACCAAGCCTGGGTCAGGACACAACGAGCCTCTGGAGAAAGGCAGGCGCTCCCCCTGGACTCCCCCTTCCTTGTCTTTCTGCTTCTACGGTCCTGCCCTTCCTCATAGCCGCTCCTGGGCTAAACAGTTGTGTCCTGGGGCTGAGTCCACATCGGGCAGGTAAAAGGCGCCTCGTTTCCTGTGATTCCAGGCCCAGCCAGGTAACCTGGTGCAGGTAGCTAGGAGCCTAGGCGGCACTGTTCCTTTGTCCCCTCAGCTCATCTTCACGCCCACGGCCACCGTCGCTACTGTGCAGCCTGAGCTCGGCACTGGCTCCCCCGCCCGGCCCCCCACCCCTGCCCAGGTGAGGACTCCATGCTTGTGGGAGGGCAGGGGGGTGGGCACCCCCGTAGAGGGGCACTGATACTGGGGAGGGGCACAAGGAGAGGCCGGGATCAGCTAGGAAAGCAGGCGGGAGACAGGACACCCCAGTGCCCCCAGGCCTGCGCGGCTACCCTCCTCCAGAAGGCCTCGGCCCCTCCTGGCTCTGTTTTGTTCCCTCAAACACAGGTCAGGAGCCAGAGGGCAGCCTGCTGAGGCCAGCATGATTGCCAGGGAGGGCTGGGCTGTGCTACCCTCCATGCTTTACACCTGCCCCAGGATTGCTGGTCTGGCTGCTGCTGCTCCATAAGTGGAAAGTCCCACTCTGGTTACACATGGTACCGCTGCCAGGACTCGAGAAAAATGGCATGGAAGAGGGAGCAGAGACATGTCCTGCTCTGCTAGGAGTACACAGATACTACTGTGGCTGCAAAGATTCTGTGGGCAGCGGGGGAAGGAACCCCTACCACTCTCCTCTCCCCACCTCTACAGAATGGGGAGGGCGATGGGAGAGGGCTGTTAGCAGGATTTTCAGTCTGGCACAGCCTCCATGTGTCCAGCAGAGGGCGCCAGGGACCAGGCTGAGTAAGCATGCCGGCCGTCTTGGAAGAGCCGGTGGCAACCTTATTCTGAGACAAGATATTTGCCTGGTGACCTTGCTGGTCAGTTAACTTCCACTTTTGCCCTGGCCTTTTCCCGTGCGGGAAGCCCCATGCTCCCCGACGCTGGGAATTATTTCTGGGTGGTGTGCATCCAGTCCTGAAAGTGTAGGGGAGGAGGGAGGTCAACAGAAGGGACAGAGCCCGGCCTCCCCACCGCTGCCTGCCCAGCTGGGCAGCAGGCCCTTCTCAGAACTCAGCCTCTTCTGCTGCTGGATGCAGTCACAGCGAACTCTCTGGCCCTCTTTAGCAACTCCACGTGCTTCTGGTTCCTCTTCCAGCCCCTAACACATTCTCTCTCTCTCTCTGATTTGACAACCTCCTGTTCTATTCAGCCATTCCTGGATCCATCCCTCTCTCCCTCTTAGTTGTGTACTGGCATTGCTCCTACCACATTCTCTGGACTCCCACAGACCCTTCTTTTCCAGGTACAGAACTTGACCCTCCGAACACAGCAGACGCCAGCAGCAGCAGCCTCGGGCCCCACCCCCACTCAGCCTGTCCTGCCCAGCTTGGCCCTGAAACCCACGCCAGGCAGTAGCCAACCTCTGCCTACCCCAGCACAGAGCAGAAATACTGCTCAGGCTTCCCCCGCAGGTGCCAAGCCTGGCATAGCTGACAGTGTGATGGAGCCACTCAAGAAAGGAGATGGCAACAGCAGTGTGCCAGGGAGCATGGAGGGCCGGGCTGGGCTCAGCCGGACGGTTCCTGCTGTGGCTGCCCACCCCCTCATTGCACCAGGTAAGGTCTTCAGGAAGCAGGAATCCGTTCCCAGAAAACTCAGGGCCATGAGTCAGAAGGAGACTTTCAGACTTTCCTTTTTCCCATGGGTTTGCAAAGATACTAGCCATGGGTCTTTCTCTTCTCCCTCCCTGTCTCGAAGAGTCCATCAGCTCCTGGCTCTGTGCCATGCTTCTGGTCTAACTTTATGCAGGGCAGCCATGTCAGTTGGAATAAAGGAGTGCTTCTGCACAGTGGGCACAGCGATGAATCAGGGTACACAGCCACAGCTCTGGAGCTGTGGGCACAACCTGGAGTGGCTGGAGGCGGGCAGTTGAACTATTTTGAAATTCTCCAAGACTCAGCAAAAAGGCCAGGGGCTAGCCAGAAGCATGTGAGAACCAGACAGGGAGATGGGAGTGTAGGAAGTTTATTTTTTCTCATTATTCAGCAAGCATTTGTTGGTTAGTATTTGCCAGTCATGTTGCCAATTCTAGGTGTGCAGAGATAAATGAGACTCAGGTCCTGCCCTCCACAGTCTGGCTGGGGAGACAGATAAGTGCAGTGCATATGCCATAATAGATCTAAGCTCTGAACACTGTCAGAACAGAGGAGCTATCTGGCTTTGAGGAGAGGAGCTAGGAAAGGCTTGCCAGTGAGGGTGACACTTGAGAATAAATCTAGGAGCTTGCTTGTGAGGCAGGTCCAGTGAATCCACATGCCCTGCTAGACCCCTTTCCCTGCCTACTAAAACTATCCCCATGCTGCCCATTGTAGGCAATCTTTCATGGGAAAATCTGCCAAGAGCCCAAGAAGCCAGTCCTATCGGTCTAGGCAACAAGACCACACTGTTTTACCATAGAAATAAATAGAGTGGCAGAGCACACGGCTTTGCATTAAAGAGAGAGTCACGCTGATCGCATCCCTGAGACAACCACTAACCGCAGTCCTCTCTCAAACCATTTTACCATCCAATCTAACCTGCGGGTCTTTTTCTTGAGAAAATACATCAAGAATATATCTCAATACATCTTTGGCAAAATAGGATAGGATTTTTTTTCCCTAAAGGAGTGTGCAGTCAAAAGAAGGGAGCCAGATATAGAAGCAAATCCATTCCACTTCATAAATTCTATTTTAGGACTAAGTACCAGGCACAGTGTGGGCACAGATGGTCAGCTGCCTGCCAGGCAGAATGGGTCAGAGACGCCATCCCTCAGAGGACACGGCACATGAGCCTTGCGGCACGAGCACGTGACCCAACAGACAGAGTGGGGAAGGTTCCCAGGCAGAGAAAAGCAAAGCAGTGCACATGGCACTGAGTTAGGAGGAAATGGGGTCAAAATCCCTCATTCACCTTCTCGAGGCTTCAGAAATCACCCAGGGGCAAAGGGTCAGTCGCTGCATTCCAGCGGTCACCGCTGAGCCAAGAAAGGCACCTCCCCACGGAGGCCTCACGGCCCTGTGGCTTCAGATGTTTCTCACTGTCTGGCATGGCTTTCTCCAGAAAGTGGCCCAGCCTCTTCCTTTTATGGAAAAAGAAAGTCAGGCTCAGAAGGGTACACTGGGGGCTCTTTCAATGCGTTGAAAGCAGCTTGGACTACAGCTGAGACCCCAAATGAGCACTTCTAGTTTCTCGTTCAATCTGCATATGCCCCGGAGGACTATCTGCATCTCAAGCCTTCCTGAGAACCCCCTTCCGGCCCAGGCCGAAATGTAACCTCTTTCTAAATCTAAGCCAGCACCCCAAGTTCTAACACTGTTGAAAAGAAAGACTAGTTCTTGGGTTCCTCCTAAGGCTGCTAGGCAACTCAGTTCTCAAGAAAACTGGACAGAAACGGGACCAGCATTCATAGGACGTCCACCATGTGCTAGATAACGTGCCCTGAGTTGTACGCATCACGCTTCTTTAAACCCTGTAAAGATCCCTTTCCAGTAGGTGTCCTTATCCATTTTACAGATGAGCAAACTGAAGCTCAGAGAGGTTCTCCAGGAGCTTACTACATCTGTCACGCACTCAAAGTCACCTAAGTAGTAAGTGGCAGGACTGGGGGCCGAGTCAAACACTATTCTTCATCTCAAGCCAGATTGTCCCTCTCAGTTCTTACAGGAATCTGGGGCCTCCTCAGCCTTTCCTGTTTCTGACCCAAAGCTGAAAGAGTCTGGGGAGGTCTAAGCCTATTCAGGGTTTGCAGAGTCTGGTGGAGACCCCATGTAAAGGTAAACACCAACAGGTGACAGGCTTGAGGCCCAAGGGCCTAAGCCTAACAGTGCCTGGCTAGAATGCAGTGCAGAGACCAGTGGCTTCACAGAACTTTCTCTGGAGCAGCTGTGAGCTGCAGTCCCACAAAGAACCTCTCCCCAGAGACACAAAGCAGTGGGCCTGCATTGTTCTGCCTCCCACTATCCCGTTCATTCTTCCTCTCTCCCACCCCTTCCTCTCTGTAAGCCCAGAGATTGCGCTGCCTGACTCCCACCTCCCAGATGGAAGGCAGCTGGGGAGGTTTAGTAGGGGAAGATCCTCTCAGGACTCCTGAACAAAAAGGACTGAAATCATTCTTAGGACCTAGTGCAGGGCAGCCAGGAGCAGCACCTGTCTTGGGCTACACAGTTCCCTGGGCAGAGGTGACTTCTGGCCTCCTGCCCAGCCAACCCACTGTCAATGAACCAAGGGATCTGAGAGCAGGAGAGAAGAGCGTGCTTGAGCATGCATGTGTGTATGTGTGTATGTGTGTGTGTGTGTGTGTCTGGGAAAGAGAAAGCAAGCAAGCGTGCACGCATTTTTTGTTTGTTATTGGAGCATTTTTTGAGCTGGCTGGCTGGCTTGCTGCCCCCAGGGAAAGTAACCAGTGGAGACTTGCAGTGGGGTAGTTGGGGGGGTATGGCAGAGAGGAATGTGTTCTCCTGGGGGCTGTTTCCTCCCAGAGCAGGCAGACCCTCCAGTCCCAGCTGGGACTGCTCCCACTGACAGCTGTTTGGGGGCAAAGCCCCTCCCCCATGGCAAGCTCCCTGCTGTTCCTGCTCCTGTCACCTTGGCAACCAGCTTCTTTAGGCTCTGCAAATAGAAAAGGTCCCTTATGCCGAGAAAAGGGGTGGGGGAGCAGGTGGGGGAGGGGAGTAAGGGGTGGA
>NW_012117376.1:7174443-7188008 GCF_000951035.1 Colobus angolensis palliatus
CCTTGGCAACCAGCTTCTTTAGGCTCTGCAAATAGAAAAGGTCCCTTATGCCGAGAAAAGGGGTGGGGGAGCAGGTGGGGGAGGGGAGTAAGGGGCGGAGAACAGAGCCTAAGAGGTTGGGCTTTGGAGGGGAAGGAGAAGGGGCTGGCTTGCCCTTCTCACTGACAGGACTGAGCAACGGAGGGCAGAAGTGGGGCAGGCAGCAGGGGTCCCTTGGGCCTGGCCTCCAGGGAAGCCGAGTCCTAAGGAAGTGGGCCACAGCCCCAGATAGGAGACTTGGTTTTTGGAGTTCTCATTCTAGTGGATAAACTCTGGGCTTTGGGTGCACACTCAGGCCCAAAGGTGAGGAGAAAGTTGCTGACCGGGAGGGACACGCTGTGATAAAAGGGAACTGTCGGGTTGTTGAAAAGCTGGGGCCCTTTCACCCAGTTGGGCCTTCAGATGCCAGGTCTTTGTTCTGCATCCTCAGCCCGCCTCAGGTCTCAGCTGAGGAGTGAGAACTCTGCTGGAAGGCCACACAGCTGCTTTGTTTGAACACAGAGAGCGTTTTGTGCAGGAGCAGTGATTTCTGTCTGCGATAGGCTGGACAATGCGATGTTGCTGATTCTAGGATTCTTGGGCACCCTGTTTCCCTCCCAAAGCAGCCTCCAAACTGCAAGCACACTTTTACCTAGGGAATCCAATAAAAACCAAAGCATACAGGAGGGACTGTCATCCGCTAGAAATCCCCAACGATTTTGATGTTAAAATCGTGGAACCAGCCATGGAGGTCATTTCAACTATCCACTGTAGCACCAAATTTAGATGACTAAGAATCTCTTTTTATGTTGGGAGAAAAATCCAGATGATATAGGCTATCAGTGGAGGAGCTTTATATTTTGCTTAACATCTTTCACTGTGCATACGAGCCTGTGTGTGTATGTGTGAGAGAGAAAGCCGACTGACACACAAAGGGACTTGGCCTTGGTGGACGTTTCTTCTTTCCCAAAATTCTTCATCCTAGGCTTCTATTAGACTATTTCCCCGGTTGCTGTGGACTAATAATAATACTTACCAGTTAAAGAACAGCCATGTTCCACGTACTGTACTAAATGCTTTACCTACATATCTCACTTAATCTTAACGGTGATTATTCCATTTCACAAATGAAAGAGGTATGGCTCAGAGTCACTGTCATCCCCAAACCATTTGTCCCTTTAATTATGTGGCTCAACAGATACTCATTTAGCACCTATTATGTGCCAAACATTACGCTGAACACTATGGATATTAGATGAACAAGAGTTTAAATTCTAATGGGGGCTGCAGAAATTTGAGTTGTGCTTTGAAAAATGAGTAAGTTTCAAGAATGGAACAGGAAGAGGAGGATCTCAGCTGGCACTGGGAAGCACCTAAGCCCAGAGTGGCTGTGTGCGCGTGTGACCATCTGTGTGTGTAAGTGGGACCCTCCTTCCTTTTCCCTTGCCCTCTGCCATTAGCTGTGGGTCTCCTAAAACTCAGTCCTGTGGCCTGTGTTTCACTCACAAAGGAGTTTGTTGGTTCATACCTTTCAGACATCCACCACCTGTCTGCCAGTGACTTCCTAATACACATCCATCCCTGTCCTCCTCCCTTCTCCCCATACATTTCAGCTGTCTATAGGATAGACATCACCCCACCTGCATACAAGTTTTTTTTTTTTTTAATTTGGAGAATTTGTAAAACAAAAACCCTGCATCTTCCTCTCTGGAAAGGGCCCCTCTACTGTATCCTGAGCACTGTCCACAGTTGCAAGGTCCTCCTGCACCCCAGACTCACAGAGTTATTTTGACTTCACAGCTACCATTTACTGAGCATCTACTAGGCATTGAGCAAAGGCAGTGAACCTCTTTGTGGTTTAAACAAAATATTCCGTTTGATACTAACAACTATGTGGTATGTATCACCATTTACAGAACAGCACGTCTAGATCCGGAGAGGTTAAGCAATTTATCTAAGATTGCACAGCCTGTTAGTGTCAGAGCCACCAGGGAGGCAGAGTGTTACAGTGGGAAAAGCAGTGGGCTTCGGAGTTAACCTAGTTTCAGACCCCAGTTTCATCACCTATTAGTTTAATGACTATGATCAAGTTACTTAAGCTCTGTAAACCTCCATTTCCTCATCTGTAAAACAGAGGTGATTATCTTTCCCACAGGCTGTAAATGACTGAGATGGCCTGCGCAAGTGACTGGCACAGAGAAAACCCTCCCTCATTCCCATGCTCCATCACCACCCAGCTTGTCACCAGTTTGTCACCAGGTTCTGATGACACTTCCTCTTGTTTTGGCTTCCTGTTTTGCTTAAGGCCTGCTGATGGGATGAGGCTTAACTGATCGCCAGGACATCCTACTCACAACTGCTAGAATTATCTCCCTCAGAGACTGTTATTTCCTTCTTGTTTAAAAACCTTCTCTGTAGCCCGGCACAGTGGCTCATACCTGTAATCCGAGCCCTTTGGGAGGCCGAGGCAGGTGGATCGCTTGAGGTCAGGAGTTTGAGACCAGCCTGGCCAACATGGTGAAACCCCGTTTCTACTAAAAATACAAAAATTAGCTGGGTGTGGTGGCTCATGCCTGTAATCCCAGCTACTTGGGAGGCTGAGGCAGGAGAATTGCTTGAACCCGGGAGGGGGAGGTTGCAGTGAGCCGAGATCGTGCCATTGCACTACAACCTGGACGTCAAGAGCAAAACTCCATCTCAAAAAAAAAAAAAAAAGAAAAAAACCTTCACTGTGTCTTTATGTCCTCCTTGATCAGCTGGAATGCCTAGTGTATAGTAAGGGCTCACTAAATATCATGTTAATGACTTCTGACTGACTATCTGACTCCGTGGGGGGACCTTCAAGACCCTCCCCCCACTGCCCACTGCACCTCTCCTGACTGCTCCTGGTGTCCTCATGCAGACCCTCTGTTATGGCCAAGCAAATATGATGTTGTCTCTGTCTCCGACTCCTACCCCTTTGTGACTTTCTTGGCGCTTTCCCTCCCTGCCTCCTGGCATAACAATCCCCTTTTGTTGTCCATGTCTCCAAGATTGCCTCCAGAATTCCCAACTGCCTGTAACTAATACTCCTAGGCTTGCTGTACTCGTCATCCTTACTGACTCTTGTTATTCACTTGGCCATCAGCATCTTGTAATATGCAAGGCACCATGCCTCACCTGTCAAATGAAGTCAAGTTTCCCTTCACTTACTGCATTGTACAAGTCACTTGGAAACTACTCTCAGTTCTTGCTTATAAAATAAAAATACTTCTCAATTGCTTCATGGGCTTCTTGTTAGAAATAAATGAGATTTAAATGATAAAAATTCTTTGAGAAGTTCAAAGCAACACACAGTAACAGATAGTATTTTAAGAATAGCTGCCATTTACTGAGCATCTACTAGGTACCAAGTGTTGAGCAAAGGCAGTGAATCTCTTTGTGGTTTAAACAAAATATTCCATTTGATACTAACAACTATGTGGTATGTATCACCATTTACAGAACAGCAAGTCAAGATACAGAGAGGTTGAGCAATTTATCTAAGAGCCAAGATTTAAGTGTCAGAGCCAAGATTTAAACCCAGATCTGACTGACTCTAAAACCCATGCCTTTATCGACTTATGCTATACTGCCATCCTCTGCCAAGGGCAGGCTAGGGGCAGAGATGCAGGTAACAGTTTATTTTATAATGCTCCAAGCTGCTTAGCAAAGAATCCTGTACACAGCAAGTATTTGGTAGTTTTTCCAGAGGGCTGCAGAAGAGGCCTGAAAACGTTCAAGCATAATCAGACTATCATAGCGTGCCCCTGCAGCTGGCAACCCAACACCGTTTTATAAGTTTCTTACAGGGAAACTTCCCTTAGCTCTACTTCCCCTATCAAACTCCTCCTGACCCCAAGCCGAGGGAATGCATCATGGAAAATTTGTGTGGCTATTGCTTTAGAGTTTTCTAAAAGGAGCTTCCTTGTCTATTCTTGTGTATGCGGAGCACTGACCTCTAGAGCCAACCCCAACCTTAGTTCCCTCCTGAAGCCTAATCACATGAAACATCTTTAGGGATGAGCAGCCTCTAGAAGGTGCTAGCATAACTTAGACCCAACCAAAAACTGCCTCCTCTTCTGACTCCTCTCCGTTAGACACCTTGGGGTTCAACTATACATGATGACCTGGAGATCCCTGAATTCACCACAGTATTTTATGCCTCTGAGTCTTCCCAAATGCTGTTCCTTTTGTCATCTTCCTAACTCTGAATCATGTTAAACACTTGCTCTGGGAAACCTTCTCTGCTCTCCTTCCAAAGCTGAATCCCCTTTTGCATGTTCTCAATATTCTGTGCTTATCGCCTATCATAATATTTACCAAATTATGCTGAGAGTATCTGTCTACCATCTGTCTCTTACTAAACTGTAGTCTCTTCTAGGGACCATGTTTTAGCCAGTACCAACCATAGTACTTGGTGTGTGGTGGGTACTTAATAAATTGTTTGTTGAGTGAATGAATGGTTGAAAGTATATCTTCCCTTAAGAGTAGTGGTTAGCAAAAAGATCTGCCATTCCTCTCCCACAGGCATACTCTCCTTGCCTGTAGGCCAGGTAACATCAAACTCTAATCAATTATAGTAGACTTCTGGGAAAATGAACAAATAAGTAGTCCTGCACCTGTAGTTGGTATGCTTGCAGCTCCCATATACTTTGAGGCAAGAGTTCCAGCATTTCTGGGACACAGAGTTGTTTCTTGAATACTTGAAGCCTTGAGAACAAATTTTGTAGGATAAACAAGTCCCACCATGTTGTCTGTCATTCATTCATTCATTCAGCAATATTGATTGAGCATCTACTAAACTCAAGATATTTTGGAGGAAACAAATGACTCACATAAATTCTGCCTACTAAAAGAGATAAGTCACTTACTGAAATAACTCTGGGACAGGTATAACCCTTACCTCTATTTTAAAGATGATGATGGCCGGGCGCGGTGGCTCAAGCCTGTAATCCCAGCACTTTGGGAGGCCGAGACGGGCAGATCACGAGGTCAGGAGATCGAGACCATCCTGGCTAGCACAGTGAAACCCCATCTCTACTAAAAAATACAAAAAATTAGCCGGGTGAGGTGGCGGGTGCCTGTAGTCCCAGCTACTCCGAAGGCTGAGGCAGGAGAATGGCGTAAACCCGGGAGGTGGAGATTGCAGCGAGCTGAGATCCGGCCACTGCACTCCAGCCTGGGTGACAGAGTGAGACTCTGTCTCAAAAAAAATAAAATAAAATAAATAAAAAATAAAGATGATGATACAGAGGTACAGAGAGGTCAAGTAACTCACTCACCCCATGTCACAAAGCTGGTAAGCAGCAGAGTTGGAATTCAAATCCAAGCATTTTGGCTCAAGAGCTCATACTTGACTTCTGGGCACACTGCTTCTCTGAGGGCAGTGCAAAGCAAAGTGGCCTGAATGTCATCTCAGAGAAAGGGGAAAGTCCTGTCAGCTGTAAAGGCCAGAGAGTGGTGACTAGAATTTGATTTGTGGCACTCTAGACAGTATGAGAAAAGGCATATACTCTGTACAGGGTACAGTGAACAGTAAAGATTGCTTGGGTCAAATAAATAATAAAAATTAAAAGGGTGGTTTATGTTGTAAAGAGATCCTGAATTCTTGCCAGGGGCTTTAGACAACTATAGACAAAGGAGAGTCCCTGGCAGTTTTTAGTGAGAGATCAGATCTGTGCACTAGGAAGATTAGTTTGCACTCTCTAAGCTGGATTACAGAGAGAAGAAACTGGAATCAGGAAGACCCTTTACTGCAATACTCTAAACAAAAGGATTTTTTTTTTTTTTGATCCAGGATAATGCTGGAGTTAAATCATGATCTTTGTTTTTATTAATCTCAAAAAGTTAAGGATGTATTAATATATACCCCAAATACCTTGGGGTCTCTGATCTATGAATTGATTCAAGCCTTATGAGCTTGATTTCCACCCTTGGTGTATAGTAGCCTGGTTTATCCTAAAACAATTGCTTTCAGTTTTCCATGAGCAGCACAGGGTGGGGAGAGAATGGGATAGGAGAGGAAGCACAGGAATAGAAGCCAGGACAGCAGTCCCCTTTCCCGGTCTTTTGGGAAAACAAATGTATGTTTATGCTGTATAGATACAGAATCTTTTCCCTCTGTAACCCTTTTTCCTTATTAACCCTGAATTGTAAACTACTTTCCTGCTATAGCCACTCAATCAAATTCTAGATGTGGAAGAGATTTATGTGATCACCTAGCCCAGACCTCCTCTTTCACAGATTAAACTCTGAAGCCCTGAGAAAGAAGAGTACCTTGTCTCAGGCCACACAGCCAACAAGCACTGGGGCATGCCATTGATCCTCTCAGCCTCCCTGACCTGGACCATCTCCAGCTCCCACCTCACATGGGCAGCCCCTAAGAATGATTCCACATTCCAGGGGCAGGAATCCATGATTTTGCATTAAGGGAGAAAAAGTTTTGGTTGCATTTGCAGTGACGACGCCCATCATTTGCAGATTGTTCTGGCTGTGGGCACCTAACAAAGTCCTCTGTGGCCTCTTCAGTGTCTCCCAGGTGCCTTATCAACAGCCTTCTCAAAAGTGACTGATTGTTAAATTCTGACCTATTCAATGTGAGATAAGGAGACACAGCTTAGATTGGGGTCAGGGACAGTTTATAATTACCAAATGCCTGCTGGCATTTCCACAGAGGTTCTGCCATCAACCCAAACCCAACACACTTCCCTCAACATCACACTGGTGTCCAAGTTTCCCAAACCCGTCATTCAGTATCCTCCATATTAAACCCCTGTGGGCCATCCATAGTCCGTCTCTCTCTTACTAGACAGTCACCAAGACCCATTTTGCTTTTCCTTTGTAACACGTCTTATTTCTGTCCTTTCAAATCCTATTGGAATTCTGCTTGGAATTCCATGTCAGGCTGGGATGAGACCATTCAAAACTTGCATGTGAATAGACAAAATTCAAGAAGGAAGGCACCTCCCCTAACTCAGTTTGAAACCTGCTTACTTTGCATCCGTTGTATCACAGGATCCTTTTAAAATGTGAGCTCAGGACCCAGAATTCGCCTTTATCCTTACTGGCTCGAGGCTTTAGTTGTAAAAGTCCATTTGCAGGCCTCCAGCTGTGGCCTGCCATGCATTTGGCTAGCTCTCCAGCCGGGGAAGTCTCTGTAGAGGGCAGTTTTTAAACAGGACAGATTCAGCTGAGCTGCTTCGTCCTAGGCTGGCCTGGCACTAGCCAGAGAGTGATCTGTGTAAAGACAATCTCTGAGCTGAATTTCCTGAATCCCTACTCTAAACAAGGCATGAGCTAGACACTGAAGGGATTACTAAAAAATATAAGAATTCTCACCTCAAAGAGTCAGCCTGCTTAAAATGGAAGAGGGAAAAGCTAGTATAGCAACACATGGCAAAAAATAAATTCCTGTCAGGCACTGTGTTAGGTTCTGGAGAGAGATACACGAAGTTTCTGACCACAAGGACGTCATGATCTGGAAGATAGATAAGAAACAATTACAACCCACCTTAATAAGCATTATTATGATAGAGGTGGACCCTGGATACTTTGAGAACCTAAACCAGACTGATATAATAGTTATGACTAGAAATGATTGAAAATGACTACGTGCCAGGCACTGTGCTGTGCACATTAAGCCATTTTTCTGTCATTTTCTTCTCATTTCATCCTTTTAACAACTTGTGTACAGAAATTATATTTTTAATTTTTAGATTGGGAACCTGAGGCCCAGAGAGTAATTAGTCCCAGGTCCCTTGGTATATAACAGAGGGAACCAGTAACCCAGCCCTGGTCTGCCTGATGCCAGGATCCAATAACTACCATTGTCTACTGGCTCTTCCTGGAGATGGCCTCGCCTGAGCAGAGCCAGAGGCTGGATGAAGACCAGCCATGCAGAGCTGGGTTGGGTGGTGGAGAGGCTGTAGCTGTTGCAGGTACAGAGAACAGCAGATGAAGGGTGCGGAGGAGAGAGACAGCATGCCACACTTAGAATCCAGTATTTCTCTGAACTGCCAGAATGGCCAAAGAGGGCCTCACAGAAGAGGTGAGTTTTGAGTTGTGAGGAGTTAAGCTTTGCTGGTGGGGGACAGCTCAAAGAGCCCAGTGTTCCTCCAGCAAAGGAGGAAAGCAGGAATAGAGTGAATGTGTTAGGCCATGGCAATGAGCAGGCCAGGCTCAGGGTGAAAAATGAAAGGTATGAAAACAAGAGACATTGAATTTGGGAAGCCATTTTTATTTGGATGTGGGAGGGGCAGAGTTGGAAGACAGCAAAAGAGAAGGTCAAGCCATGCTCTAACCTGGCCGTTCCCCCTTCAGCTTATGCTCAGCTGCAGCCACACCAGCTCCTCCCACAGCCATCCTCAAAGCACCTGCAGCCCCAATTTGTGATCCAGCAGCAGCCACAGCCACAACAGCAGCAGCCACCGCCCCAGCCATCACGACCTGGGCTCCAAGCTCAGCCCCACCCTCAGCTCGCCTCAGTCTCTCCAAGCGTGGCCCACCAGCCCAGCTCAGAGGCCCATGCCATGCCACTAGGCCCGGTTACACCCGCCCTGCCGCTCCAGTGTCCCACTGCCAACCTGCACAAGCCTGGCGGCAGTCAGCAGTGTCACCCTCCCACGCCTGATGCTGGGCCTCAGAATGGACATCCCGAGGGCGTGCCCCACACTCCTCAACGCAGGTTCCAGCACACTTCAGCCGTCATCTTACAACTGCAGCCTGCTTCACCAGTGGTGAGTAAGCCAGCCCCAAGGTCCAGGGAGCACACGGGGCGGCCACAGCTCGGACGACCCCACAGCCCCTTCAAGAAGTGCTTCTGGGTAGGCTGGCGGGTGAAATCATCTTTGGGGATTCCAAGAAGGAAAAGAGGGCTTTCCCCAGTTTGAAGATGACTGAATCTTAAGGTCCTTGCCTGCTTCCCAAGCTCCACGGAAAGCAGGGAAGTATCCAAGAACGCAAAGGCTATTTCTGAGAGGCCCCTCTCTCTGTCCTGTCCTTTGACAGCCCCAGCAGTGTGTTCCTGATGACTGGAAAGAAGCGGCACCAGGGGAGAAGAGTGTGCCTGAGACTCGGTCTGGCCCATCACCACATCAGCAGGCTATTGTCACTGCCATGCCTGGTGGCCTGCCTGTACCCAAGAGCCCTAACATCCAGCCGTCCCCAGCTCACGGTATGAAGCACAGTGGGGCTCTGGGGGAGGGGAGAAAGTTGGCCTTTCTTGCAATGCCCTGGCACATTTCACTTGAGCATCTGCAATGGGAGGGCAAACTATTACAAGCAGGGAAGCTGGGGGGTTGGAAACAGAGGAGGGATGTGAGAAGATGAACCAGAAATAAAGTAAGGGAGACACCGAAGATATTAGAGCAAGAGGGTGGAGAAAGAAGAGGTGAAAGTTCTAGAGCCAGACACTGGGGCCTGCCTGCATGTCACTGGCGTCAGATGTATCCACATAGACATATGCCAAGTGGAGAGTGGAGGCAGGTGGCCAGTTGTCACAGTTCTCTGCTTCCTTTGGTATGAAAGGGGGTTCTTGATATTGGAAATATGGCAAAACAGCTACCACATCTCAAAAATAAGGGAAATGCCAGGGAGAGGCAGAAGGGGACTCAAATGAGTTCAGCTCACAGGAAGCATCTCTGAGGAAACTGTGCTCAGCTTTGGGATCCCCATCTGTCTGTGCGGGCTCAGTTACAAGTGGACTTCTCCCCTCCTGAGGTTCAGGAGACTCTGCTGGGTTCCTTCATCTGGATGGGAGAGGCACGGCAGTACCTCCGCCTTCTGCAAAGATCTGCTTGCTTCCCTTCCCCTCTCTGCCAGTTTGCACAGCACTGTTGGTCCAGATCTCAGTGACATTCTGAGCCATGGACCACCTGCAACTCAGGGAGGCAGTTCCAGTCATTGTGCTGTGTTTGCTGAGGAGGGGTGGGGGACAGCCAAGAGAAAAAGAGTTTGGAAGTTGATGGAGAAATAAGAAAAAAATACCTTAGCACAAGGCAGGGCAAAAAGGGTACAAAGGTTCTACAAGGAACAGAAGCAGGATCAAGGAAAAGAATATGGAGAAAGAACAGCAGGAAAATTAAAGGATGGGAAGGAGGTCATCCCTTCTCTCTCTGCACACTTGCAGATGAGAATGGGTTTTGAACAGCAGTCCATTCCACTGTAGATTTGCTCTAATTATCAGAAAGCTGCTTTTCAAGTGAAGTCAAACCTGCTCTCTTGGAATTTGCAAGCACTGGTCATGATTCTGTCTTGTGAATTGTAAGAATCCATCTTATACAGTGTTTGTAGACAGTTGTCAGACTGTCTCTTGCCTCTCCCCCCATTAAAAATGAGAAAATCTCCAGGCTAAATATCTGAGACTTTTTTCATTTTTTACTTATGACAGGTCAAGACCTCCATTCTCACCATTCTGGTCAGGCTTGTCTATCTACATTCTACCTTTTCATTAATTTTCTTAACATTTGGTCCCCAAAATTAAGCACATTAATTCCAAATATAAACAGCTACTAGTCTTCAGAAGCCTGTTTCAGGGGCAGGGCTGTTCCCTAGATTCATGTTTTATGGTAGGGAGGAACTACAATTTGTTGAACACCTGAGTACTGTTCCAAGTTGTTTACTCACTCACGACAGCCCTAGGACATAAGTAGAACTGTCCCCATCATTCAGAGGCAGAAACGAAAGCCGAGGGGCTCCAGGTCCTGTGGCTGTGAAAGGGCAGCACCATGACTCTGACTCCTACCGTAGTCACTCCCTCACCTTCCTTCATCAGGATGGTGCACGAATGGCCCCCGTGAACTCTCCAACGCTATAGGAATGACACTGTTGTTCACAGAGCACTGTCACCTGAATTCCAGAGAGCTGGGTTTCATTTTTGTTTCTGAGGTTTCATCTTACCTGGAACTGCTGTCATGCCAGCTCTCCCTAGTCTAGAACTTGTATAATTTATAGTTTGAACCAAAATATAATTGCTTACATCTGTTAAGTGTTATCTTCTAAATTTAGCCCATAGTTGCAGCCTAGCAAGAAAACAGTAATGGTTACTAGTTAATATTTATTGAGCCCTCTCTGCTAGACTTTACACATATTTCCTCATTTAATTGTGACAATAACCCTCTGAGGTAGCAACTTTTATCCTCATTTTAAAGGTAAGACCACTGAGGCATAGAAAAAAGCAAGTGGTGGGGCATGAATCTTTTCTATCTGAATTCTGCTATTCATTATACTAACTCCTCTGCTTAACTTTGCCACCTGTAAATTATATAGCATGTTTTATTTGCCTTTTACCAATTTGTTAATAGAAGTATCATACGAGACCCCACTGAGGATTCATGCCGTCTCCAGAACGGTGGTAATCAACATTGTTTGCTCAAGTGCTTGTAATCCAGAATCCCCTAAATGAACTGACATTTGCCTGTCTTTCTTCTCCATAAAGCTCTCAAAATTTCCTTTCTGAAATCTAATCATGGTGATATACAAACAAGCATCCTCCTCTTGAGGTCCTATCTCATGACAGAAGTAAGCTTTACACAGTGGAAATAACTGTCAACCACCCAAGACTTAAATATCCACTCTGTGTATGTCTTTTAAGATGCATTCTTACTCTGTCACCCAGGCTGGAGTGCAGTGGCATGATCTTGGCTCACTGCAACCTCTGCCTCCCGGGTTCAAGTGGTTCTCCTGCCTCAGCCTCCTGAGCGGCTGGGATTCCAGGCACACACCACCATGCCCAGCTAATTTTTGTACTTTATTAGTAGAGACGTGGTTTCGCCATGTTGGCCAGGCTGGTCTCGAACTCCTGACCTCAGGTGATCTGCCCACCTTGGCCTCCCAAAGTGCTGGGATTACAGGTGTGAGCCACTGCGCCTGGCCCATTCTGTGTATGTGTGAATGCCTGCTCTGTGCAAAGCACTGTGGGAAGGGAGGTAGCAGATAGAGAAACACAGTCTGTACCCCACCTCAAGAGCTGAAGGTCTACTGGGAACGATGAAAAATGCTCAGGAAAAAAATTACAATAGAAGATAAAATGTGATAAATGCCATAGACTGATTTGAGGTAAGTCATTTAAAAGCTACAAAACAGGAAAAGTTACTGCCAACTAGAGATTATCAGGATAGATTTCAGGGAGGACGAGGCATCGTTCTAGAGCAGAGGTTGGCAAACTACAGCCCAATGGCCAAAACCATCACATTGCCAGTGTTCGTACAGCTCTCAAGCTAATAATGATTTCTACATTTTAAATTTTTTTTAAAAAAAATCAAAATAATTATATTTCATGATACATGAAAATTATCTGAAATTCCAATTCTAGTGCCCATAAATAAAGTTCCATCGGAACACAACCACACTCGTGCATGTATATATTGTCTGTGGTTGCTTTCCTGCGGCAACAGCAGAGATGAGTTGTTGCGACAGACCGTATGACCTACAAAGTCTAAAATATTTACTCTCTGGTCCCTGGCAGAAAAAGTTTGCCAACTGCTGTTCTTGAGTCTGGACCTTAAAGGATAGGTAGGACCTGGACATACAAAGCTGGGGAAAGAGCATTCCAGGAAGAACTGGTGGAACTTAATTAAGAAAGGGAGGCAGGAAAGTGTGCGCATGTTAGGGAACAGGAGTTGAGGATACAATCCTGTGTTACTCTAGTTTATAAAATATAAGTGTAAGAAATGCAGAGGCAGGGGAGAAGGGAATATGAATACTAATGAAAAGGGGGTTGAAATTTTGAAAAATAGAGGAGAAAGAGAGTTAAGTAAATATTCGGGGAATGTAAAATAAATGTAAACAAAGAAGATAGGATGAGGCCTGAGAGTTGAAAGGGGTCGGGGGAGAAGAAAGGCAGGGAATGAATATGAATACTAACGCAGGCAAGAAAATGGGGCCTTGTTGGGAATAGAGGGAAGTCAAGAATGAAGTCCCTGGCATGGGTCCAGCACCTTCCTGAGCCTCGCGCTCCCGAGGGTGGGGACTGTGTCACGCTGCACCTCTCTGTACCCCAGCAGCCCCTCGCGCGCGAGCTGAATGAGTACGCTTCGCCACGACGGCGCAGGTTCACCCGGTGCGCTTGGTGAAGAGAACTCCAACTGTGTGTCAGGCAGGGCGGGCCGCCTGAAGCCACTTCCTCAATCAGCCTCCGCCGCAAGCCCGAGGCCGCTCATAGAGGTGTGACCGGGGCACTTGGGCCATGACTTCTCTCTGATCCTCGGTTCCCAGTAGGAAGGAGAATGACTTGTAGGGTCGTTGTGAACAATAAGTGGGGAGAGTGCGACCTGGGTTTGGCACGAACTGAGCTCTCGGTGACTGGCGGTCATTAGTCTTCCGAGAGCCCCCCAGGCCCCTTAGGGAGTGAACGGTCCAAGGCGTGAGTCGCGGGCCGCCCCGCCAAGGAGCACTTGCGCAGGGGGCCAGGGCAGCCTCCTCGTGGCGTGGCGCTTCGCCTCCCTAAGCTGAGCCCCGGGCGTCCCTAACCCGCCTTCCGGAGGGCGCGAGGCGGGGCTCGACGCACAAAGGAAGCGCGCGGCCCGTGT
>NW_012117376.1:7188678-7201455 GCF_000951035.1 Colobus angolensis palliatus
CCCCTGGAAGC
Organism: Colobus angolensis palliatus; assembly: GCF_000951035.1. NCBI lineage: Eukaryota > Metazoa > Chordata > Mammalia > Primates > Cercopithecidae > Colobus > Colobus angolensis. The sequence continues at coordinate 7,188,690 of NW_012117376.1, forward strand.
CCTGTGTCACCTCGGCGCGCCGCAGCTTCCGCGTCCCCAGGCCCCACACACCCCATCCCAGCCCCGACCTAGGACCGGCCTCCCCGCCGCTGCGACTTCCCGGGGACGGACGGTGCGTTTGGGGGCAAGACTGCTGGCATCTGCCATAGTTTATTGGTGGTGGACTCCCTATCTTGGAGGCGCCTCCAGCTTCGCTGGAGAGTTTTGTTTTTAATCTAGTTCAGTCTCACGAGGTTTTTAATTGGATAGAAAGGGACAAGCTGTTCTGTGTCTGTCTTCCATTTTTAGAAGAGCATTTTCTCTCCTTCTGCCAAATGAAGGTAGACTATATTTGTTGCTTCTTTACATTAAAATCGGGATTTGTGAGATTCTCTATTTAAACTGAAGTCCACAGACAGGGAAATAATTGGCCCAAGGTCAGGTTGCAAACCAGTGGCGAAGCTACCATCTGAACTCCTCAGCCCTGGGCCCCAGTCAGTGCCCTGCTACAGCGCACCCCCACCCCCCGTCTTCCATAACCTGAACTGATCTCACCCACATAGTTTCGGTTCTGATCAACTTTCCTTTCCTTCCTACTCCATACCTGCGATGTGTACCTTCATGTGCTGTGTATGGAACACACTCTTCTCATCTTTTTCTTGCCTTACAAATCAATGACAGTCTTCCCCTCGGGTATCTCTCATGTTTGATCGTTAATCCCCTCTCCATTAGCATATTGGGCCCAGAGGATCCCTTGCAAAATAAGCTACCGACCTAAATCCATCATATGTCCCTGATTTTTCTAGGACAGCCCCAATTTAAACTATTCCATCCCATTGTCTATCAGCCCGAGGATCTCCATTTTTGGTTTAAAAAATAATGTCACTTTGTACCAGAGCCTACTGACCTAGCCTTTTCCAGCCATTTGGCTCTGGAGCATAACTGGGTAATCCAATTACCATTCACCTGGGATTTTTCTTCCCCGCCTGAGTCAACCCAAATGTTGGAACTGCCAGGATTTCTAGGTCAGCATGAACATTACAGGCTAATGAGGCAAGGAAATTCCTTCTTGTTCTTGTATATCTTCCCACCTCCCCCACCCGCCCATCTATTATTCTGGTACAGGGCAACAGACCTGTGGCAGACCCTACTGATGAGGGTTTAGGTTTAGGTCACAAGGGATGTAGGGCTTCGCATCGTTTTGACTTTAGAACAGAAATAAAGTACCTGACTGTGTTGGTTATCGGGCAAGAGGCTGTCTTGAATCTGAAGATACCAGCACAGCTAAATAGTTCTGGTTTCATTCAGTTAGACTTAACATACTTTTATTTGGCTCCCATTTAAGGTAAAGTACTGCCCTAGGCACTGGGGAATATCAAAGTGATTTTAACAAATAGCTCCCAACATCTGGATTTACATTTGTGAGTACTCACACTTTCTAACCAGCTGAGAAACTGTTTTCCACTGGTGATTTCTGCACCCAAGTTCCAGCCCCTGCAAGGCGGGAACTGGGGCCTCTGGCTTGGCTCACTCACAAGGGCAGGCTTGTTTCGCAGAAGGTCGGGCAGATGGGGAGTGGTGCTCTTTTGGCACCTGCTCTTTCCAGGCACTCTTCATCACATGAGCTCTGCCTCTCAGCCCACCCAAGATCTGTTTCCAGGCTCGTCCATGCACACAGGGAAGAACAGACATCTTTTTCCTCCAGCCTTAATCTTGAGAAAAGGGGTAGTTTCCTAGTCCACTTTTCTGTTGTACTTGAGTCGGTTTCTCAGTTGTCCAACTATGTTTTCTCTCCTGTTTTCACCCCCTTCTTATTTCCCCCAAACTGTTCTTTACTGACATGTGGCACATAGGTGCTTAATGAATGTTGGTGTTTCATCATGTGCCCACCTCCTGGCCCTTTCCACTCTCTCCCAGGTCCTGGGTTAATTTTTAATTTACCTTTGTCAAGCTCACTCCATATATATTATTTACTCTTCCCTCTGAGTAAAGAGGGACCTCCAGCCCCTTTTCCTTCTGTCACAGTCATCATTCTCCTGGCTGTGGGTCTCATCAGCCATTGTTTCTGCATTCTCTGTCTCCTTCAGGGAAGAAGAACCTCTTAGGAAGGTGCTCTGCTGCTTCCCCAGACGTATCTCCTCTGTCATTAACTTTCTAGTCTAAGCTGACTGACCCTGAGATTTCTCTTCCTGCCACCAAGCCCTTCCCTCAGCTATGACCCTGTGTCTGTTACTTGGCTCTGGCTCAGCCCCAGAATCCACTCTTTTTCAGACCACATCCTTTTTCCTGTGTTACTCATTTCCTGTCTCAGATACTTTGGATACCTTGGTTCTGATCTTTCAGGGGGAGAGGGCGTGTTAAGAGGAGTAAGTAGATGGTCAATCTTACACAATTGAACTCTTCTTACGTCTGGCCTTGCATGCTCTTACATAGGCTGCCCCCTCCCTACGTTTTCTTATATAAGGAAAAACACAGAACACGATTATTGTCTCAGAATTAGGAACCCCTACTGGTGTGCTTGTAGGTGTTTTTTGTCTACTTTTCTCTGTTGTGAATGTGTAAAGGGGATGACCTGACTGCCTTAGACTCTTCCCCTAAGTCTCTGTCCTCCCTTAGGCTGTGGACCTCAGGCAGGCGTTCAGTAACCATTTACCAAAGTTCCCCCACCTCCTCACTTTCATCCAGCATGGATCAGCAAGCCAAAATAAAGTTTAAAAAACCTAGGTAATAGGTTGGTGGCTCCAGTTCCTGTAATGCTGCTCATCATTAGCACGGTATTTACCAAGAGTTTTTCCCTTTTCTTGAGTCAATCTAAATTTACATTAAACTTCTCCTGGCTGTTCAATATTTAATCTCCAGACAGATTTAGTTCCAGCCATAGAAAGATTCTCTTCTGAAAAGACACCTACTGGAGATGAGAGTAGGGAAATGAGAATGAGAAGTCTTCATAATTGATAATTTCTCTTTTATTCCCTTTGTTTCGTACCATTTTGCTCCTGAAAGATGATGATGATGATGATGATGATGATTTTCTGTGGTCAGGAGGAATCTCACAAAAGTGGTTGTAGAGAGAGGCTTTTGTGTACCTCTCAGGAGGCTGTCCTGGAGTGAGGTCTCCCTCTGAGCCTGCCCACCCTCCCCACCTCCCCACAGTCCCCAGCCCTATGGGAAAGCAGGGTGAGAACTGACTGCGTTATGCAGTCTACTCTGATGGGGACTGATGACAGAAATGGCTCTCTCTCTCTGGGAACTTAACGCCTTGTTTCATGGAACCCAAAACTAAACTACCCCTCAAGATGGGAGTCTGAACACATAGATATATGCTGTAAATGTTTTTAGGGCATGGTTTAAATTATGAGTCACCAGTTAAAACCCTTTTGGAGTATGTTTTCTGTTTTTTTTTTTAAAGTTGCCTATTTAAGATAACTACTTATTCACAACTCAAACAGAGGTAGGCTTCATTTGAAGCACTGACTTATTTAAAATTTTTCATTTGAATTACTAGCCACATCAGAACACTGATTTGATATTTCTAAAGATATTCGGAGGCAAACCATCTTTAATTCTGCTTTATGATATGGATATTTTGGGAATTGTTAGGAAAATAATCAACCATTTGCATATCCAAGACATAATTATTACAAATTCTGGGTTTTTCCCCATCAGTAACAAAAGTCCAATATAATTGACATGGTCAAGAAATGGGCTATTTTATAACAGTCAAGAATTATACAATTTAGAATTACTAGTTTTTGAAGAAATAAGTATGCTAAGGAACACAGCATATAATTTAAGTCATAAACTGTTGCTCTGAGATTCATTGTAAGACCATGTAGACCAGCATAGAAAACTTAAAGCTTTTTTTTTTTTCTTTCTCCTTCCAAATTATTTTTATAGTTAGTGAAAAAGGATATGTTTTCCTATTCTTCCAATTTCCAAATGATATTTAGGTAAGTCCAAAAGAAGAGAACATTCTTTCTACATCTGGTAAAGACATGACTGCTGTTAAGCGCAGATTGCCAGTGCTCTGAGATGAATCCAGATGTTGAAGAGAGTCCCAGTTTGCTATTATGACTTTCTTTAAAACATAAGCAAATGTCTGTTTTTTTTTTCCAGATGATTGTCTTCTTAGCAGTGAAATTTATTATTTGTATTAAGAAGAGATGACTGTTAGATGCCATGCCATAACCAACTCTTCTCCAGTAGATTAGGAGGACCAGTAGATTAGGAGGACCAGGCCTGATACTGAATATTGGAACTGTTGGCAAGAAAATGAAAGTTCGTGACTGCTTGAGTTATTTTTAAAACTCTAGTTGCATGGCTGTTATGTCTCAAATACTATATAATTATCCCTAGTTACTGGTATCTTTAGCATATTTGAAACCATCCATATGTGGCCTAAAGCCACACAGCTATATTAAGACATTTTTGAACAATCAAAGCAAATGACACTTTAAATTAAAACAAAACTAATACGAAGCAACTACTTAAAAAAAAAAAAAAAAAATTGGGACCAGGCACGGTGGCTCATGCCTGGGAGGCCGAGGCAGGAGGATCACTTGAGCACAGGAGTTTGAGACCAGACCAGCCTGAGCAATATACCAAGACCTCGCCTCTACAGATAATTAAAAAAAAAAAATTAGCTAGGCAGAGTGGTACACGCCTGTGGTCTTAGTTGCTCAGGAGGCCGAGGTGGGAGGATCGCTTAAGTCTGGGCAGTCAAGGTTTCAGTGAGCTGTGATCATGCCACTGCACTCCAGCCTGGGTGACAGAGCAAGACCCCATCTCAAAAAAAAAATTAAATTAAAAAATTTGATTAAATCCACATTTTGAGGCCTCCAGTAATCAGTATTAATCTGTTCTGTCAGTTGACTGGTGGCAAAATAGGGTGACTGGAAGCTTAGACAAGGGTTATAATGAGGAAAGGAGTAATGTTTCCATAAGCAGAAATGATCAGTAGGACTGATTTGCAAGGTATAGAGTATGTAGTCCATAATATAGGTAGGACAACTGAGGCTTAGTGTTCCCTCCTGCAGCCTCCCCCGACATTTATCTAACAATATTAGTGATCCTGCAGCTGAGAACCAAAAAAAATAGTCATCATATTGGGGAACATGGCTGCCTTTCCCTCTTATCAACCTGAAAATAACTGGAGAGTTTACTAAACATTTCTAGATTTCTTTTGTAAACTGGTAGAAATCCATCTTCCATTAGTTTATCTTTAAACTGGGTTTATTTTTAGCCTTTTAAACTAATTTCTTTTCATAGGCTAAATCATCTGGCATTACAAGTTACATAAATTTAGTATTTTCTAGGTAAAGCAGTGCTTCCTTTTCTTTGTCTCAAAGTTAACTTTTTTCTGGTTTCTAGGATTCTTCTGCACTGTCTGCTTCAAAACCCCTTTATGAAAAAACTGCATAGAAAGAATCTGGTGCTTGTCTTCTTGTCCTTTAGATTAATAGCCATTGAAGGTGACTTGAGACTTTGCTTTGCCCTTTAGGGCAGAAGCATTTCTGTTACGTTGCAGTCACAGTGGAGGTAACATTTCTTCCTGAAGCCTGACCTCAAGAGTACAAGGACAGGACTCCCGGCATAGACCAAGGCATCTGAGGAACACAAACCTCAGATACCTCAGTTTGGGCCACAGAAAGATTAGCCCTGCTCTGGGGCTGTAAGAGACCAGACTCAGTGTAGAGTGAGATTAGGATGATTTTCTAATCTCACAGGTCTCAGTGACGTTGGCACTGTGTCCAAGCTCAGCCTAGTCCAGTGTGTTATGTCGGCATTACATTATTTCATCCTCACCACAGCTGTATGTAAGACAGATATAAGTACCCCATTTCATAGATGAGGAAACGGGCCTAGAGTAACTTGCCCGGCATTACAGAATAGGATTTAAGCCTAGAGTCTTTCTTTTCTTTTTTTTTTTTTTGGAGACAGAGTCTCGCTCTGTCGCCAGGCTGGAGTGCACTGGCGCGATCTCGGCTCATTGCAGCCTCCGCCTCCCAGGTTCAAGCGATTCTCCTGCCTCAGCCTCCCAAGTAGCTGGGACTACAGGTGCTCGCCACCACACCCAGCTTTTTTTTTTTTTTTTTTTTTTTTTTTTTTTACTAGAGATGGGGTTTCACCATGTTGACCAGGATGGTCTCGATCTCTTGACATCGTGATCCACCCACCTCAGCCTCCCAAAGTGCTGGGATTACAGGTGTGACCCACTGTGCCTGGCCACCTAGAGTCTTTCTAATCCCACAGTCTTAACTGCCATGTAGTACAGCTTCTGCGTGTATTCAGTGCCAGGCATTTTACATATATAATATTTACTGAAACCTCCCAGACAGGTAGGTAGTATGAGCCTTGTAGTTACAGATGGAGAAACCAAGACTCAGAACAGGCAGTGAGTGCTTGAAGTCACACAGATAATCAAAGATGGACCAGAATGTGAGTCCAGGTCTGGTCTCCAGAGCCCATGCTCTTACTACTCTGCCGTTCTTTTATCTCCCCTGATCTTGGTGTATGCTGTAGAACCTCTCCCATTGGTTCTAGACATTTTGCGTTTTGAAATCATAGCATGGGCCGGAGCACTATGATGTGAGACTATCTGGGAGCCCTCGACCCTGGCATTGGATACCAGTGGACTGGCCTCCATCACCAGGGTTAAGTAGAACTCTTTGAAAACTCCTCCCTGACTCCCTGCAGCCAGGGCCAGCTATTATTCCCTGGTGTGTTGACCTGGTGGAAGTCACTCTGGTCCTGCAGGTGCTGCTGCTGAGTTTGAGCTCAGGCCCCTCTTGCAGTCCTCAGCCTGTGGGCTGGGAAGCATTCAAGCAGCTGTTTGGAAATCCCCCACTGCTCCCGTTGTCCTGAACTGCATGGGGTGGGGGGAGGGTGGCTGTTCGCTCCATTGATTCCTTCCTGCATAGCTGGGGGTGGCAGCTTGGAGCACATTCAGCTGTTTACAATTCAGCTTATGTACACTTTAGCTGGGGATTGTGGGTGAGTCAGAAGGGCCGTTCTCTTTGCCTGTGTCCTGAGAGACAGCATGAAAGTCAGCTGTATGGTAATGGCTGCCAGCAAGGGAGGAGCCCCCTCCCTGCTAGATGCCTTAACTGGAGCTGGTCAACCCAGATGCTTAAAATCCAATAAGCTCTCCAAGCCTTTCAACCCAGACCCAGCAAGGGCATTTTGCAGTGACGCTGAGGGCAGGGCTAGAGGGTCCCCTGGCCCGGCCTCTCCTTCATCCTGCTGGCCAGCCCCCTGCAAGGAACCCAGGTGTGGATCTCAGTCATCCTCAAACTGAAAAGCTCACCACTTTTCTCAGCAAAGAGCCCCATGGCGTCCTCCTGTCACTGCTGTGTCTTCCCTTCTCTGGGAGAGGTTCTTCAAAGGAGGTGTGAGGGGCGGGGCAGTGGTGGCGTCCCTGTGAGGGAGCCACAGCCTGCTGTGTGAACGCAAGGAGTCCTTGCCCTCTGACAGCTCTGTCCTTAGCAGATTTGAAAAGGCTGTAGACATTGGACGTTCCCCCTGCCTTCTGCTTTTCAGAGGACCCCAGGTGGGAAGGGTCTATAATTTTCCCACCACTAAGAGCTCATTTTGTGCATGTTTTATAAGATACTGTTTTCCAAATAAATGGCATTTGCTCTTGTTTTATTCTAAAATGTACACTTTTACAATCTGTACTTGAGACACACACATAATGTGTAAATTCCTTGTGGGGGAAATGGGTCATCTTAACAACTGATCACATTTTAGAATTTGGGAAACATGGTAACATGGTATTAAATAATAGCGTGTTTTGCCCTCCGGAAGGTATGTATATGTGCTGTTTCCTTTTCAGCTTCTTGAAATATTGAATCCAGCTTGTGCGTCCTGATTAACTAGATTCAGGGATCCTGCTTAGTCCTCCAGGAATCCCAATTTAGGAATCACTCATCTAGATCACCCTGTGCTTCCGAACCCAAATGCTCCAGCCCACACGTGATATCTGGCCTCTGCCTCAAAAGGTCCCAGAATACAGTTTACATGTCCTATCCTCTTTTCCCAAGTGCCCTGGTGCTATCCATGGCTAATTAGCGCAGCTCTCCCTCCACCTGTGTGGCCCACCTGGAAAAATCTAAAGCACTGGGTTCTAGTATGGGTTCTGCCACTGCCTGCCTTTTGTGACCTTGGGTAAATCACCTCACCTCTGAGGCCAAGTTGCTTCATCTAGGACATTTAAGATGTTAAACTCAGGGCCCTTCTAACTTTAATCCTCTGGGATCTAGTGCCCTGTGATCCAAAACAGTCACTACCCACCCCCTCCCCGACCCCTGTCCCTAAATTGGGAGGAAAGCAATCTGTTTATCTGAGTCAGGTAATTCACAGTAAAGTGTGAATGACTGTAAGATGTATACTTGCATTTTAAAGAAATTGTTAACCAAATGAATCTCTAATTAATGGACTCTGTCAGGGTCCCAGATAGAGCTCAGCCTGCCTGTTCCCCTCCCTCCCCCCTCCCCCAGCTCCCTCTCAGTCACTTTTCTACCCTTCACTTACCCCGCCCGCCCCGGGAGTTAGGTGTCAACAAACTGGTGCTTGTGAAATCTCTTACCTTCCTCACTTTCAGAGTGGCATTAATTTCTTTGGGGGCCCAAGTATAACCGAAGAAATTGTAAAGTGTAGCCCCAGATCTTTCCGTGAGGACTGGGCACTGTGTCCTCAGCTTACCGCACTGCAGTACGGCCTGTTGCTTGGACCAGGTGTGTGCTGTGTTTGCTGCTCTCTCCTGGATATGGTTTAACTGGGCATCACTCTGCAGTGCTCCACTGAGGCGGTTTCTAGAGCAAATGGTTCCTTGGGAACCCTTCAGTCTTCACCCTGGCCACATGGCTGGGCCTGCTGAACACAGCACAGTGAGCATGACTTCAGTGCTGGGAGCTTGGAGGGTGTGCTCTGTGTTTTATAGGTTACCTCGTTTTGCCCTTTGTTGAGCAGAATTTGTTGTAAGAAGATGATCCATGTTATCATCTACTCTGCTTCTTTAAATTCTTTATTCACTTCATGAGCTCTGTCATACTCCTACTGCAGCCAAACAGTAAATAGAAGTCTTTTAAGTTAAAATACATACTCCCTTCTCATGATAAGGTGGAAATCAGCCATTGACCAAGCTGAGGGGGTAGAAGGAGAAGCTCTGTTTGGTCTCCATTGCCTTTGAAGCCAAGTCTTCAGGCTATTTTAGGGTCAGATAGAATGAGTGCTAGGCCATCTGAAATACCCGTTGCAAGTGTTAGTACAGATTGAGCATCCCAGATTCAAAATGCTCCAAAATCCCAAACTTTTTGAGCACCTACATGATACTCAAAGGAAAGGCTCATTGGAGCGTTTCAGATTTTTGGATTTGGGATGCTCATACAGTAGGTATAATGCAAATATTCTAAAACTTGAAAAAATCCAAAATTAAAAACATGTCTGGTCCCAGGCATTTTGGATAAGGGATACTCAACCGAACATCAGAACTGGCTCTGAAGTGGCCCAATTGTGCCTAACTGGCAGTTAGCCTGACGTCTGCCCTTAGCAGGCTGGAGAGCCCATCTGCTCTGGACATCAACCCACTGGTCCTAGGAGCCTCCCTGCCTCTGCCTCTAGAGGTCATCCTGCCTTGGGCAAGTGCCTGGCTCTGGCAAAAATGTTTCAAAGGGGACAGGGAATTTAGAGGTCTGCCTATACCTCTCTTCTGCTGAGGAAATCCCCACTGTCACAGGAAGACATGGGCCAAAAAAATAGCTCTTATTCTTCATAATCAGGTACCTAGAAATGCTGCTCTGGCTGCTCTCAAAACATCATAGCTTCAGAAAGCAATTTGTAAACCTCAGCTAGTGCCACATTGCTTATCTTGGCACTAGGCAGCCCTGTGCTGTTTATGTAGACAATGAAGACTGAGATCATGGACGCCACACATTCCAGTTTAATGATCATTAAGCACCTCTCATATTTTGGACATGGGGTTAGCCCCTGAAGATCTTGAGGTGACTGAGTGAGTGGTAGCCCCCGCCTAGAGAAGTCTGCTCTGCTTAGGAGACGTGACCAATCCCAAAGCAGATAATTTCACAAACAGGAACTGAGTGGTCATTCCTGTTTTATCCCACCCCTGTAAGGGCTGTTTCTACCAGAGCCTGTGAATGAGACCAGAAATGAGAAACAGCCTAGAAGTTGACACATATGTTAGGCAAGACTCCATGGAACATGCTGCTCTGTTCATTCTGACCGGAATACTTGGCCCTTTGTGGTCAGTGTCAACTAAAGGCCAAGATTCTAACTCCTCCTTCCCCCCACTGAAGCCTGGCTTTACTCCCCTCCCCCAGCCTCTCCCACCCGCCTTATCCTGCCTCTGCCTTTCGGTTTCAGGTGCCTGACTGTATACAGGCATTTGAGACCTGTGGGAATCCCTGGCAGCACTTACAGCCTCTGAACTGGTCAAGGGAATTGAGTTAAGGAACCAAATTCAGAGTATTTCTTTGTCTCGTCTCTTTTATCTGGCCTCAGGGCCAAGCAGGGCAGGTTTCTGCAAGTTTCCCTGTTAAGCTGCTTTCTCCCAAAAGCCGCAAAGCAGTCTGGGAGAGCAGAAAGCAGATTAAATTAATCTCAGTGTGCTGAGCTTGGCAGGGGGCGAGATTGTGTTTGGTCATTCCAGAAATAGCCCAAACTCCTTTGTTACTAAAGCAGATGAGGAGCTATTGGCCTGCAAGATGACTGCAAAGCGAAATAGCTGTGAACCTTTGTATATTCATAAAACACTCTCCCATCTGTCCCTTGGATTCTGTCTCTCTGTTGATCTGCCCTGGGTTACAATGGGGAGTGATAGTTTCTAATGTGGTGCAAGAGTTTTTTAGTGTGTTCCCTCTCTTAACAAGATCTTTTTTTAAAAAAACAGCCTCAAATTCCAAAAAGTTTTGCTTCCCAGAGTTAAGCACTGGCTCTGTAGCCTTTGAGCTAGTGACCATATCTGTTCACGAATGTATCTGGCATGAGGACAGAATCTGACCTCAAGAGTGATCTTCTGTCTCGCAGTGAACATTAATAGGCATAGATCTGAGATAGGAGGGGTGACACGGGCAGGGAACTCAAGCAAGGATAGAGGGATCCCATAAAAGACAAGGTCTGAGGGGCTGTTTTCTGATGAATATCAGCGCAAGAGGCAGGAGGTGGGAGTGATCCCAGAATTCAGAGGAGAATGGATTAATTCCATGGAGGAATTCATGAAACTGAAACAAGGGCATTACCAATTACTTTCTACCTATGCTGTCAGTCAGAGGTGTGACTGTCTTTAAAGCAAACACAGAAAACCAAAAATCTTACTAACCAGATCTCTTACATGACTACACCTGACAGAGGATGCTTAGTATTGACTAGGTACCTGATATTAAAAGATGTAGGCAGAGAGGGCCTAGGATGATGAATTTGTAACCTTTTTATGTAAGAAATACTTGAAAGAACAGAAGGGATTTGGCCTGGAGGAGAGAAGATAAGACTGTGGTCATGAGTGACGACCTTCATGACACCAGGAGCATTCTCAAGCATTTCCTCCTAAGCTAGCACGCTGCCTTTCACTGGCTCATTAGTCCTCACAGCAGCACTCTGAGGTAGGCGTAGGATCCTTATTTCACAGCCAATGGAGCCAAGGCTTAGAGAGGGACAATGACTTGCCCGTAATTTACTCAGTGATAGAGACCAGTCTCTAAGCCAGGTCTAAGCCCATGTCTCTGCCTGTTAGACAAATCTGATTGGTCTTGTTTTCTGTGAGTTTAAGGAACAGAATGAGGATTATTGGGCCGAGATTAATAGAAAGACAGATTTTGGGCTCATTATATAAGGAATCATTAATGAGCCATCCAAGGTGGGAACAAACTGCTTCCAGAGTAGTGAGTTTGTCACTGGAAGTATTCAAATAAATGCCAGAAAATCATTGGGTGGGCATATTATAGAAAATATTCAAGCACTGGTAAGAGATCAAACCAGACTTCCAATCCTGTAATTGTATAATCTGCAGTTCATTAGACTCATCGGGGAATATTTTACCAGGCTGTAATTGGAAGGAAATCGCCATCATCTAAAAAATAAAATTTTAGCCTTCATAGTAATCTTTCCATGTTAGTAATTCATTTTAAATAAAATAGATGTTTCTTAGCATATGCAAAACCTAAAAGCAGGGAAAATGTAATTGTGTAAAGGCAGACTTAAATATTTAAAATTTAAAAGCACAGAAACTTAATTTGATTGAATCATCAACTCATTCTTCCTAGTTATTCATAGATTGTGAGGGAAAGGGGTTTTTTCTAAGTTCTCAAACACGGATGTGAGGGGCCATCTGGCTGCAACACCTGTCACCCCGTTGATTGGCAGAGTTGATTCCGCTGATCTGGCTGGCTAGGTGTCCCCTTCCTCCTTCACTGCTCCATGTGCGTCCCTCCTGAACCAGTGTTCTGGGTCAAAGAGGACGACCATCCCATAGAGGAGGGCCATCCCTCAGTCAAGGGCATACAAGTAGCCGCGTTCCCCTGCTAGAACCTCCAGACAAGCTCTCAAGTTCTCGGACACCTTTGCAATTGGAAAGACGAATTCCAAAAGAAAGGGAATGTTTCTATCTCTACAGAAAAGCCAAAGCTGTTTAAAAACCTTCTTTCAGCCGGGCGCGGTGGCTCAAGCCTGTAATCCCAACACTTTGGGAGGCCGAGACGGGCGGATCACGAGGTCAGGAGATCGAGACCATCCTGGCTAACACGGTGAAACCCCCTCTCTACTAAAAAATACAAAA
>NW_012117376.1:7201642-7229181 GCF_000951035.1 Colobus angolensis palliatus
AAAAAAAAAAAAAAAAAAAAAAAAAAACCTGCTTTCAAGTGAATATAGGCACTTAATGGAAATTTTCTAACTTACTGGTATAACTGTGTCTCAAACAAACAAACAAAAAATCATTGGTCCTTTCTCTTAGATGGCCCCTGCTCAGCTCTGAAGTTTATTATATAGCTGAATAATGGAGGACTGAGTAGTAAAGACATGTGTCATAGTCAACTCTTGTTCATTAAAGAAGGTTTATCCTGGTTTAGTTAGCATTAGAAGCACCAGTAAGAACATGAGCTTGAGGCTGGGTGCGGTGGCTTCTGCCTGTAATCCCAGCACTTCGGGAGGCCGAGGCAGGTGGATCACCCACCTCAGGAGTTTGAGACCAGCCTGGCCAACATGATGAAACCCCGTTTCTACTAAAAATACAAAAATTAGCCAGGTATGTTGGTGCACGCCTATAATCCCAGCTACTCGGGAGGCTGAGGCAGGAGAATCGCTTGAACCCAGGAGGCAGAGGTTGCAGGGAGCATAGGTCGCGCCACTGCACTCCAGCCTGGGTGACAGAGTGAGAATCCATCTCAAAAAAAGAAGAAAAAAAATGAGCCTGAGTGGACCAAGACCTATTGTGAACCAGTTATAAACCACCTTTTCTTTTTTCCCCCCCGCCGCAAGATGGAGTCTTGCTCTGTCGCCCAGGCTGGAGGGCAGTGGCGCGATCTCAGCTCACTGTAGCCTCCTGAGTTCAAGCAGTTCTCCTGCCCGAGCCTCCCGAGTAGCTGGGATTACAGGCACGCACCACCATGCTTGGCTAATTTTTGTATTCTTAGTAGAGACAGGGTTTCACCATGTTGGCCAGGCTGGTCTTGAACTCTTGACCTCATGATCCACCCGCCTCAGCCTCCCAAAGTGCTGAGATTACAGGTGTGAGTTGCCGTACCTGACAATGTATCTGTTTTGACTTTTCCATACTGTATAATTAAGCACAAGCAATTCCTATTCTGTGGTGGTATTATGGATCTTTAACATGAAATAGCATCTTCATAAAGTTTTATGCAAAGATACTTCACAAGTGTGCTGAAATCATTTTTAAAGTATGTATCACTCATACCCCGCTGGGCTATGCTTTATGTTAATGGACTTGTTGCAATAAAGAAATGGCTTTTTCTTTTTTTTTTTTTTCTTTTTTAGGAAGTTCCAGGTTAAAGGCAACCTCAGCTCACGGGGCAGTTGGTGGTGGTAGAGAACAGCCCTGGGAAGGGGGCGGGAGAGAGTTACAGAAGTGAGGAGATGAAGTCTTGCATGTCTAAGACAATGAGACAGCTCATGAGAGATGCTGTTTGAAGTGGAAGAGAGGAAGTCCACTGTGGTGTGGTTGTGTATAGGCACCTAATCTCACTTTCTGGAGCACTCTGTTAGGTCTTCTAGGGGAAGGCTAGCAGGCCCATGGGAAGGAGAATTAGGAAAGGTTGTCCACAGAGAGACAGAGGGTCTATGATTTGGTGAGGATCAGATTAGATAAGGAGCTGAGGCCTGATTTTGAAAGCACTCAACTCAGCAGAAACAGCAGAGAAAATCTCAGCTCTGCCTAGCAGCCTTCTTAGCAGAGAAATGGAATCTCTACATATTTCAATGCACTGACCCCAGATAACCAGTCTGAATAGTCAAATCTACATGATCGTGTTTACTTCGGGTTCAGCCCCCACATTCCCTTGGCATCAATTTCTGGGGTTCCGTGTTTTGACATTCCACAGGGCTCTTAAAATCCCTCCTCTAAGGAACCTCATAGAAGCTTCATTTAACCTCTGTTTATCACACTGAAAGCCCTATACCTAGCTCAGCTTCTTGTCCTTGTTTTAGATGTCACCTTGAATACTTTTCTCCCTCAAACTGAGTATTAACCTTATTTGTTCAAATCAGTAGCGACCAAGGTCTTAACTCCTGGAAGACAGAATTCCCATCTGTTTAACCGGGTTAATTGTTCATAGCACAGTTGGGAAATTAAGGAACACTGCTAGCTGATTAGCTGCATGCGTTGTTGTAGAACTGACTATACTCATACTTGATGTGTCCATTGAAACTGTGCCACTTTTAAATGGGTCACTGAGGGGAGGGGACTGCTTGGTTTGCATTGTCGCTTGGCCCCACGGAAAAAGCCAGGCGCGCGCAGTCTGAGTCCTTGCTGTCCCTCCCTGGGCATGGACTCTGGTTCTGATCTCGCCTGCTTTGTTTTTCTACTCTCTCTCTCATGCAGAGACAGGGCAGGGCATTGTTCATGCACTGACCGACCTCAGCAGCCCCGGCATGACCTCAGGGAACGGAAACTCTGCCTCCAGCATCGCCGGCACTGCCCCCCAGAATGGTGAGAATAAACCACCACAGGCCATTGTGAAACCCCAAATCCTGACGCATGTTATCGAAGGGTTTGTGATCCAGGAGGGGGCGGAGCCTTTCCCGGTACGGACTACTTCTTTTCCCCTTTTTTTTTTTTTTAAAGTATATTTTGGATGTGTCTTAGAATATTTTTACATTTCCATGTAAAATTTCTGAAAATGTGAACAATTTGCTCTTTCCTTGCTAACTTCCTCCCCAAAAGAATACAGAGACATTTCTTTCTAGGATTATCTTTCCAAGGTCCAGAAGGGGTGGGTCAGTGATCAGGAATGATTGGCAAGATCCTTGGTTAGAAGTTTCCACACACAAACTCAGGTGTATCCCTGCCTGATGATGTGTGAACCCTTGGTTAAAACAGACTTCACTGTGGGATATTTGGTGAGAGATGATGGGCTTTGGGAAATTAGATTTCATTGAGTTTTGAATGCCAAAACCTCTGAATGGCAAAACTTCGGTCAGTTAGGAACAAAAGGAACTGCACAGAACAGAATTCTCAAGATACGTATATCAGAAATGAATGTGAGGGAACAGGGTCACAACCTGAAGCTTGTTTTCTGGGGACAGAGCCTTGAAAGGGGAGTTGAGATTGAGGGGCAGTCAGAAAGGTCACAATGGGAAGCCTAAGACTAACAGGAAATATCCAAGAGCCACGAAGATGGGTTATTAGACCAAAGCACCCAGAGCTGCTTCTGTGCATTGTGGACTGGAGACAGTGGTGCTGCCCTGTGGGTGTGGAGGAGCCCAGAGCCAGGGGCACACCAGCCTCTGTTTTGATGAAAAGTACCTGCCTGTTGGAGAGACACCTTTCTGGGATACCATCTGCCTTTTCTTCATTCTTTGGTTCCATGAGTGGTTTGATTAGTCCCCAGAAGATGCAGAGCTTGATTAACTGAGATGGGTGAACTGCTCCTGTAAAATGCCTAAAGACACACAGCTTCTTATCTTCTTTCCCACTGGAGGTTGTCCAAGGCCAGTGGCAAAGAAATCCACCTGGAACACCTGAGCTAGAAGTGGCTCTAGCTCTGTTACATCCCTTCCCTGTTAGACTGGGCCTCCTAGAGTAACACGAGAAACCACCTGATCTCATGGGGTGGAGGCAGATTGCATACCACCCCCAGCATCGCCCTAGAGTTGGTGCCACGTGACTGGCTACCAGGCTGCCTAAACAAAGGCCATAAAACAAGATCCAAACATGTAAATAAGCTGCTTTGGGGTTCTGACAACTGAGAGGTCATTGGCTCTATGGCCCAGGGTCTGTTTTTTCCTGCTGTCCTCTGTGGCTGCCTGTACCTCTGGCTTGGGTCAGGCATTGGGGTAAGATGGAGAACAGTAAAAAATCAGAAAACGGGTGCTGAGTCTCTCTCTTGCATATGTACAGCCTCACACAGACTCCACTCTGTCCTTGCCTGGAGATGTGTGGGCACTGGGTCTTGGGGCTTGATCTGGCACTGTGGGAAACCTGATCTCAGCCTTAGACTCTTATTGGGATAGATATTTTCCTATCTCCTGAGCCATCTATTGGTCCCGGACAGAAGCCATCCCTTTACTTTGCCCATTAGCATCTTACCTCGTGAGCCAACTAGCAAAATAGGGCCTTGAGCCCAGCACACTTGGATGATGACATGGGGAAGGTTTGAGGAGGGCTGGTCTCTGTGCCTGGATACTTTATACGTATAATTGTGATGAGGATGGATAGCAAGGAAGCCTCTCCCACCTGACCCTCATGGCCTCCGTGTCACCTGTCCTCTAGGTGGGACGCTCGTCCCTGCTGGTGGGGAATCTCAAGAAGAAGTATGCACAGGGGTTCCTGCCTGAGAAACTTCCACAGCAGGATCACACCACCACCACTGACTCGGAGATGGAGGAGCCCTATCTGCAAGGTGGGCATCTCAGACCCTGAATCTATCGGCCTCCCAACGTGGCTGGAAAGGCAGGCCTCCCACACTTCCTCTCTTGGTGTCCTCAGAGGAACCCTGAGCCAGCGAGTCTGTAAACATTTCCCCCAGCACCTCGGCCTCCTTCCCTCAAAAACAGGGATAGGGGAAATCGGGGGAACCATGTGTCCTCTGCTCCCCCAGTCCCCCTCCGGCCAACCACAGGATTCCAAAAATGGCTTTTCCTGTGGGAATCGTTGGCAAGTTTTAGGTGTGATTGTAGGAGCGGCCCCAGGCAAGTCCTGCCCTTCGTCCCTACCTTGAGACTGGGGCCACAGCAGCCAGCTGCATAGATCAAGGTGGGGTGATGCCAGCGGAGCAGCTGTGACAGCATCCAGAGTATTTCCTGGGGGCTCCTGCTTTCTTCCACAGTCATTTGATGCTGATTCTTCCCCACCTGTGTTTTGCCTCAGACTCAGAGCACTTGGAAGAAAAAATGTCAAGTATACAAGGGGCATCCCCAGACACCCATGAGTACATTCCAGGGGTGAGAACCACTGGCATTCTCCACGCTAGACTGCTGCTGCATGTCACAGCTATGGGAGCAGGAGGACCAGGCAGGATGGAGTAGGGACGCCCAGCGGTGGGGCTGGCCACAGTCCTGCAGGAATTTCTCATTCTCCACCCTACCCGTTTCTGTACTTTGCAGAATCCAAAGAGGAGGGTGCTCCCCTCAAACTCAAGTGTGAGCTCTGTGGCCGGGTGGACTTTGCCTATAAGTTCAAGCGTTCCAAGCGCTTCTGTTCCATGGCTTGTGCAAAGAGGTGAGTGGCCCCAGCCCCCTCCATTTCCTCAGGACTGCACTTTATGTCCCACCTCCTGCCATTAATAGTCTACCCCAGGAGGCCCATAGGGGTGGTTTCTCCGGTTTCCTAGTTCCTCAACCCACCTGGAAGCAGGATGGCATCCCTAATTCAACAAGCATGAGAAGCCAGAACCCTAAGAGCAGGTGGGAGAGAGCAGCAGGGAGTCGAAGGAAAAGCCGCAGTGCTGGGCCCCACTGGCATCCATTCGCCTTTCCTAGCCTTGACAGCCTTGTTAGGGTGAGCCTTGCCCAGAACCACAGCTACAGCGTTCCCTTGGTGAGCTCTCACCCAGCATAGAGCACTAATGGTCATCATAAAAACCACTGTCATTTCCCAAGAACCTGCTGTGTGCTAGTCACTGTGACAGTCAATTGATATGATTATCTCATTTTCAAAATAACTCCCAAGCCAGGTATTACTGCTGTCCCTTTATACAGGTTATGAAGCCTAAGCACAAAGGAGCAGTAGTGCCTCAAATGACATAGCTAATAAGCCATGGGCCTGGGGATTTAGGCTTGTCCAGTTCTAAAGCCCTGTGTGGTCTTTGTACCACAATGGAAGCAGCAGCTGACCTTGAAGCCCTGAAATCCCAGAAGAGAAGAAATCTCTAGGTCCCAGGCAGAGGTGCTCTGCCTGCCAAGCTAGAGTTCAGCTATCTTCAGCCCTCATTCCCCTCAGGTTGTCGGGGCAGCCAGGCCACTCCCCAGCAGGACAGTGGACAGTAGTTTCCTGGCACAGGATAACATTTATAGTGGAATAAGTCAGGTGTGAGCTCTCACCCTGGTCCAAGTACAGGTGTCATCTCAAACATTTCACAGACATTATCTCATGTTGTAAGACCAGTCCTAGAAAGTGAGTGGTATTACCCCCAACTCCAGATAAGGAAACGGAGTTTAAGTGACTTAAGTGACTTAAACCCAAAGTCACACAGCTAGTAGTTGGTGATGGAGTTAGGATCTGAACCAATAGATGGACTCAGATTTGTCAGACAGCTTGGCTGTGCTCATTGTGCCTACGGCCCATAAGCATGACAACTGCTCTGACATCCCCTGTTCCCCTGTCCCTGAAGGTACAACGTGGGATGCACCAAACGGGTGGGACTTTTCCACTCAGACCGGAGCAAGCTGCAGAAGGCAGGAGCTGCGACCCACAACCGCCGTCGGGCCAGCAAAGCCAGTCTGCCACCACTTACTAAGGATACCAAGAAGCAGGTAAGAGGTCGGCAGAGCCTGAAGCTCCATCCCCGCAGTCCCCACAGTTCCCTTTCGTGGCCCTCGACACCATGGTCCCCTCCAGCTGCTGACTTCAGCACACTCTACTGTGCTCTCATTCCTTGTAGTACCTGTCCAGTTGAGCTTTCTGCACCCCAGTAGGTCCATTCAGTTAGACCCACGGTACTTACAGGGTTCCCTGCCCCCTTCCTTGGCCTTGCCCCAACATCACCCCACCTTCCAGTTTGCCTCCGTCCTTGGCTTCTGGGGCCACGGAAATAGGGTCTCCCCTGGGCTGCTCAGGTAACCTCCTGCCTTACATGGAGGGCTGGGTGAGAAGGCAGCCTCCACCCTTTGTTTTGCCACCTTTTTGCCTCCCCAAACATGAGGGCACAGAGTTCTTGAAGATCTGTACCAGGAACGTGGGTTGTTAAACATTTTTTAGCACCAGCTGTATGCCAGAAACTCTGTTAGGACTAGGCTCTAAGGACACAGTCTCGCCCTAAAGGAACTCCACAGCGTGGTGTGATGTTTCATAACCTTATCTATAATTTTGCCTGTTGTTTTTGTCTTAAACCTCCTTAAAAATGGTCCAAAGCTATGGTCCAAAATGTACATACAGAAGAAATTTTACATGCCATTTCAAGTGGCTCTATGATCACCTCCTAGAACTCACAGAGCCCTGCTTTAAAACCCGTGTCTAGAAAAGATAATTGCAGTACTGTGTGGTACACACTACAGTACTGAGAGGGACTAACTCCTGCCTAGGGTAGGAGACGGGACAGCATGGAAGATGCTGTTAGATCTGGGAACTCAGAAGTGTAGTAGGCCAAGTAGAAAAAGGACAAATACCTCCTTTGTCCATCACTGCTGCTAGAGATGGTTTGTTCCCCCATCCTGAAGAAAACTCTCTGCTCCCAGCCAACAGGCACTGTGCCCCTTTCGGTTACTGCTGCTTTGCAGCTAACACACAGCCAGGAAGACTCCAGCCGTTGCTCAGATAACTCAAGCTATGAGGAACCCTTGTCACCCATCTCAGCTAGCTCATCTACTTCCCGCCGACGACAAGGCCAGCGGGACCTGGAGCTCCCCGACATGCACATGCGGGACCTGGTGGGCATGGGACACCACTTCCTACCAAGTGAGCCCACCAAGTGGAACGTAGAAGACGTCTACGAATTCATCCGCTCTCTGCCAGGTAAGACCCTTGGAAATTCCATGTCTCCCTGGAATAGCAAGGAAAGAGAAAATGAGACCCTCCCACCACCAGGAGGATTAGGTAGTTCAGTTAATGACTCAGGTTAAAGAACTGGGGTGCAGAGATGAGTGCAATGAGCTCCCTGCCTATAAGAGCCTGCTTATATTCAGCATAGAATGCAAACTATAAATATCCCATAGCTGTAATTCTGTATATTTTCTGGCATGGTAAGTGGTCTGTGTGAAATACAGAGATGATAATATAATTAACTCTGTCTCTCTCCTGGGAGAGATTAGGACGGGAATCAGGTAGAGTGTAGGATATGTGTCAAGAACATCAAAATTAAGAAAATAACCAGATGTGGTGGCTCACATCTATATTCCCAGCACTTTGGGAGGCTGAGGTGGGAGGATTGCTTGAGGTCAGGAGTTCCAAGACCAGCCTGGGCAACATGGTAAGACATGTCTCTACCAAAAAAAAAAAAAATTTAAGAAAATGTAAACTAAATGACAGTAGACAAGTATGCCTTTGTTGGATGGAGAAACTGCAGAAGGGAGCACATGCAGAGGCATGAAGATAGGGAAGTCTATGACATGGCCAGACATGGCACAGAGCCCTGCATGGTGGAGCCCTGCGTGGTGGTGAGGCCCAGGATCTAGGAGCCAGCTGTAAGAGGCAAGCCTTACATCATTCACAAATGCCTTCAGTGGGGCCTGGATGCATGACTGTTTTTCTGCCAGTCTCACTCATACACCAACCAGGTCAGGTATTCATGGCAACCACAAGCCTCTTTCTCAGAGACTGCAGTGTGGTTAAGAGCACAGACTTCTGAGTCACACAGAACTGGGGTCAAATTCTGGCTCTGTCACTTAACCTAGTACGTTATCTCCTCATCCCCAAAATTTTTATTACACAGTTGCTGTGGGTAAGGAATTCAGGAGTGGCTTCCTGGGCAGTTCTGCCTCAGGTCTCTTATGAGGTTGCAATTAAGATATCAGCCAAGGCTGAGGTCATGTGAATACTGAAGAGCTGTGGGATCTCTTCCAAGGTGCTTCACTCACGTGATTTGCCCTGCAGGCTGGCTGTTGGCAAGAGGCCTTGGTTCCTGTCTACATGGGCCTCTCCAGAGGGCTGCTCGAGTGTTCTCATGATATGCATGGCAGTGGGTTTTCCCCACAGGTAGGGATCCAAGAGAGCAAGGTAGAAGCCACTGTGCCCTTTATGATCTAGCCTCCGAAGCCACGTACTGGCATGTTCACAATAAATATATTTTTAAATTTCTTTCTACAATATCTTATTGGTCACACAGGTCAGTCTGATTCATTGTGTGAGGAGACTCACAAGGGCATGAACTGGAAAGCAAGGATTATTGGGCACCATTCAGAGACAGGCCATGTAGTTCACCATGGCCCCCAGAAATTTGTGTTCCTTCCTCATGCAGAATACCCTTACCCCACCAAATCCCCAACAGTTTGGTCCCATGGCAGCATCAGTTTGAAGTCCAGGCTCTCATCATTGAACCTAGGTCCAGGCATAAATGAGGCTCCTGGGGTCCAGTTCAAGTATAGGTCCTCTCAGTCTGAAGATCTGAGAACTACAGAGAGAGGCTATCTGCTTACTTCCACAAACTCAATGCACAGTGGGACAAACATAGGATAACCATTACAGACATGCTCATCCAAAAAGGGCAGAAAGAGGGAGCGTACAAGAGTCGCTGATCCATTCCAGTTCCGAAATCCGCTAGGGTTTATGGTGGCATTTCCTCAATTGGGACTCAAAGCCTGGGAATGATTTCTCTCTTGGCTCAGCCCTCTGAGTTTCTCCTTCCTTTTCTGTGAAAAGTAGCCTGTATTTTCAGTGTAGTCGTTTTCTCAGCCTACTTCCTGCTTTTATGTTATATTACCTTTGACTCTTTTTTTTTTTTTTTCTGTTTCTTTTTTTTTGAGATGGAGTCTTGCTCTGTCACCCAGGCTAGAGTGCCATGGCGCAAGCTCAGCTCACTGGAACCTCCGCCTCCTGGGTTCAAGCAATTCTTGTGCCTCAGCCTCTCGAGTAGCTGGGATTACAGGCACGCACCACCACGCACAGCTAATTTTTCTATTTTTAGTAGACATGGGGTTTCACCATGTTGGCCAGGCTGGTCTCAAACTCCTTACCTCAGGCGATCCACCTACCTCAGCCTACTAAAGTGCTGGCATTATAGGCATGAGCCACTGCACTGGGCCTACCTTTGACTCTTAAAATCAGTAATTCAGTATTTCTTTTTTGTTTGTTTTGAGACGGAGTCTTACTCTGTCGCCCAGGCTGGAGTGCAGTGGCACCATCTCGGCTCACTGCAAGCTCTGCCTCCTGGGTTCATGCCATTCTCCCACCTCAGCCTCCTGAGTAGCTGGGACTACAGGCGCGCCCACCACCACGCCCGGCTAATTTTTTTGTATTTTTAGTAGAGACGGGGTTTCACCGTGTTTGCCAGGATGGTCTCGATCTCCTGACCTTCTGATCCACCTGCCTCGGCCTCCCAAAGTGATGGGATTATAGGCGTGAGCCACCACACCCAGCCAGTAATTCAGTATTTCTTAAAATAATTGTCAGTTTTCTGGGAATCTTGTTGGGGTCCATTCCATTAGACAAAAAACACACCCAGAATTATCTTCAAGGATAAGCTGTTGTCTGCATTGGGATTCTTCTGAAGCCGAGGGGCAGCACGGACAGTGCCCTTCACATTCTTAGAAACCCTGCTGTTGAAAAGAGGATCTGTGAGGCGTGCCTAGAAAATCCATAGAGAGCCTTTGGATTGAATAGCTCTTTGAGGCATCATTTTAGATCTTTCTGAAGTCTTTAACAAAAAGATTTAAGTCACATCCTAAGTTTAATCTGTAGACCATGTTTTCTTGACTGTGCCCCGAATTTAATCTTTGCCTAGAAACCATTTCTTAATTTTAGCGTCATGTGCCATCTGGAGAGGCTGGGCATTTTTTTTTTTTTTTTTTGAGACAGAGTCTCACTCTGTCACCCAGGCTGGAGTGCAGTGCCCACATCTCAGCTCACTGCAAGCTCCGCCTTCCTGGTTTACGCCATTCTCCTGCCTCAGCCTCCTGAGTAGCTGGGACTGCATTAGCTGGGACTACAGGCGCCCGCCACCTTGCCCGGCTAGTTTTTTGTATTTTTTTAGTAGAGATGGGGTTTCACCGTGTTAGCCAAGATGGTCTTGATCTCCTGACCTCGTGATCCGCCCGTCTCGGCCTCCCAAAGTGCTGGGATTACAGGCTTGAGCCACCGTGCGAGGCTGCGCATTTTTAAAACCGGCAGATCCCGGTTCCTTTCTGTTGAACAGGTTTGTTTTTTACCTTCTCTCTCTCCTGTTTTACTGTGAGCAGCAGTAAGAAGCCAAGCAACACCTTCCACGTTATGTCTGAAAATCTCCTTAGCTAGACCACCCACTTCAGGAGGTGCATTCAACTTACATTTCTGCCACCAACCACATTTTTACAAAATGTTCTTTTATTTCATAATAGTGACCCTGTTTCTTCTAATCTCCACTAAGAGTTTCCTCACTTTCCTTTAGGCCTCCCAGCAGCTTCCCCAAAGACCATGAGACTTCTACATACAGTCTCTCAAAGCACCTTAGACACTCAGGCTTTCCACAAAGTCCTTCCGGCTCCTGCCTGTGGCCAGTTCCGAGGCCACACCCACATCTATAGAGCTGTTTTATGGCAGCACTCCTTTTCCAGGTACCAGAATCTGCATTCGTTACCTATTGCGGTGGTGTAAATTACTCCAGAACTCAGTGGCTTTAAGCAGCAATCACTTGTCATCTCAATGGCCCTGTGGGTCAGGAATTGAGTGGCTCAGCTGAGCAGTCCCAGTATGAGGCTCCTGGTGTCCAGTTTCTCTTAGTCTGAAGACCTGGAAACTAAACAGAGAGGTTACCTGCTCCCTTCCACAAACCCAGTGTATGAGTTTGAGGTCATATGAGGTCTCAGGGAAGACACCATACGGGGCTGCAGTGTCTGAGGTCTGGAGCCAGAAAACCAACTTCCAGCATGGTTCACACGGCGAGGTGGCCGAGGACCACCAGGGCCTTGGCTGCTCTCCACGTGTGCCTCTTGTTGCTGGGGTGGCTTACTGGTAGCTGGCTTACTCTGCAGTAAACCAGACAGAAGAGTGAGGTAAGAACTGCTGTGCCCTTTATAATCTAGCCTCAGAAATCACACGCTGTCACTTCCTCAGCACCTTAGTGGACGTGGGTCCACTCAGTTCACAGAGCAGGGGTCTGAACACGGGCACATAGGAGGAGGCCCAGATCGTGGCTGCTGTGGGTGAGTTGCCCAGCCTCTCTCAAGCAGCAAAATAAAAACAGCAGTGCCTTCCTCAAGGCGTGGTTATGAGGACTAAAGGAGATAATGGATGCAGATAACTAGATCTAGATGACTAGGCAGTGGCTGCCAGAGGTGAACACTGGCAGCTTGGATTGACACTGTCTTTGGTGGTACCCCCTCAGGCTGCCAGGAGATAGCAGAGGAATTCCGTGCCCAGGAAATCGACGGGCAAGCCCTGCTGCTGCTCAAGGAGGACCACCTGATGAGCGCCATGAACATCAAGCTGGGGCCTGCCCTGAAGATCTATGCCCGCATCAGCATGCTCAAGGACTCCTAGGGCCGGCGGCAGCCAGGATGCTGGCCCAGGGCGCCTCCTCCCGACTGAGCAGAGCCAGACAGACATTCCTGAGGGGCCCAGAAATGGGGCCAGTTGGAGGGCAGGGGCTCTCCCTAGGGGCGTAGCTGGTGAGGAGGTCTGGGCACCTCCTCCATGGCTCTCAGGGGCCTTTCATTTCTGTGGGAGGGGCAGAGAGGTAGGTGGCACAGAAGATGGGGCTTTATGCTTGTAAATATTGATAGCACTGGCTTCCTCCAAAGTCCCAATACTCTAGCCCCGCTCTCTTCCCCTCTTTCTGTCCCCCATTTTCCAGGGGGTATATGGTCAGGGCTCCCCAACCTGAGTTGGGTTACTTCAAGGGCAGCCAGCAGGCCTGGATGGAGGCCTAGAAAGCCCTTGCCTTCCTTCCTCCCACTTCTTTCTCCAGGCCTGGTTAACTCTTCCGTTGTCAGCTTCTCCCCCTTCAGCCTGTTTCTGCAGCAGCCAGGGTTCTCCCCGCTACACCCTCTGCAGGTAGAGAGAGAGAAGCTGGGCCCCGCCGGGCCGTGCCTGCTGGCACAGACGCCTTAACGCTGTGTGTATGACTGTGTGACTGTGTGGGAGCCTGGACTGACAGATAGGCCAAGGGCTACTCTCTGGCATCTCCAGGTGTTTTGTAGCAAACAGCCACTTAGTGCTTTGTCCTGGACTCCACTCAGCCTCAGGATGGGGAATAGCCAAGAAGGGCAGCCTCAGTGCAGAGGCAGGGTCAGAAAGAGACGGCGCTTGTTTCCTTTCCAGACACCCCTCCCCGCACTGTGAAGTTCCGCTGACTGCCCTCCTGGTTCACAAAGAGCATTAAGAAAGCTGCGGTGGTCTGAGCAACATAGCTCAGAGGGCTGAGCCTCCTGGCCTGCCTGCCCGCCCGCCCACCCTGGGAGTCCCAGTGGTGGGGCCCGGAGAACTTCTAAGGGGAGAGAACAGCTGGAGTTTCTGTTGATGTGAGGAAGGCAGCTCTTGGCCTCCCACTCCCACACTTCTTTGCCCATAAAACTTCCTAGCAGCAATTTGAGCTACCTGAGAGGGAGGCAGGGCAGGAAGGGCGAGGGCCTGCCTCTGACCTGCCGTGTCCTTTGCAGGAAGGAGGTAGGCACCTTTCTGAGCTTATTCTATTCCCCACCCACACCCCCAGGCAGGGTTGGAAATGAAGGACTTTTTTAACCTTTGTTTTTGTTTTTTAAAAATAAATCTGTAAAATCTGTCTCTTTGGTGCCTTTCTCCCCTAGGAATGCCTGTCTCTGGGCCCAAATGGCTACTTTTCACCCATATGGAGACGGGTGGGTCCCTGGGCTGGGGAAGGGACCTTAAGTGGACAGCATATCCTCCACACTTTTCTGGGGCTGGGTCGTTTGAGGGTGCCCTCAGCTGCAGTTCACATGGGTAGATACCAGCTTTCTTCACACGGTGTCCCTTGGAGAGGATCCAGAAGCCCTTTCTGCTCTGTGTCCCTATACCTGCCATTCCCACTTGGGAGATGACTGTTGGGCTGGCAACCTCTAGACACCTGGGACACAACCCAGACTCTCCCATCTTCCAGCACACACCTGTGGATACAGCTGCACAGCACCCAGAATAGCCTTGGGATGGCTTTGGTTCACTAAGCACTTTTGCATGCTCAAATAGAAAATGATTAGGGCAGAGAGGAGGCATCTAAGCCTTGAATAAAGAAAGAGAAAGGGCATTCCAGACTAAGGCAGTAAGTGCAAAGGCACAAGCATGAATGTGGAAGTGCAAATGAGGGGCAGGTGAGCTGGCTGGACTAGACGTGTGTGCTGCTAACTATGTTAGCCTATGTTGACCACATGTCTCCGAACCAGGCACTGTGTTGGCAATGAGACGGGGGTGAAACACAGAATAACCACGTGCCCTCTTGGGTGGAGTGAAATCTACCCCACATCTATGGGGGGAAGGGAAAAAGGGCAGCTTGGCCTCACTGCTCCTCCCCCTTCATCAGGTTTTTCCTTAAGGGACCATTTCCACCTGTTAAAAATTTAGGTTATGGCTGCTCACATCTGTAAACCCAGCACTTTGGGGAGGCCGAGGTGGGAGGATTGCTTGAGGCCAGGAGTTTGAGACCAACCTGGGCAACATAGGGAGACCTCATATCTACAAAAAATATTAAAAAATAGGCAAGGTGGTGTGTACCTGTAATCCCAGCTATTCTGGAGGCTGAGGTCAGAGGATCACTTGAGCCCAAGAGTTCAAGACTGCAGTGAGCTATGATTGCACCACTGTACCCCCAACCGAGGTGACAGACAAAACTCTACTTTTAAAGCAGAGATGGGGGTGGTTTGAGGGTCAGGCCATAACCTACTGAATGACAATCTCTAAAGGATGATTACTTACTTGAAAGTAACTTTCAAGAACCAACACTCACATCTTAATAACTCCTCTGGAAAGCCTATGAAAATGTAACTTTCTTGGAGGAGAAACACACTGATTAGTTGATCCCCAGAGGGTAGAACTAGGGACTGGAAAGCCTGGTGTCCCAGGAGGCAGGGAATGGCTGGCAGGACCCTGAGCTGACAGGGGAGGAGGAGGAGGATGCTGAGATTGGGGAGTGAGCCCTCGGGAGCCCCCAGGCAAGAACGAACGCCCCATGTGCTGCCTCCTCTCCTGTTGCTGGAGTGCAGGCCACGTGTGCAGGTGCACCACAGGCCTACAGGACTCTGGGCAGTTCTTTTCACTTTCTGGACCTTAATTTTCCCTTTATGGAAGAAAATGGAAACCAGGCCCCACCTGAGTTAGTTATGTGTGTAGCAAAGAGGAAGGGAACCAAACCTACTCCTTAAAGATGTGGTGAATTTGATTCACACCAGTAAGTATCCATCTTCTTTAGATGAAAAGCTCCAACCTACTGCAAGTTTGCAGGACACACCTGCAATAGGCATTTGCTATTCCTGTTGTTTACACTTTACATTGAATTTCACAAACCTATTTCCATCATGATCCACAATTTAAAGAAATATTTCCCAACCTCATATACACACTTCAATATCTATCAACTGAAACAAACATTTCATGAAACAAAACCTACCCTTATGTACAATACAGAATATTTTCTTTTCCATTGTATTCCTGTTCATATTTTTAAATCTTGGTCATGACCCACTGAACTCATTACACGACCCTCAGATAGGTCACAACTCGAACTTTAAAAAGCACTGCCCAGAGTAAACCACAATGGTTCGACATCCAGGATCTTACGTGGTTCTCTCTCCTGGGTGACTGGTGTACATACACCATTCTGCTGAGAAGGTAAAGGGCTCCACTAGGTGAACTGTCCAAGGTCACAGGTGCTGAGTGCCCTTCAGATCTGGCTGAGGTTCCGTGCAGAACAGGGCCTTTCCTGGGTGCAAACACCATACCTTGATCCCCAGCCACTCTCAAGAACCAAAGACACTTCCCCTGTGGAGGGAAGAGGAGTCTGTACAAAATGACAGAGCCTCCAGCCAACCAGAACTGGCCTATTCAGACCCACCCTCTTCCAGGTGATTGGCCCCAAAAGGGTTGCCAGCCCCACTCCACCTCGGGGCCAGCTTCCCCCGAAAGGTCGCACCCCTGGCAGGTCCCTCCCAGGCAGTCCATCCCGACTGCTCCTGTGGGTGCAGCTCCTGAGGTAAAGGGGGAGAAGCTGCTTGGTCCAGGTCTCCAGCAACAGGCCATTTCTTCCCCGGCTCTGAGCTGGGAAAGTCTGCTCCGGGCCATCCTACCTACTTCCCCATATGGCTCTCAAGGAGGGACTCAGGTGAGTGGGGACAATGGTGTGGAGAGGAAGAAAGCCTGGGTTCAGCTGAGCTAAGGGGGATCCAGTCTGATGGCTAAAACAGTACCAAGGAGAGGCACCAGAGCCAGCCCGGGAATACCAGCTGAGGCCTCCGGTCCTGGGGAAAGGTGACTCCAAGAGGGGACATTGCCCCAGGAGAAGATAGACAATCCGTGTGCATGGACACCGGGGTGGGGAAGGCTATATTCTGCAAGATTTTGTAGCCAACGAAAAGCTGGACTCCCCTTGCTTCCCTTAACTCCAAACCCCGTTGGCAAGCTGGAAAGCAGAGACGCGGGCTACATTCCCTCCCCGACTATAACTGAGGGCTCCCTCTATCCCCACTAGGACTGATAGTCCAGGACTAGGAACCTGTGCCCCCTTAAGACCTAATGGCTGATCTTTAACCCTTTCTTGAAGCCAAGGAGAGTGGGCAACAGGGCACAGGGTGGAGCTTGAGGGACCACCTTCTGCAGGTAGAATCTGAACAAGAAATATGGAGGAGTGGGCTGGTCAGGGGCCTCCACAGACTATGGGTTCCCAGGCTGGGGCATAGGAGGGGCAGGAGGAGCTGGGGTCCCACCCAGTCCTGGGTCTCAGCACCCTTCCAGGCCTGACCACAGGAGTTCACAAGACCAACTCTGCCTGTGTGCCCTGGCTGAGGCCCAGAGCCCAGAATAAGCATCGGTTTGCCCTACCCTGATTGGGAGGAGGCTGGTGAAGAGGCGGGGACAGCCACAGAGGGGGAGAAAGCCCTCCAGCCTTTTCCTGCTCCTGTAGTACTTTACGCAGTACCTCACATACCTCCCACAGTGCACCTCCAGAGGCAGCCTTGCCAGCTCCCAGTACAGGGTTTGACCAGGCTTCTCGGAGTCGGAGGAGCCCAGCTGCAGCCAACCATCCAGGAGCTCAGACGAGCTGAATAGAGTGGGAAGGGAAGCAGCCAAGCCCACAGGGAGAAATAACAGGGCTGAGAACCTTGTGAGATGAGCCTCAGGGTTGAGCTAGGCCCAGGTCAAATAGAGCCCAAATGCCATGCTGGAAGCTCTGGCTAGGGAATCCGACAGTTCTACTCAAAGCCCAAGCCCACACCTTACCCCCTGTGCAAATGCCTTGGTGAAAAGTATAAACAACAGAAATGGCAAATGCCTATTGAAGGTGCGCCCTGAAAACTTGCAGTAGGCTTTTCACCTAAAGAACACGGATACTGGCCGGGCGCGGTGGCTCAAGTCTGTAATCCCAGCACTTTGGGAGGCCGAGACGGGCGGATCACGAGGTCAGGAAATGCAGACCATCCTGGCTATCACGGTGAAACCCCGTCTCTACTAAAAATGCAAAAAAATAGCCGGGCGAGGTGGCGGGCGCCTGTAGTCCCACCTACTCGGGAGGCTGAGGCAGGAGAATGGCGTAAACCCGGGAGGCGGAGCTTGCAGTGAGCTGAGATCCGGCCACTGCACTCCAGCCCGGGCGACAGAGCAAGACTCCGTCTCAAAAAAAAAAAAAAAAGAACACGGATACTTACTGGAGGAGAAACAAACTGATTAGTTGATCCCCAGAGGGTAGAACTAGGGACTGGAAAGCCTGGTGTCCCAGGAGGCAGGGAATGGCTGGCAGGACCCTGAGCTGACAGGGGAGGAGGAGGATGATGCTGAGATTGGGGAGTGAGCCCTTGGGAGCCCCCAGGCAAGAACGAACGCCCCATGTGCTGCCTCCTCTCCTGTTGCTGGAGTGCAGGCCACGTATGCAGGTGCACCACAGGCCTACAGGACTCTGGGCAGTTCTTTTCACTTTCTGGACCTTAATTTTCCCTTTATGGAAGAAAATGAAAACCAGGCCCCACCTGAGTCAGTTATGTGTGTAGCAAAGAGGGAGGGAACCAAACCTACTCCTAAAAGAAGATGTGGTGCATCTGATTCACACCAATGAGGCCACCCAGCCTTGCAGAGGTGAGATGTCACTGAGATCCGCTCCAGGCCTCTGCGTGTCCTCTCTCACACAGTGACCCTGGCCCAGCCCCCTTGCTAAGTGCTGCCCTCAGGTATTGTGTGTCCCCTGGACAGCGGTGTTCACCTGGCTGTCCCGACTCAGTGCTTCTCAAGTTGCAGTTTGCATTTTCTTGATCTTTCCTTCTATGTTCTCAGCGGTTGATCCCAGTGACCCAAATGGACCCCTGCTTTCTCCCCTGAGCAACTGCAACCCTAAGCCAGTGAATTAACCTTTCTAAGCCTCAGTTTCCTCATGTGTAAAGTAGAGATAAGTACAGCATCTCCTTCAAGGGGCTGTGGTGTGCCTTTAACAGGACAGGCACAAAATACATTTGGCCAAGTATCCGTCTCAGTAAGTGTCTGGCATTATGCATAAGGAGTGCAGACTTAATCCTGAAGAAAATGGAGTTTTCAGCGAAGGAGTACCAGTTCACTTGGAAGAGAGAATGAACACAAATAACTCATTCATTGTTTCATTCATTTGCTGAACAAATACTTATCAATAGCATGAATTATAAGGCAGGCTCTGGATTTGGCACCAGGAATATAAAGGCTGGCGAAACAGAGAAACTTCGAGCCTAGTGGGGCACAGTCCCTAGCATCGCTTGGCAGGTACTAGAGGAGAGGTCTGGGAAAGGGACAGAGGCACAACCTGGGGGAGGGACCTAAGAGGAGGAGATGTCAAGGCTGGCTTCAGACAGGAGGAAGCTGGGTGCTGAGGAATGATGCAGAGCTTGTTAGCTGATGGGAGGAAGAGAGCAGAGTGGAATACAGAGGTGCGGAAGCCTAGGAGACTTCATGGTGAAGAGTAAAAGATGGAGACCGGGAGGCAGGGTCAAGAGACTGTTATAGGAATCCAGATTAGAAACAAGGAGGCATGAATAGGAGAGTGAGGGAGGCCAGGAGGGGAGTTTTGGGCACTAGGGAGGAGGCAAAAGCAACAACTTGGCTGTCAGGAGAGAAAGCAAGGGTCCCACTTGGCTCACTGGGATCAATCGCTGAGAACACAGGATGGGGAGAGTGAATGGGAGGATGGGGGAAGAGTGAGGGGGGGACGGAGGACAGCACCCACAGGGTTTGCTGGATGGACTGCATGTGGGGAATTAAATTATTTGTAACAATACTTTTATTTAACCCAGCACATCCAAATTTACACCTGTTTCACTGTTTTAATGTGGCTACTAGATATGTTTAAATTACATATGTGGCTCACATTATACTTCCACTGGATGATGCTATTCCAGATCTCTTCCTACACATCGCGAAAGATGCGGCTATACATGACTGCAAAGGCTCAGGTGCACAGGCACAGGTGCTACGCCCTGCCAGAAGCAAGGTCTACCTCTCCATATTAGTTCCTTTCTTTTCGCCTTAACACATTAGGGTCTCTTTTCCAGAGAGTACATATAAATCTACCTCACCCTTTTCAACAGCCATGTTCATCTCCATTATACAAGTTGAGTACCCCTCATCCAAAAATCTGAAGTCCCAAACCCTCTAAAATCCGAAACTTTTTGAGCACTGACAGGACATTCAAAGGAAATGCTCCCACTGGAGCATTCTGAATTTCAGATTTCCAGATTAGGGATACTTAGTCAGTAAATACAATGCAAATATTCAAAACTCCAAAAAAGTCTAAAATCCAAAACACTTTTGGTACAAACTTTTGGATAAAGGATAACCAACCTGTATAGATATGCCTAATTCATTCGTCCAGTTCCCTACTAACGAACCCTGAGGCTGTTGCATTAGTTTGCTTTTTCAGAGAAGGCTACAGGAACATCCCGGGACTAGTTACCGCAGAGTCTCCATTCCTAGCTGCAGGCAAGCTGGCCAGGGCTGCGGGCACTGACAGTGTTACGGCGGAGGGCTGGACTCGGAAGGCTTCTCAGGCGTGGTTAAGAGATGTGGACGGTGTACTGCAGTCAGCAAGAAGCCACAAAATCACTTAAATTTTGTGTGTGTGTAAATTGCTAACTTTGAATTTTTCCTTCATTAAAGAAGCAACATACTGTAAATACATTAAAGACAATTAGAGAGAAAATAAGACACTAATTTTATTGCACAAACATTCTTCCTTTTAGTCTTATTTTCTGGTGCATGTTTTTATTCTTGCTAATTGTAATCAGAGTGCACATCAATTTTAGATCCTGCTTTCTTCCTTTAATGTTCCTGTGTGAGAATTTTTCTCTATGACTGCAGAGTCTTCCTAACACATTTATTTAGCCAGCCCCTTCGGCTGGACACTAGAGCCTTCTTCAGTTGTATTTGAGCAGCTCAGATAATGCCTCTCCCTGTGACCCAAAACGCCTTCTCCATGGGTGCTTTCCAGGCAGCATTCGACCAAGCTCAAGTCTTGCTTGTGTAAGGGAAACAAGCACGCACCCATCAATACAACCACTCCGTGTCCTCCAGTTGCCACCTCATCTCTTTCCTCCTTACAGCCCGACTTCTGGAAAGACAGCCCCACTCCCACCCAACCCATGTGCCTGTCCCTAAGTCCTCTACCTGCTCAGTCTTCCTCCCACTCCCACCTGGGCCCTGGCCTCCTCTCCCTCTGTACTCTCTCCCTCTCCCCCATGACATCCCTGCCCTCCTGGTAAATCCCAGCACTTTCTCCTGAGCCTGCCTGCCTTCTGGGCTCCAGCTCCCTTCCTCCCACCAGACAACCAGGCATCTTCTCCTTTCTGGTCCCCCAGCCCCGTCCCTCTAATCCATGGCCAAGTCTTGCCCATGTGCCCTCCCTGACAGCCCCTCACCACCTATTCCTCTCCATCCAGCTGCCAACTCCCTGGTGTTGCCCTAATACCTCCCAGGGGCTGGCACCTAACTCATCTTCCTGCCTCCAGCAGTCTCCTCCCTGCCACCCCACCATGGCCAGGCTCCAGATTTCAGCTGGACTACTTCAGGGTTTGTGGGGGTTTTCTTTTTTCAAATAAAAATCTGACTGATTCACTCCCAGAGGAAATACCTTTCAGGGCTCCCCATGACCCTCAAGATGAAGTCCAATTCCCCGGGCCTCAAATGTGGGCCCCGGGTGACTTGGCCCCGGCTCACCTCTGCAGCCTCATCCCTCCCTTCTCATCTGCTACTACCCTCCACCCTGCAGTTCCACAGACATTCCAGGAGTGAGGCTTCCTCACTTTTGCACACTGTTGTTTCTTTTCCATGGACCTCTCTTCCCCCTCCACGCCTTCTTCACCTGAAGAACTTCTATGAATAATTTTTTAGGTCCTAGCTTAGAAGTCAACTCCTCCTCCAGGAGGCCCCAACGACCTCTTCATCTACCAAGGCTCAGGTGCTACCCTCCAATTTGCCTCACAGCACCCGGCATTGCTCCCAATCACAGCATTCATTGTGCCGTGTTCCACACATCTGTCTTCAGTCTGTCATGTGACCCACTCCCTCACTCCCTCACCCACCACACCCACATCTTCCTGCCTCCGCACCCTGAAGACAGGGTCTGTGTCCCATTCCCCTCTGAATCCCTGACTTAGCACGGTGTTCGATGCTGAGCTTGTGTCCAATAAATAGATGTTGAATGCACAACTTAACAGAAACTGATGAACATCTTTACGCATAAACTTTTCTCATTCTGAAGATTATCTCCTTTGAACAGATTCCCAGAAGCTGGGAATTACTGAATCAAAGTGGATGAATATTGAACACTTTCAATTCCCATAGCTAAGTAGCTTTCCAAAAGGCTGCAGCAATTTACACTCCCACCAGCAAGTGTAACAGCGCCGATCTCACTGCACTCTTGCAGCTTGGCTATTCTCATTATGCCTTTAATTTTTTAAATCAAGACAGAGTCTACCTCTGTCACCCAGGCTGGAGTCCAGTGGCATGATCATAGCTCACTGTAACCTGTAATTCCTGCGCTCAAGCGATCTTCCTGCCTCAGCCTCCTGAATAGCTGGAACTACAGGTGCATACCATCTGGCTAATTTTTTTTGTTTTGTGTTTGTTTTTTTGAGACAGGGTCTTGCTCTGTCGCCAGGCTGGACTGCAGTGGCGCAATCTCAGCTCACTGCAACCTCCGCCTCCCAAGTTCAAGCGATTCTCCTGCCTCAGCCCCCCGAGTAGCTGGGACTACAGATGTGTGCCACCACGGCCAGTTAATTTTTGTATTTTTAGTAGGGATGGGGTTTCCCCACGTTGGCCAGGATGGTCTCAATCTCTTGACCTCATGATCCACTCGCTTGGCCTCCCAAAGTGCTGGGATTAGAGGCATGAGCCACTGCGCCCAACTCTGGCTAATTTTTTAATTTTTTGCAGAGGCAGGGTCTTGCTCTGTTGCCCAGGCTGATCTCGAACTCCTGGCCTCAAGCAATTCTCCTGCCTTGACCTCCCAAAACACTGGGATTACATGCACAAGCCCCTCCCAGCCCCATTATATCTTTTTTTTAAAGTGCTCATTTTTTAGGCAAAACATACCACCTTCTTCTAATTTGTATATCTTTGATTACCAGTGAGAGTGAACATTTTTCCATATATTTGCCTACTAAATGCACTTCTTCTTTGAGGATTTACCTGTTTGGGTGACGTGGAAACTGTTAAGGCAGGTTGACTTGTTATGAGATGACTCTGGGGCTGTGGAGGAAGTGACCAGGAGCATGAAGAGTGCTGCTGCAATGATCCCGTGACAGAGGAGCAGGCCAGGGTCACTGTGGGGCACGGGGAAGAGCAGGAGGAGCAGAGATCAAGGAGACCAGGTCAACCTGGGACTCAAAGCAGACAGCAGGTGCAGAGCAGGAGGGGTCAGGGTGCACCCAGGTTTCTGGCTTGGCGCAGTGAACTGGAGGAGGGGCTGTGCTCGGAGACAGTGCCCAGGTGGATCCACACACCTGCAAGGCAGTTCGCAGCACTCTTTACTAGCCTAAGGAACAGTTACGTGGGGCAGCAGGAGAGGCAGGGGCAGGAGGGTCTGAGGTTGGCAGGCTTCTTGAAACAGACCAGGGGAGCCAGGTTTTGAAAGGATTTGTAGGCCAGGCATGGTGGCTCATGCCTGTAATCCTAGCACTTTGGGAGGCCAAGGCGGGTGGATCACCTGAGGTCAGGAGTTTGAGACCAGCCTGGCCAACATGGCGAACCCACATCTCTAACTAAAAATACAAAAATTAGCCAGGCAAGGTGGTGGGCACCTGTAATCCCAGCTATTCGGGAGGCTGAGGAAGGAGAATCACTTGAACCCAGGAGGCAGAGGTTGCAGTGAGCTGAGATTGTGCCATTGCACGCTAGCCTGGGCTACAGAGTGAGACTCTGTCTCAAAAAAAAAAGAAGGGAGGAAGGAAGGATGGATGGGAGTGGAGTGAGGAGGCTGCCCAGGGGATGATCGGGTGTGTTCAGGAAGAACGGTCATCACTAGCTAAAGCTGAGTGAACTATCGCAACATGAGAGACCTTGTTCTCGTCAATTAGCTTGTGTGAAGGCAATGACAGCCCTAAGGCAGGTGTTATTACCCCATCCTATAGATGAGACTGACGTGCAGAGGACCAGACCTTGCCCCAGGGTCACACAGCTAATGAGTAGTGGAGCTGGGATGCGAACCCAGGGCTCCGGCCCCTGTGCCTGTGCTCCTTACTGTGTGGCTGCAGTTGCTCTAGATATGTGAGTACTCAGGAAGGTGGGAGGACAGTGGAGTGAGCTCCCCAGAAGGAGCTTATTAAGATTCTTGGCATTTGGGGCCCTTCCTGGAAAACAATGAACTGTGGACAAATCCCAAAGCCCACCTCTTTTGAGCCAGGAAGTGGGCTGCTGAGCTCTGCTTGGAGGAGTTCACCTGGCCTGGTGATTGCAGCCACGACAGACACCTGGTCTCTGACCACAGCCAGCCCAGTAACTCTTCTCTAAGTCCCAGACAGCTCTTAACTCCCAGTGACTGACACGGGAAGATTGCTTGAGCCAAGGTGGAGACAAGCCTGGGCAACACAGCAAGACCCCATCTCTTAAAAAAAAGAAAAAATTAGGTGTCTATGGTCCCAGCTACACAGGAGGCTGAGGCGGGAGGATACCTTGAGCCCAGGAGTTCAAGGCTGCAGTGAGCTGTGATCACACCACAAGACTTCAGCCTGGGTGACAGAGTGAGGCTGTCTCTTAAAAAAAACAAAACAAAAAAACAAAAAAACACTCCCAGTCACGGAGCCACAAACACCTGTGCATCCTCTCCTGGCCTCTCCTGTCCAAGGTCAGTCCCACCTTCCACCCAGGATAAGTACCTCAACCCCTAATGTTATTATCCCCCCAACCTGCCCAAGTTCATGCCTCTGCACAAGAAACTGGTAACACTGGCTACCTTCATGCAGAGGAACTGGGTGGCCAGAAGTAGGAAAGACTTTTCATGTATGTGTGCATATAAATATTTGTCTATAATATAAACGAGTTACTGATGCCCCCTTCCTGCCCCCAGGGCCTGGAAGAGAATCTTCTGGCGGCAGATCCTACTTGCACTTGGCCTCTTAGGCCTGTTTCTGTATGGCCTCCCTAAATTCAGGTACAAGCCCCTTTCCCCAGCACTTGAGGTGGGACCACAGACTCAGGTTTAAAGGGGATCTGTCTAAGTGCCTCCTTGAGGGATGGAGGGCAGAAGCTAGCTCAGCTCAAGTGTCCTTGTGAGCTCTCTCTCCTTGTAAGAAGCAAAGCCAGAGGGCTCCTGGCCAGGCTGACATGCTTCTCACGGCTGCCCCCCTCCCGCCACAACCCGCCACAGGCATCTGGAAGCCCTCATCCCCATGGGCGTCTGCCCTTCCGCCACAATGGCCCTGCTGAGAGACAACTTCACAGGTGCCCTGCGTCCCTGGTAAGAAGCTCCCATCCCTCCTACACCAAGGGCACCCCCAAACCCTACGGAGCTCTGCCCCATGTCCCTGCCCTCCACACATCTCCCACCCCAGCAGAGTCAGGCACTCCGCCACCAAGCCCAGCAGCCCCATCGGGCCACACGTCTCCCAGTCCTCTGTGTTGCTCTGAGCTGGAGGCTTCCAGGGGCAGCAACTAGGTCTCATCGGTCTATGGGTCCCTAGGGCTCAGCACTGGGGAGGTGGCAGTGAACACGCACCAAGTGGGTGGATGAATGGAGCTATTTCCCATCCCTGCCCTGGCCAGGGCCCGGCCTGAAGTTCTGACCTGTACCCCCTGGGGGACTCCCATTATTTGGGATGGCACTTTCGACCCAGATGTGGCCAAGCAAGAGGCTACACAGCAGAACCTCACCATTGGGCTGACTGTCTTTGCTGTAGGCAGGTAAGGCCTGGGAAGGGGAGCAGTGCTGTCAAGGCTGTGAGTGGGAAGGGTGTGCATGTAATGGAGGGGGCGGAGACCCTGCTCCCCTGTGCCATGGGATCCCAAAGTGAAGCGAGAAGCAAAGACAGCACTTCTTGCCCCACACCCCCAGGTGAGCACAGGACCAACCACCCTTCTCCTCCTCCCTGGTACAGCCCACCCAACACAGGCAGCCAGGGCTGTTCTAGAACCACATCTGGAAGGGACCTGCCTAGGGGCTGGGGCTGATCCATCTGGAGACACTAGTTTTGTAGTGAGAAAATGATGGTATCTTTCAGGTGAGAGTGGTGAGAGGAGGGGAGTGTGACTGGGTAAGTAGAGGGATGATTCACTGCAGTAGGGGCCCATTGGAGGTCAGCAGCTCAGGTGCACATACACAGGATTGTGGGGGGCAGGTGCCAAGCAAGTCTGATGAAGGGAGAGGGGCTGGGGAGCTGAAGGATTGCAAGGGAGTGAATCTGAACTGGGCAGAGGGAAGTGAAGAGAGGAAGGGGGGGTGACAAATACTGAGAAAGTGGCAGCGTCACCAGATTAGAGATTCAGTGAGGTAGGACTGTTTTGGGTTGGGGATGGTAATCACAGTGAGCTAGAAGAACGAGGTCCTTACCGAGTGGGACAGACATTGGTGAAGACCAAGTCGAGGGAGTAGCCATGGGAACAGGTGACTGGAGGAAACAGGTGACTGTGGAGGGCACAGGACAGAATCACTACAGGAAAGGAGGTCAAGAGAAGAAATGGCAGGAACACTGACCTCCCCACTACGG
Source organism: Colobus angolensis palliatus (assembly GCF_000951035.1). NCBI lineage: Eukaryota > Metazoa > Chordata > Mammalia > Primates > Cercopithecidae > Colobus > Colobus angolensis. The sequence continues at coordinate 7,227,656 of NW_012117376.1, forward strand.
ATGACAATAAGCTGGGTGTCCACCTTCCTCAAGTGACACGAAGGGGACTCTTGGCTGACAGTGGCAGTCAGATCCCATAACCTAGTTTCGGGCAACTAAAAGAAGCATTTCTAAAAACAGAACTAGTGGCTTTGGGAAGGTGGTGAGAACCTCCCATTCAGGAAGAGATACTCAAAAGGATGGGGAAGGAATTTTGTCACCAGATACCCCATACAACTGTTCAAGGCTCCTCGAACTCTGTCCCCCACATCCTACAAGGGAGAGAAAGCAAGGAGTGCCACTGACAGGCAAGGGGCTGAAACGGACCAAGGGTTGACCCGTGGACCAGGTGGGCAGAACTGCTGGGCTACTTGGGCCTTGACCTCTCCCAGGGCCTTGGTGCTCCCACTTCCATCACCCATGCTGACTAGGGCATTCCTGCCCCAGCCCTAGGGGTCAGACAATCTCAAGGTACAGAAAATTCTGGGATACTGAGGTCCTGAGCTCCAAGATTCTGAGTCCAACACTCCTAGATGCTGAGATTGCCTAAGTCTCTGATTCCCATTTCCCAGTCACCAGGAATAGAGCAAGTGCAAGTAAAGGTACAGGTTCTAGGGCCACGCTGGGTTCAAATCCTGGCTCAAGCACTGACCAATGGCACATACAAGTTTCTAACGCTCTTTAGATGAGACAATGCACATTGACTTAGAAAGCAGTGGCTGCCACATGATAAAAGTTCAAAGTATTATTAGGCACTATTACTATTATTTTAAAATCCTAGGATCCCAAGGTCTGTTCATACAATATTCCAGGTGGCCTCGTTATCTATACAGTGAAAGACAGTGACTTAAAATAGCTTATTATTATAGCTCATAAAATAATTCTGTGGAAGGCCAGGCGCAGTAGCTTATGCCTGTAATCCCAGCACTTTGGAAGGCCGAGGCAGGTGGATCACCTGAGGTCAGGCGTTCGAGACCAGCCTGGCCAACATGGTGAAACCCCACTTCTACTAAAAATACAAAAAATCAGCCAGACATGGTGGTGGCCACTTGTAACCCCAGCTACTCGGGAGCCTGAGGCAGGAGAATCGCTTGAAGCCGGGAGGCAGAGGTTGTAGTGGGCTGAGATGGCGCCACTGCACTCCAGCCTGGGCAACAGGAGCAAAACTCTATCTCAATAATAATAATAATTCTGTGTGTCAGTAATTCAGACAGGGTTCAGCAGTAAGGGCTCCTCTTCTCATGCTCTCAAATACCTGGGTCTCAGCTGGGAGACCAACTGCTGAAGACTGATGGGGCCAGCTCGGGCTTCCTCACTCATGGCAGCACCCAAGTTCTGGGACTTTTAAATGGAGGCTCAGAACTCTAAAGAGAGAAATGCCGCCAGTCCTCCAAAGGGCCAGTATGAGGCAGGATTGGCAGGCAATTTGCAAGCATCTTCAGTCCAACCCGCCCTGCCCCATCTAAGTTGAAAGATGCTAGGGCTGGAGGGTCTGGAGTTCAAGGCCGGGTGTGGGGAGGACCAGGCAGCACTGGTGGGGTGGGGGT
>NW_012117376.1:7229796-7234795 GCF_000951035.1 Colobus angolensis palliatus
CGCGCATGCGCACGTTGCACGCGGCGCTGGGCGGGCAGCTGGGCCGCGAAGCGCACTTCGTGTTCTGCATGGACGTGGACCAGCACTTTAGCGGCACCTTTGGGCCCGAGGCGCTGGCCGAGTCGGTGGCGCAGCTGCACTCCTGGCACTACCACTGGCCGCGGTGGCTGCTGCCCTTCGAGCGCGACGCGCATTCGGCCGCCGTGATGGCGCAGGGCGAGGGCGACTTCTATTACCACGCGGCGGTGTTCGGGGGCAGCGTGGCGGCGCTGCGCGACCTGACGGCGCACTGTGCGCGGGGCCTGGCCTGGGACCGCGCGCGCGGCCTGGAGGCGCGCTGGCACGACGAGAGCCACCTCAACAAGTTCTTCTGGCTGCACAAGCCCGCCAAGGTGCTGTCGCCCGAGTTCTGCTGGAGCCCGGACCTCGGCCCGCGGGCCGAGATCCGCCGCCCACGACTGCTCTGGGCGCCCAAGGAGTACCGGCTGCTGCGGGACTAGCGCCGCAGCCGCCGGCTCCTGGCCCTCCGACTCTTCCGCGGGCCCAGCCGGCCCGGTCCAGCTCCCGCTCGGGGCGTCTTTGGCCTGGGGAAGGTATGGAGTGGGAGTCACGAGAGAAGAGATCCTGAAACCGGGCGGGGCCCTTCTGGACGCTGATGGAGCTCTGGAGGGCAGAGAGATACTGGATGCAAAAGCCCTACCCGCTTCGTGTGCGCCCGTCCGTGGGAGTGGGAGTAGGAGGAGGAGCTCCTCGCCTTTGGGGAGCTCCTCGGTTCAAGAGAAAAATCCCCTTCCCTTAGCTTAGCAGTGAGCGAGGCACAATTGCAGTAATGCCTCGAGCGATCAGCCTGTAGACCTTTCACCCCTGAGCCTGCAGAATGCAGCTGGTGCCTCTGGAGATGTTTTAGTCCCATCTGCACCCCCACTTTTAAAATGAGACTGAGACACAAAGAGGAAACATAACTGCCCAAGGACACAGAGGGTCTGAGTCCCTGTGATGTCAGCAGCTGGAGAGGCATGGCTGGCCCCTCGGGATGTCTGGGCAGGAGCTACAGGAAGAAATACAGGTGGCACCCCGTCATTGGCTCTGCCCTTTTACTTCCCCTGCCCATAAGCATGGTTTGTACATATTTCAGTAATATTATGATAAATTATTCCTGTACTGTGAGACAAAGTAGCAAACATAAGAAGCCATGTTTGCTCCTTTCCTTTGCCAGCATAATTTCACAAAACCCTCACTGACAGCATATAGATGTCAAAACAAAAAACACAGCTCCCCACGTCCCTTGCCGGAGTCACTATATTCCCTGAAAAAATAAGTGACTCTAGATATATCTCCATATAAAATAATGTCATTTGGGGTTAGTGATCATGCTTCTGTAAACTATAACCAGATACACTCTTACACACAAACTTAGATACAATTTTACGCATACTAAAGCTTTACCACCTATATCTAAACTAAAATACCACATTCAGGCTGGGCATAGTGGCTTATGCCTGTAATCCCAGCACTTTGGGAGGCTGAGACACACAGATCACTTGAGGTCAGGAGTCTGAGACCAGCCTGGCCAACATGATGAAACCCCATCTCTACTAAAAATACAAAACTTAGCAGGGTGTGGTGGCGCACACCTGTAATCCCAGCTACTCGGGAGGCTGAGGCACGAGAATCGCTTGAACCCGGCAGGCGAAGGTTGCAGTGAGCCAAGATCGCACCACTGCACTCTAGGCTGAGCAACAGAGCAAGACTCTGTCTCCATAAAATAAATAAAATACTACATTCAAAGCGTCTGATAGAACCTCTCTGAAGAGCTCCTCCTGAGCCATAGGCCTTGGTCGATGGTCCTCAATAAGACTTCTAAATAACACTAACTTTAATTATTTAAAAACTTCCTTTTATTCTTTAGTTGACATTCCCAAATTGTTATTGTGGCCTTTTCTCCTAGACAGTCAAAGTCCAAAATGACATTTTCTGGCCTCGGGGCTATAGCAGGGCGACATTCGGCCACAGTATCTGGGAGGGAAGCTTCCACATCCACGGCAGCTATCTAGACTTCTGATCCCCAGTGGGGAAACACAGGCTCTGAATAGGAGTGTGAAGGCGTCAGACGCTCCCAGGAAGGTGGTCACAGAGCCAAGAAGATAGGGAGGGTAGCCGCTGAAGTCCCTGAGATTTTATCTGACATTTGCGAAAACCGGGGCCCTGGGAGACTGGGAAGTCACCCTGGCTCTCCTGAATCTTTTATGTAGTATTATCATTTTAATAGCCTCCACTCCCAGGTAGGGCAGCAATTCTTACTATTTACCAGGTCCAGCCATTGATGGCAAGAGAGATCTGTCCTCTCAAAAGCAGTTCAAAATGTCTCCTATATAAACTAGATTAGCAAAACCCAGAAGGCCTTCTGGACTCAGGATTAGAGATGAGAATGGGCCAGGTGTGTCAGAACAGGCAATTTGGCCGGGCGCAGTGGCTCACACCTGTAATCGCAGCACTTTGGGAGGCCGAGGCGGGTGGATCACGAGGTCAGGAGTTCAAGACCAGCCTGGCCAGCATGATGAAACCCTGTCTCTACTAAAAATATAAAATTAGCCAGGCGTGGCAGTGGGCACCTGTAATCCCAGCTACTCGGGAGGCTGAGGCATGAAAATCACTTGAACCCAGGAGGCGGAAGTTGCAGTGAGCCAAGATCATGCCACTGCACTCCATCCAGCCCGGACAACAGTGCAAGACTCCATCTCAAAAAAAAAAGGCTATTTTCTGACTGTGAGCTGGGGAAGATGTGTGTCCTTCACCTTACCCTGCAACATTCACGCAGGGCCACACATGCAGACCCTAACAATTGCTGCAGACCCTGACAATTGCTGCAAACCCTAACAATTGCTGAGCCATTCAATACCTAAGCATGAGCCAGTAAGAGATGATGTGAACCGGCTCTTCTTCTAACTGTGTGTGGGTAGACAAGTTCCTTACCTTTGCTGGCCTCAGTTTTCTCATGCGTGAAATGTGGATGCCAGTCTCCCTCCCTGCAGGGGTTGTGGTGGTGCTCTAGAAAACATAACTTGCCTTCCTCTCCCTGCCTCCCCCTTCTCCAGCATGTTCAGAGAGTGCAAAGGATTTGCCAGAGAACAGTCATTTCCTGTTTTTTGTTTGTTTTTGAGACAGCATCTCACTCTGTTGCCCAGGCTGGAGTGCAGTGGATGTGATCATGGCTCACTGCAGCTTCAACATCCCTGGGCTCCGGTGATCCTCCCACCTCAGCCTCCCAAGTAGCTGGGACTACAGGCATGCACCACCACACCAGGCTTTTTGTTTGTTTTTTGTAGAGGCAGGGTTTCACCATGTTGCCCAGGCTGGTCTCAAACTCCTGGGCTCAAGGGATCCACTTGCCTTGGCCTCCCAAAGTGCTGGGATTCCAGGCATGAGCCACTGCACCCAGCCAGTCATTTCTGTTTTAAAGGGGGAATAAACGGAGTGCTCAGCAGCTTCCAAGGCGTGGGCTGGAGGCAGCCTTGCGCTGTTGGAGATCTTCTTGAGGAAGGAGGGGTTCCAGGAAGCTGCAGGGCAGGCAACCCTTGGGAATGGCTCCCCTCCTAGTGCGCCCAGAGGCCTAAGGAGGGGTTGCGGGGGTGGGCACGGAGGGACTTGGATCTGAAGCAGGAATAACAAGAGGGCTAAAGCTCCTTCTGCAGCTATCTCCATTACCATCAACACTATCCTCAGCACCTATCCTGAGGCTCCCCCAGGGACAGTGGCACTCACATGCTCCCCACGAGAGCAGGTGAAAATCAGACTCAGTCCCCTGAGCATCACGGCTACATGCAAAATCTCCACCTGTCCCAGCCACCCCACCTTGCCATGCAAGCTCAAATGCCACCCCTAGGAATTCCCAAACATCTTCAGCTCTCTTAGTCAGGGATCATTGATCATAAGAATCATAGATCCCTTAGGGCGAAGGCAAATAACAGCAATAACAATATGGACATATATTGGGTCTTACAATGTGCCAGTTCTAAACATTAGACAGGTATTGATTCATTTAATACTCACATCCACACTGTAAGTTGGTTACTACTGTTTATCTGATTTTACATATGAGGAAATCAGGCACAGATTTAGTAACTAACGCAATGTCATACCACTAGCAACTTAAATTCACTAAAGTGAGAACAAACAGGAAATTAAACATAGCCGGAGGATGAAGACTGACAGGAACAGAGGTTACCACTAGCTCCTGGTCTCCTTGGTCCATTTCTGCTCTTTCTCTGCTGGCTTTGTTCTTCTGCTTGTATCCAGCTCAACACAGTCACCCCAAACCGCAGTCTATAGGGTTTTCCAGTTAAGGTACCCACCATCTCCTAACTTGTTCCTAATTCACAGAATAGAGAATCTGACAGGAGAGTCAGCTCCATCCGGTGGTGTGCTGGTGTATGTCTAGCAGTTGACTGGGGAAAAAGAAAGCCCTGATTTATAGTGTTTGCCAGTATCCATGGTGTAAATCCCACCGTGGCTGATTTCAAGCTACCCATACTCACTGAATGCAGAGCTTGGAAGAGGTGTGCACGATTTTCTCACATGAATCAGGACAGCCATTATGCACCACTGGCTGCACCTATGTATCAAGTCACTGAGTCAGGTGTCCACCCTGGCCAATCGGCTGTGGCTACAATGGGGTCATGTGACACAAATATGGCTGCCAGAGCCCATCCTTTCATGGCAAGGCAGGCTATGGGAGGCCAATTTCAGAGAAAGAGATGAGGCCCCTGAGATTACTGAAAATATGCTGGTTCTTGGCTACAACACATTCATTAACTCTTCTGCTAGTAACACACTCTGGTTTCCTCTTAGTGGAACCTCTTGTGCTTCAGAAAGTGAAGCACATGAGGGCTTCACCCTGTACTCCAGGCTGAGAGCACGGGCCTTAGACCCAAGCAAAACAAGCACACAACATGATCCAGTTAGAACCAGGAAGACCCAATTAGACTTGCTGGGCGCTATG
>NW_012117376.1:7234845-7258115 GCF_000951035.1 Colobus angolensis palliatus
CTAGTAACACACTCTGGTTTCCTCTTAGTGGAACCTCTTGTGCTTCAGAAAGCGAAGCACATGAGGGCTTCACCCTGTACTCCAGGCTGAGAGCACGGGCCCTAGACCCAAGCAAAACAAGCACACAACATGATCCAGTTAGAACCAGGAAGACCCAATTAGACTTGCTGGGCGCTATGGTTTGAATGTGGCCCCCCAAAAAAACACGTGTTGGAAACAACCCCCGGTGCAAGTGCTGGGAGCTGGAGCCTAGTGGGAGGTGTTGGGTCATGAGGGCTCCACCCTCATGAATGGATTAATGCTGATTATAAAAGGATACAAGGCTTCGAGTTCCATTTTTCTCACTCTCAACCTCTTTTTGAGATGGATCTTGTTCTGTCTCCCAGTCTGGAGTGCAAATGGTGCAATCACGGCTCCCCACAACCCTGACCTCCCAGGCTCAAGCAATCCTCTCACCTCAGCCTCTGAAGTAGCTGGGACTACAGGCGCATGCAGCACCACACCTGGCTTTGTTTTTTTGTTTGTTTGGGTTTGGATTTTTTGTAGAGACAAGGTCTCTCTATGTTGCCCAGGCTGGCCTCAAACTCCTGGACTCAAGTGATCCTCCTGCTTTGACTTCCCAAAGTGCTGAGATTACAAGCATGAGCCACCAAGCCTGGCCTCACCCTCTCTTGCTCTTCTGCCTTCTGGCATGAGATGACATGGCATGAAGGCCCTCACCAGATGCTGGCACCATGCTCTTGGTCTTCCCAACCTCCAGAACTATGAGACTGGAATTTATCACGAACAGAATGAAATTTCTTTTCATTATAAATTACCGAGTTTGTGACATCCTGTTATAGCAGCATAAAACGGATGAAGACACTGAGGCTTTGTCAGAGAGACAGAGGCTTGATTGCTGGAACCCTGGGGACTGTAAGACTAGAGCTGCTGACCCCACAGGAGCCTCAGGCTGAAGCTGACTCAGAACAGAGTGGAGAGCTGGAGACACATCCTTTGAGCCCTGAAGGTGGCCTGACCACTGTCCTGTTACATAAACCAATACATCCTTGTTTGGATTGGACTTTCTATCATTTTGCAGCCAAGTCTTGACACACGAGGACTGTGAGGACTCAGGGAAATTAGTTCCCAATGATGACCTCCATGGTAGTCACTTCTGTCTCCCTCACAGAAGTGCTTCCACAGGGCCAGACTTGACAAGCTTTTGGGGAATTAATTACTAAATTTCCTTCATAGGCAGTCAAAACATTGACTCCCATGGGAAAAAAAATGTATGACAAGGACGTCTTCGACTCCCCCTCCAATCCCTGGAATCACTTCCACAAATCAGGCACTCATGATGGACCCCCACAGATGGGTGGGGTGCCCCTCAGGGATTAGTGGAAGTGAGACTTATTGGTAGACCTAGTATATCCAAAAAGGCTCCAGAACTAGGTAATGCTGGGTCAATTTATGTCACTGCTACTATACTGCAGCATGATCCTCAGCAAAGAGCCTCTCTTGGTTTGCTGCCCACTTCTTAGGGAGTTGTGAGGCAATCAACATAAAGCACTCAGTTCAGCACCTGGAGTGAGGCCAGCCCACAGGGAGGCCACTTCCTTCCTTCTCCAAGTCTGGGGGGCGGGGGAGGGGAGAGGAGCAATGGAAAGGTGCCCCCCAGCCCTGCCCTCGCACAGAGCACGCCAAACACCACTGCCACCCGGGTGCAGGTACAGTTTATTCTTCACAACAGAGAAATACAAAGAGCAGAGGGTTTGTAATTCCTTTGTTTCTTGCCCCCTTTAGTGTTTTCCCCCTACATTTGATTTTCATTTGCTCCCCACCCCCTTTTTTAAATAGAATGCAAACTACCTTCCTGAAGTGTCTGAGGGGCACCTGCCCTCACCTCCCTGCCTCCAAGATGCAGACTGAGAAGCCAACAGACTGTTTTTTCTTTTTTAATAAGGTAACTAGTTCTAAATATGGTGGCCTGGAGGTCCCATAGAAAAAGCAAAGGGGTGTTAACAGTATGTATAACAGCGTATTTACAGGGAGTAACATGCGGACAAAAAGCTACAATACTGAGTATCAGACGACGCAAGTCAAACAAAGGGCTGGGGGTGGGGGCAGAGAACCCCATGGGAAAAGAAACCCCAGGAAACGTTAAACTGGTAAATCAATGGCGAGTTAAGGCTTAAAAAGTGTATAAAAATAACACAGTTAATATTCAAAACGGAACTCCAGATACAGAATATATAGATGAGTTTCTGTCTAGTTTTCTTTTTTTTTCCCGGGGGGATGTAGGGGGCTTCTCCGGGCTCTGTACATGGTTCCTATATACACGGACACGCATGGCTTTCAGATTGGGGTGTGTCTGTGGGGGCTGGGGGCAAGGTCTGCTCCTGGGACCTGCCTCCCCGAGGATCCCTTCCCTGCTGAGGGGCCTAGGGCCTCGGCTGGGGATTCCCACTCCATGGCAGGGAAGACAAATAACCCCTCCCTGGGCACTGCCCCCATCTGGAGGAAATTCTGGAGGGAGGTCCCAGCCCCAGGCCCACTCCCTCCCCATCCCCCTGCCCACAGTCTGGCATGGTGGGAGAGGTAGCCGAAAGGTTTCCTGGCCAGCACCGAGGTAGACTGGGGTGGTCTTCAGGGCAGCAGGGGAGGGCCAGGTCTTACCCAGCCCATCCCCACCCCATTTCCCTGGGCCCACCACCCAGCCCATCACTGCACCCTTTGGTCCTGTGGATCTCCCGCCCCTCTCATTTCTGCCTCCTGAAGCTGCCGCACCCCTCTGCTCAGTGATGCCCGGGGCACAGCTCGAGGTGCGAGCCAGGCACTCAGGGGCGAAGGGCTCACTCCGGCTGCTTCCTGCCCTTCCCACCTGGGGGTCCCCTTTGCAGTCCAGAAACCCAGGCCTGAGCCTTCCCTCAAGACCTGAGGCCATGGCAAGAGAAGGTCCCACACTGCCCTCTGGTTCTCTGCGTCCATCTGTCCGATTCTTTAAATTTCTCGGTCTTAGCAGCACCAACTTCCTGGCCAATAAATATCTTTTCTGTTATTTCCAAAACAAACTTAAAAAAAAAAAAAAAAAACAGTGAAGCAAGTGAAGGGTGGGGAACAAAAAGAAAACGCAACAGAGAGGTTCAAAGTGCTCTGAGATCGTCTTTGGATGCCACCAAAACAGTCCAGAATCTTGCAGTTGGCCTGGCCGCCCCTGGACTGGACCAGGCAGGGCTTCTGCGGACCAAGCTTTCTGGAAGGTTGGGAAGGTGGTGAGAGAGCTTGGTGGTTCCTGGAGGGCCCCTGGAGGGAGTTGGGGCCTGGTGCTGCCTGGGTCTGTGTCCGCCAGTGGGCCGGGTGGGGCGGTGCCTCCAGTGGGCTCAGATGAGAGAGATTCGCACCGGGATGCCGGGGGACTCCGTCCTCTGGGGTGAGTGATGGCTCACCAGGTGCTCCACCACCGTGTGTTTGGACATGTGCTTCATCAGGTAGGTCTCCTGTGGGCAGGGGTGAGATTCAGAACAGGGAACCACCAGCAAGGGAGGGAGAAGAGGCTGCAGTTCCCACCAGCAGCCACTGGAGGGCTCTTAGTAGGCGGTCCAGAGGGTGGAGGACAGCCACAGCTTCGCAGGGTCAGTTGGGCATCGGCCATTGGTTCTAGAGACACTGCACTGCTGCCAAGGGTGAGTGCTGGCTGGAGAGCTCACCCCTCAGCAATGCCCACCTGTGGCTCCCCAGGGCCAGGTCTCCAGCCCCTTGCCACCGGGCTGTAGCTGGGTATACTGGCTGAACCTCAGCCCTGTCTGCCCAGTGGAGCACAGTGCCTGCATCTGGCTGGTGATCCCAGTGACAGTCAGCAGGACTGGGCATGAGCCTAGCTCTGCTGTTTCTTAGTGGTGAGAACCTGGACAAGTCATCTTGTCTCTCTGAGCCTGTTTCCTCCTCTGTAAGCAGGCATGGGGGAGGAACAACCTCAACAGGTTGCTGTGGTGACAGAGATCAAGCCCTTAGCATGGAGTAAGGGTTGAAGGTCTACTCCTGCCCTAGTCTCTACATTTCCTTTCCTTCCTTTATCTTTTTTTAAGGTCTCACTGTGTCGCCCAGGCTGGAATGCTGTGGCACAATCACAGCTCACTGCAGCCTCAACCTCCTGGGCTCAAGCAGTTCTCCCACCTTAGCCCTCCAAGTAGCTGGGACTACAGGTGGGTACTATCATGTCCTCCACTGGCTCTGCTGGATCTGACCTAAGGCACCAGGACTGGGCAGGTGAGGCTGTGACCCAGGGCTCACTGCAGGCCCAGAAGCTCTCACACTAAGCCACATCCTTCCAACTGCCTTTGCCAGAAGCAGAGGCGGCACTCCAACCTACCACTCCTTGACTTCAGACCTCAGTATGCTCAGAACCCAGCAGAGGAAGCCCTCAAATGTGGTGGCAACATGCTATCCAATACCAGAGGGAAGCAACCCGCAAATTCCTAGCTAGGAAACTATTCTTTAGTTGAATAAATAACAAAGAAAAAAAAGTGGGGGTAAGGGGACTTAGAGATTAAAAGATATACTGGCCCACTATGATGTAGGAATCTTATTTGGATCTTGATCTAAAAAGAATAATGTAGGCTGGGCGCGGTGGCTCATGCCTATGATCCCAGCACTTTGGGAGACCAAGGCGGGTGGATCATCTGAGGTCAGGAGTTCGAGACCAGCCTGGCCAACATGGTGAAATCCTGTCTCTACTAAAAATACAAAAGCATAGCCGGGCGTGGTAGCATGCGCCTATATTCCTAGCTACTCGGGAGGCTGAGGCAGGAGAATCGCTTGAACCTGAGAGGCAGATGTTGCAGTGAGCCAAGACTGCGCCACTGTATTCCAGCCTGGGGATAGAGCGAGACTCCACCTCGATTTAAAAAAATAATAATAATGTAAATATACCCAATCATGGCATTCATGAGACAAATGACAATGTCAGTGCTGAATGGGTATTTGAGTATTTGATAAGGACTTTGGTTAATTACTTTTTGGTGTTCCAAAGGTATTGTGGATATGCTCAAAAAAGGAGTCTTTATCATTAGAGACAAAGTGAAATGTTTAGAAATAGTATGATGTCTGGATTGTACTTCAAAAACTAGGAGTATGGATGAGGCAGGATTGGTTGATGGTACAGGAGGTTATGGAAAACTTGAGCATTGGAGATAGGCAGGGACGGACTGGAGATCAGCTAGCCAAGCAGGGGCTCCCGCTCACCCCTTTGGAGCCCTTTTCCCTGCAGATTCTGTCCTCTTTGCCTCTTGATCCTCCTCTGCCCTTTGAACTTCAGGGAAGAATAAATGTTACAGACTCAGCACTTAGCAAGTGGCAGCCCTAACTGGCACCTGACAAGTACTGCCAACAACCCCACCTACAATCCATGAATTCCCTCCAACCAGAGTGACCTTGCAAAAATACCTTCCCTGCCAGGCACAGTGGCACAACCTGTAGCCCCAGTTATTCTGGAGGTTGAAGCAGGAGGATCCCTTGAGCTCAGGATTTTGATTCCAGACTGGGCAACATAGCAAGACCCCATCTCTAAAATATACCAAAAAACAAACAAACAAACAAACAAATCTCCCTGACAGTCTCCTCCCTGTGGCTTCCCATTTCACCTCAAAAAATATCCAAACTTTCCTAACAGAGCCCCAAGGCCCCAACTGACCTAATTTCCTTCGAGTTCTTGTAACACGCCAAGTTTGTTCCACCTCAGGGGGTTTGCACTCAGTGTTCCCCTCTGAGGGCATGGAAGCTTCTTTCCCCTCTTTCTCCTCCTCATCCGATTATCCTTCAAGGCTTCATCTTAGTGGTGCTCCCCCAGGTGGTCAATCTGGACTCACCCCCCTTCCCAACTCCATTGTGTCCTCCTTGCTGTCCTTCAAAACATACTTTTATCACAGTGGTTCTCAATTGAGGTGATTTCCACCCCCAGGGACAAAGAGCCAGGACGAGAACCCAGGAGTGGCAGGGACAGAAGGAGTTCTCAGAGAGGACACAGAGGGGCAGAGTTTCAGGGCCATGCTGTCCCCCAGGATGCAGGACTTCAGAATGCAGGACAGCATGGCTCTGCAGCTCAGCCCCTCTGTGTCCTCCCTGGAGACATTTTGTGGCTGTCACCACTTGGGGAGGGGTTGGTACTGGCATCTAGTGGGTGGAGGCCTGGAATGCTGCTCAGAGCCCTGCCACGCGCAGGCCAGCGCCTACAGTGGAAAGGCCCGGCCCAAATGTCCATCTGGACTAGGGCCGAGAGGCTCTGCTTTACAGCAGTTACACAATTTCCCATCAAACAATTACGTGTGCACTTGTTTAATACTTGTCTCCAACAGTAGTTCTTAACTTCCCTGGGGGCAAAAAATAGATCTGTCTGGCTCATCATCCCAATGCCCAAGCACCAGGCAGAAGTGTTTAGTAAACACTGAGTGAATAAATAATGGTACTAGCTCAGGTTGATTTGGCACCACTCTGCCAGCCAACAGCCCTGTGAGTTCATCCATTTGACAGATGAGGAAACTGAGGCTCAGTGACCTCTATGTTGGGGATATGGGGACTGTTAACTAGAATATTAAATCGACCAGAAGCCCACACTCAAGTGACTCGCCTGGGGGTGAATGGTAGTTCTGGGTGCCGAAAGGCCCTCGTTTGGGGAAATTCCCACCCAGGGACGGGGGCTGAATGCTCTGAGCTTTCTGGGGGGCTCAGGCCTTTCCTGAGATGAGGGTGGCTGTGGACGTCACTGCGCCACCTTGTGGCCGTGGACGTCACTGCGCCACCTTGTGGCCGTGGTGGCAGTTGTGCAGTTATGGCACCAGCTTCCTGGGTGACAGGAAGGCCCTTCTCTCTCTGTAGCTGTGCAGAACAGGTGAAAAGCCTCCTGCCACTGCCATGAGTATTCCAGGGCCTTGGAGACTCAGGCTAAAGGTGAGCAGGAGGCTAGGGGCTTGGCCTGGGGTAGCTGAAACCAGAAGTGGGAAGCAAAAGCCCTGGTTCTACTGTTCCCTGTAATCTCAGGGAGTCACTTCCCTTCTCTAGGTCTCAATTTCTTTGTCTGGAAAATGGGAAGAGTCGGCACAGATCTAAAGAGGGGGAAGCAGCTGAGGCCTGGAAGAGGAAGTGGCTCCCCTGGGGCAGGGCACAGGCTGACTGGACTCACCGAGGTGTAGGCCCGCCCACACATGCTGCAGCAGTAGGCCTTGGCGTGCTTGATGGCATGGGCCGAGAGGTGGATCTGCAGGGAGGCGGAGTCCGAGTAGGCCCGGTAGCAGTTGGGACACTTGTAGGGCTTGTCCTTGTTGTGCTGGCGCTGGTGAGACTGTGGGGGCACAGCAGGGGGTCAGGAGAGGAACAGGGCTCCCCTGCCCCACCCCCTTCCCACGCTCCCTTGTGGGGGTGGCGGGGGCACCAGGCCACCTGGTGGGCAGAAGGCAGGCAGGCACTCACCTGGAGGTTGGAGAGCTGAGTGAAAGCCTTCTCACAGCCAGGATGTGGGCACTTGTAGGGTCTGTCGCCTGTGTGGATTCTGCAATGGGCAGCCCAGTAAGGTCGAAGTCCCTGACACACACCCCAAGACCGCTCCAGTCCCCAAGTCCTTACTCTGGCCCCTAAGCCTCTCAATCCCTACACTGCCCATGCTCCCCAAGGACCAAGAGTGAGCCCAGGCAAGAGCTGGAGACTTCAACGGCCATGGCTCCTCCTTCCTTTTCTGCTCTCCACTGCCAGTCTGATCAGAGCCTCCCGCTTCCCACAGGTCCCTGCTGTCCCCAGCCCACCACTAGAGCCCTGGTAGCAACCCAGTGCAGGCGTTGGAGGGGGCCTGATTTGACTGCCCCTCTCTTTCAAAAACCCCACACTACAGACCACACATTGCAAACACAGATGCACGGCTTTGTCGGGACCTTCCCTGCCCACCCAGCCTCCTTCCCCAAGAAGAAGAAGACATCTCCCTCTAATTGGCCCCGGACACTTATTTCCTGTCCCTACCCTATGTCAGGCACATGTCCGTGACAGCTACATGGTCACCCCAGCAAATGGGAGAATGTGGGACAGCACGGCCCTGAAGCTCAGCCCCTCTGTGTCCTTCCTGGGAGTTCCTTCTGTCCCTGCCACTCCTGGATTCTCATCCTGGCTGTTTACCAGCTGGGTGACCTTGGACAAACCAGTGAGCATCAGTTTCCTCATCTGCAAAATGGGTATAAAAATACAGTCCCTACCTCATCGGGCTTTGTGAAGATAACATCAGATAATGCATGTAAAGGGCTTAGCCTAGTGTTGCTACAAAGTAAGCACTCAACGTTTGCCAGTTATCATTACTCATTCATTCACATTCATTACATTGGGTACCCATGCCCCAGGCACTGTGCTAGGTATTTGGAATGTATCATGAACAAAACAGACAAAAGCTACTGCCTGGAGGAAATAAGCAACAAGTGTGAAATAAACAAGTAAATCACATGTAGAAGGTAGTAAGTTCTGTGGGAAGAACAACAAGATGGGGGGACCATGAATGCCGGGAAGAAGGGGTACAGTTTTAAATGGGGGTAAGGGACTCATGGGGAAGGTGACATTGGGGCAGTGACTTGAGAGCTGATGAGCCTATACCTGCCCAACAGCCCAGGTGAGGATGGGGTTGTGGACTGGGCGATGATGTCCACAAATGGAGCTCAGCAGCCTGGCATGCACTAATAGTGGGCTTCTCGGCTTTCTACACTCATGCCTTTGCACCATCTCCCTGGGCGTGTCTTCAAGCATCTATTTGGGCAAATCCGCTGTACCAAGCAGGTGGGCAATGAAATGCCATCTGGGCCTGAACCTTGTTTGCCTAATTTGTTGAGGAATGAAAGTGGAGGGGAATATCCAGATTTTACCAAAAGGGTGTCCACTCCTTCCTTCCAAGGCCCCAGCCCCTCTCACTGACTGGGTTTGCCATCAGCCCATCAACAAATTCATCAAAGAAACTAAAGCCCCTCTGGCCAGGCCCAGTGCTAGACTCAGGGACACAGGGTTGAGTAAGAAACATTCCCTGCTACCAATAAGCCCATTGGCTGCCATTATAAACATTGACAAAGTCCAAATTCCTTATATGTCATTCAAGCCTTCACCAGGTGGTCCAGCGTCCCCTCCCTGCTCATACACACCCTATGTCCTGGTCAGAGAATGACTCTTCCCTGCCAGCCGTATCTGATAAGTCTCCACACACCTCTGCTATGTCTGCATCCTCAGCACTGGGACCTCCCTGGCTCTTTGGCCCGGTAAGTGTCAGCTCATCCTTCTAGATATGTTGGCGAGTGGGGCTCTGCGGAATCTCCCGAGTGTACTGCTCACCCCACAGGCTTCCAGAGCACATTCCTCACCACAGAGCCAACCCCACTGGACCCTCGAGGCTGCCCACACTTCTCTACCTTGCTAGCTGGGGGATCCCGAGGGCAGAGACGGGCCCTAGTCTCAGGATCAAGGCCCAGGGTCTGGCCTTCCACAATAGCTGTGCCAAGAGAAGCTGAGCTGATGTAGTTCCGAGCACCCCTGTTCTACCTGCACATTTCTGGGTGTCACATTTCAGAATCCCACCCCAGGCCGCTGCACCCTGTCTCTACAATGGAAGGACCTTAAGGGTCATCTGGACCAACTCTGCCTGAGGCTAGCATCCTCTTCACTTCACCCCATCCTCATTCCCTCTAGAGCTGGGAAATTCGTTTAGTTAGGCTCCCTGTCACCTAACCCCTAAGGGTCCCCAGGACTCACGCCTCACGCTGCCTTTGTCTTAAACCCCACAACCCCTTCTCCCCTTGCCCTGAAACCCAGCCACAGTGGCCTTGCACTAGCTCCTCCAGCACTGAGCCCTTTCCCACCTCCAATCCTTTATCCAAGCTGTTCCCTCTACCAGGAACACCTGTCCCTCAGCTAACACCTGGCTAAAACCCAACTCCCGTTCTCAGCATAAAAGTCCCTTCATCAGGGCAGCCTTCCCTGACCCTCTAGACCAGGTCAGGCTCCCTGCGGCCCACCTCACAGGCAACGAAGACATCGGCTTCCCAGAAGTCTCTGC
Source organism: Colobus angolensis palliatus (assembly GCF_000951035.1). NCBI lineage: Eukaryota > Metazoa > Chordata > Mammalia > Primates > Cercopithecidae > Colobus > Colobus angolensis. The sequence continues at coordinate 7,244,891 of NW_012117376.1, forward strand.
ATGGGTACTTACTTTCTCCATGTGTGGTCACTGCGTTCCTTCAGAGGAACTCCCTTGGGCTCATTCCCTACCATCACCCCAGCGCCTGACATGGGCTCAGCACAGAGGGGATTCCATAAATAGACACAGACTCAATGAAGGCAAGCAAGTTCTTTCTCTCTGAAGTCAATCACTGACAAGACAAAGAGGTTCCACATCATCAGCGACTTCCATGCCCGGAGTGTATTTCACGAGGGTTTGCTGACTGACTGACTGACCAACAGTCCTCCAGAGGATTCGGGTTCTTCCTCAGGAAACAGGCAAGCCCTCTTGACCAGCAAGCTGCCTTTCTGGCCTCCTCCCATGCAAGTGCAACAACTGCCCAGCCTCCCCCTGGACTCCCAGCCTCAGCCTCTCCCCGCCAGGCCTCGGCACGGCTGAAGCTGCAGGGCTCTGACCTGTTCACAGCCCAGTCTGGCAGCCTCCAGGGTCTCCCTCTTTTTCCAGGACAGAGTCCATATCCACTTCCCCAGCTTGCAAGGCCCTTCACATTCTGGCCTTAGTTTCTAAGACCTCCTCCTCTGCTACTGTGCTCCCCGGAGGACCATCTTACCAACCTCCCCCAACATACATGCAGATGCAGCCTCCCAGCAGGCCTCGAGCCTTTGCTCATGCCATTCTTCCTCCAACTGGGGAGGGCTGCGGACCCCTCCGTACTCAACCCAGATGATCCCCCCCCCAACCTCCACCTCCTACTTCCCTCTCTCAAGGAAGTTTCCACATCTGCCATCCTCCCAGGTCACAGTGGCAGGGGCCTGCCTCTGCCCGCTCCTGTGTCCCTGTGCATGGCACCCAGCATGGGTCTGGCTCAGAAAAAGCTTCAGGGAGCAACTGTTGGATAAGGAAGGACCATGCTGCCTGTTCTTTTGGCCACAAACCTCTTGTCTTCAGTCCCTGAACTTCAAGTCAAGCCTAAGCCCTCAATTCTAACATCAGAACCCTCTCTTTGTAAGGCATCTTCCCACTAGGGGAGCACCCAGCCCCAGCTCCCACATCTGTGGTGATGGGAAGTCCACCTTGACTCTAGGTGGTCACTCTTCTTTTTTTTTGAGATGGAGTCTCGCTCTGTCGCCAAGGCTGGAGTGCGGTGGCACAATCTCCACTCACTGCAAGCTCCGCCTTCCCAGTTCAAGCAATTATCCTGCCTCAGCCTCCCAAGTAGCTGGCCCGTGCCACCGTGCTCAGCTAATTTTTTTGTATTTTTAGTAGACCACTATGGTTCAAGACCGTGTCAGCCAGGCTAGTCTCGAACTCCTGACCTCAATAATCTGCTCACCTCAGCCTCCCAAAGTGCTGGGATTACAGGCATGAGCCACAGTGCCTGGTTGGTGGTCACTCCTCTTTAGGCAGCACAAGGAAGCTGAGCTGAAGCTAGTGGCCCTGGACTACCCCCCTCCACCCTCCACTGTCCTAGTTCCACCCAGGGGCTCCAAAGACTTGCTCTGCTCTCTTGCCTGGCACTGCCACCCCCATGTGCTTCTTCTGCCTGATGCCCCAGCCCCTTCCTTCTTTCTGAACTAGGCTGCTCCTTGGTGCACTGCACTCCAATCTTGCTTCTGCTCCCTCTTAGCTGGGTGACCTTGGGCAGGTGACTCTGCCTCCCTGAGCCTCAGTTTCCCCCTCTCTAAAATGGGGATAATAATAAAGAAATTTAAGAATTTAAAGGGTATTCATAAATATTTTTGCAGTGTTAGTTTTTAATACATTAATTTCTATTAAGTTAAGCAACTTATGAAAACAAAGAGGAAATATATTCAGTGTTTCAATAAAATTATTAAGGATTCATGAATTATCACTTTTATTTCTCAGCCATGAGATGGCTTCAGGCATGCCGTGTTTTTTAACTAAAACAATGGCCATAGATATATGAAAATTAAATATTCCTTGAGAGGATTCCCCCTCTGTGGCATTTTTCAAATTCATTATCTCTTATGAAGAAATAACAAATTCACACCGCACAGGGATTTTATGGACACGCTGTATATTAAAACACCTTAAGCAGGACCTGGCACACAGAAGTTCTTTAACAAGGAATAGTTGTCATTGTTATTAGCATTATTATCAGACTTAAAAAAACTAAAATGACACTTTCCTCTGCTGCAATGATCATTAGGCATGTACATAACATCGCCCTGCCAGGAAAAGAAAAACAAAAACAAAACCACTTTGCACCCTGAATAAACAAACAGACAAATCCAGAGTCACTCTGTCTAGCTCTAGTTCACAAATAGATAGAACTTTCAGCCATTTCCTATAACTGACTAACTTCCTCCCAAAACAATGGTTTGTTTGTTTGCTTGTTTAGATAGGATCTCTGTCTCCCTGGCTGCAGTGCAGTGGCGCGATCTTAGCTCACTGCAGCCTCTACCTCCTGGGTTCAAGCAATCCTCCCACCTCAGCCTCCTGAGTAGCTGGAACTACAACACATGCTACCACACTTGGCTAACTTTTTAATTTTTTGTAGAGATGGGGGTCTCAACGTGTTGCCCAGGCCAGCCTCAGGCTCCTGGTCTCAAGCCCAAAACAATGTTATCCCTGACTCCCGCACTGTGATATCTGCCAGTACAGACAACCCTTACGCATACACTAACTGCACGAGACAATGCTGGTTTTCTACCACGATCAGACTAACAAGAACAGAAAATGTTCTGTTTTCTCTATAAATCCATGTGGTGTTTATTATGTAGAGGGCTGATCCTTCTGAAGCCTGGACTTGTGCAATACTTCGCAAGTCTCTCACTTTGCTTGTGCCTTCCTTTCACGCTGCAGGCCCATTAAGATGCTCCAGTGCCACTCAACTGCCTCACTCCGACCGTCCTACCAAGCACATCCTTCTCAGCTCCTAGGGCGGATCTTGCTTTGCCCTCTTGCTAACTCTACCTCTATTGCTTGACCGGGGCTGGCTCTGTTTTGGACATGACCTTCTTTTACGCCCTTGAATAGTGGCTGTAACATTGGGAAGATGGATTTGATTATATGATCTGATGCCTGGTTCTCTGCCAAGGGACAAACAAGTAGGAAAGGGCCTCTGTCAAATAGAGGACAAGGAATCTGGAATCTGGTTGCTTCTTCAGCTTTGGCTTTGTTTGTTTGTTTGTCTAGAGAATGCTGGGTGTTCTGGGCATGTGGGACACTCGCCTCTTTGCCACTGAGTTAGGATACATTAGTTTAATTATATGTGCCAGCGTCTAGTGACTTAGAAACTATCTTCCAATGCTGATAGAATCCTCTTTTGTTGTTTGTTTGGTTTCCTGCCATTATGAACTCAAATCAGTCCAAAAGAGGTGGGGGGGAAATTGTGCCCTCAGGAATGGAGAATAATCCCTGAGTCAAAGAACATTCTGGCAAAATACTCTCCTCTCCTTCAAAGGCCTGTTAATTTTTTGTTGCTTTTTTTTGGTCATGTTCTTAAATAATATTTTTAAACAAAGTCTACTTCTTGAAGAAAAACAAAACAAAACAGAATTCTTCATCATTATTATCACTTGCTCCTGTGTTTATTCGCTTGCCTGTTCCCTCAACTTTGTGCTGTCGCCTTTCTCAGATCCAGGTCCCCGATTCAGAAAGATAAAACTGCTAAGGTGCAAATGCAAATGCAAATGCTCTTGGTGTTTCCAGATGGCTGCTGGGCAACACCAAAGACTTGCTTCCTTGCTTTACAAAAGGAGGGATGCTTACAATGATTGGGTTTTATATTCCTCTTTTTTTGTTGTTTTTTTGTTTGTTTGTTTTTTGAGACAGAGTCTTGCTGTGTCACCCAGGCTGGAGTGCAGTGGTGCGATCTCAGCTCACTGCAACCTCTGCCTCCCAAGTTCAAGTGATTCTCCTGCCTTGGCCTCCTAAGTAGCTGGAATTATAGGCAGCCGCCACCACACCTGGCTAATTTTTGTATTTAGTAGAGACAGGGTTTCACCATGTTGACCAGGCTGGTCTCAAACTCCTGACCTCAAGTGATCCACCCACCTTGGCCTCCCAAAGTGCTAGGATAACAGGCATGAGCCATGGCACCTGGCTTATATATTCTCCATATTTTTAATTAGCCAAACACTAGAGTGATAGCTGCCCTATGAAGTCTGTAGCATAAGAAAGTTGACAAAAAGAGAAACTCAACCTCCCTGGGTTAATTTCATACATACATAAACATATAATATGTATAATATATGTTCTTGTGCACTTTTTAAGATGGACCAAAAAAACCTAATCTAATGCACAGAGGGTGGCATAATAGGCATCAACAAAGACATTTCTTTAAAAAGATTTTGTCTCTAGATTTAAAATGCCCTGAACAATTAGTGATAACGCTCTATGGGATTAAAAGACCCTGAAGATGGGCCAATGTGCTTGCTGCCGATGACATGTTTTTTTTGTTGGTGAGATGGGGTCTTGCTCTGTCACCCACGCTGGAGTGCAGTGGCACAATCTTGGCTCACTGCAACCTCTGCCTCCCGGGTTCAAGTGATTCTTCTGCGTCACCCTACCAATTAGCTGGAACTACAGGCGTGCACCACCACACTCGGCTAATTTTTGTATTTTTAGTAGAGATGGGGTTTGACCATGTTGGCCAGGCTGGTCTCCTGACCTCAAGTGATCCGCCTGTCTCAGCCTCCCAAAGTGTTGGGATTACAGGCGTGAGCCACCGTGCCAACCAAACATGTTTTTAATATGAAAAATTGATCATGCATTATACCTTCATAAAAGACTTTATTGTCCTCCATTGTGATATTGTTGATTATTATAATTAACTAACCGGAATCATTTGGTCTAATCAACAGGTCTGATTTTTACCCTCACACTTGCTTAAAGGCCTCTGCTTCAAGCTAGAATAGACAAATGCATACAGACTGCCACGCTGACATCCTATTCTTGACCAGACACTGCCAGAGGCCAAGGTGGACTCCAAGAGTCCTTGGTCCAGAAGTAGATAACTGTGAAAGCGGGCTAACTAACCCACGATCAGAGGAACAGGAATTATTCCCCAGGACTGGATGAAACTGCTTTTACCCTTAATGTTCTACTAATGTTCTAATTTTCCAAAAGTCTTTTTTTTCCTTTAATCTGTCTCTAATCCTCAATTTAGGAGGCTGTATTCAATAAACTGGAATAAAATATTCCTAAAATGGTGCCTTCTTCCAAGTAACTCTTCAGAATTCTGGGGGTGAGGGTGGGAGGGGGACTATAAAAACCTAACATAGATATGAAATAATAAATCATCAAGGAAATGTTGAAATAATCATTCTATTGAAAACAACAAATGTAATTGGCCTTATCTACAAAACTGCTTGGAATAATTGCTAAAACCTCTTCAAAGTATCTTTGCTGAGACCCTTTTCTTTTACGATCATTAGTTCTGTAAACAGGATCTGTAAGAATCCGTCCTCCTTCCTAACAGGATATAACTGGGTAAATCAAATTTGTAACCATGGCTGTGCCAGAAATGTCACATTTAAAGACGAATTTCATTTAATTAGGCATGACAAGTCTGAGAGTAAGAAACAAGGTCTGCACTTCAAAATGGGAATGAGGGCTCCCCGGGCCTCCAGGAAACCAGACTGGACCTGCTCTACGGCTTGTGGAATTTCAGCCTTTAAGGTTATGAAAAGACATCAATCTCTGCATGTCCAGAAACACTGACAAACAAAGATTCTCCAAAAAGAGGGTATCCCCCACATTACACGTTGTATAGGCACAATCTGGCAGAGGTGAATTGGATGGTTCTAGGTTCCTGATCTCTAATAATATAAAATTTTTCCACACCGACACACACACACACACACACACACACACACACATACACACACACACGCAGTTCTGGCCTGGGGGCCTTACAAAGTCTCCTAACAGAGTTAACTCTCAAGCTTTTCTATCACATGCTCTAATTTTAAGAACCATACAACCGGGAGGACTTTATCAATCAACACCTTGTTACATACATCTCTGTACATAAACCTGGGCAAATTTTTTAAAAATCAAAGTAACAACAAAATCAGAAAATTTCTGAAACAAACTTATGTGCTCAGATGTGTGCCTTGGGAATCACGGCAACGAGAAAACAGACTGACATCTGGCCCTGCTGCCACTGTACCATTTTATTCTTTTATTTTTTTTTCTTTTGAGACAGGGTCTCACTCTGTCACCCAGGCTGGAGTGCAGTGGTGCAACTTGGGCTCACTGAAGCCTCGACATCCTGGATTCAAGCAATTGATCCTCCCACCTCAGCCTCCCAAGTAGCCAGGAGTACAGGCATGCACCATTACTCCCAGCTAATTTTGTATTTTTCTGTAGAGATGGGGTTTTGCCATGTTGCTGGTCTCGAACTCCTGAGCTCAAGCGATCAACCCACCTCAACCTCCCAAAGTGCTAGAATTACAAGCATGAGCCACTGAGCCCAGCCTGCCACTTGATTCTTACTATCATACTCACACATCATGTCCCAAAGTCAGAGAAATAGACAAGGCAAAACATCTTGCACCCAGGGATAAAGGATTCAAAGACAATGGAGATAAACGAATAAATGACAAAAACAAAAAAAGCAAATAAAAGATAGAGCCCTTCTCATGGTGGCACACGCCTGTGATCCCAGTTACCTGGGAAGCTGAGGAGGCAGAGGTTGCAGTGATCCGAGATCATGACACTGCACTCCAGCCTGGGCAATAGAGTGAGACTCTGTCCCCAACCCAAAAAAAAAAAAAAAAGAGCCCTTCTGTATAGTATTGGTCCTCAAAACAGAAAAAACCTTGAGTTCTTTCTGTAAATTACAAACTCCACAAACTCCACAACAAAAAACAGTTTTATCCCTGACTTTTACAATGCTGATATTGACAAACACGTGCCAATGCTCACACAGATGATCTCTCACATGTGAGAAAATGGTGCTGCTTCCCCTCTGAGTAGATGAACTACAATCTTGGTAATCTTTGGCTCGTTTTTAAAAATACCAATGGTATTTTTATTTTGTGAGCCATTCTTTCTGATGGCTATGCCCTCCTGCACAAACTTTTCTTTCTTTTTTTTTTTTCTTGAGACAGAGTTTCACTCTTGTCATCCAGGCTGGAGTGCAATGGCGCAATCTTGGCTCACTGCAGCCTCCACCTCCTGGGTTCAAGCGAGTCTCCCGCCTAAGCCTCCTAAGTAGCTGGGATTACAGGTGCCCACCACCACACCCAGCTAATTTTTGTATTTTTAGTAGAGACGGGGTTTCGCCACATTGGCCAGGCTGGTCACGAACTCTTGACCTCAGGGGATCCGCCCGCCTCAGCCTCCTAAAGTGCTGGGATTACAGGCGTGAGCCACCGCACCCAGCCACAGACTTTTCTTAAAGCATTTATAGCTTTGAATCTCCCTTTCACACACTCAACTAAACTGTATGCCCCATGAAGGCAGAGATTTTCATCCATTTTGTTCCTTGCTGTATCCTCAACATCTAGAATAGTGTCTGTCATAGAGTAAAAGTTTCTGTAAGTATTTGTTAAACGGACGAATCATATGCTCTGTAAAAACCAGTTATATTTATTCCAAAATATTTAATAATTGCTTATTTTGTGCCACAAACTGGGGATGTGGAAATGGAAGAGACTGAGCTCTTGCCTTCAAGAACTCCCAGTAGACTGAGTGAGGTGGGCAGATAAACAGATGTGGGCGTGCCAGCCTACCACTGCTATGATGGACATGCACAGAGCCCTGTGGGGACACAGAGGTTGGGTCCCTTACCCAGCTAGAGCAATCAGGGAGGGCTTCCTGGAGGAAGCTAGACTGAGCGATGACAAGGGGATGGCCAGAGAAACAGGGAAAAGTAGGAGGAAGGTGTCTCTGGTAAAGGACATAGCATGTGCAAAGACATAGAGATGAGAAACAGTGGGGATGGGGTGCAGTAACAACAGCTAAGGCCAGTGAGGTCCTCAAGGGCCGTGACCCTGAGGGCAATGGGCACCTGGAGAAGGTCCTTGCCCCTCCTTGCACTGGCTCTATGTGCCAGGCCACAGGTGCTGAGTTGGGCTGCAGCAGGGCAGCAGGCAGGTCGCTCACCTGGTGTGCTGCTGGAGGTGGGAGAGCTGCCGGAAGGACTTATCACAGTAGGAGCAGTGGTAGGGCTTGACGCCCAGGTGGATGCGCAGGTGCTGGGCCAGGTAGGAGGCGTTGGCAAAGGACTTGGAGCAGTGCGGGCACTTGTGGGGCTTGGCCTCTGTGTGCGACTTGGAGTGGATCTGCATCTCCGACTTGGTGAAAAAGGTCAGCGGGCATACCTTACACCTGTGGAGCAAGAGGCAGGTTCACACGCGGGAAGACTCCCCCAGCCTGTCCATCTCAGGGGAGGTCTTCTACATCAGAGAGACCTTACACCTGGGACAGTTTTTTCCTGTGAGGAGCCCAAGAAGCACAGGCCCACCTGGGAAAGACGAGACAGTCTCCCAGCCTGGGCACCCTTAAATCTGGAGGAGGAAGCTCTTGCCTGGGGGAACATTACAGAGCCCGGGGCATAGGGTTATACCTCAGAGGGAAGACAGGCCTGATCCTGGTGAGGCTTTGCCCAGGGCTACATCCCATGGTTCTGGGGAGGAGGCTCTACCACGTGAAGTAGTTCTCAACCAGGCTGCTCATTAGAATCATCTGGGGAGCATCTAAGAAATACCAACGCCTGCCCCACCCTCCACACCCTCCACCCTCAAAAAATTAACTCAGAATTCCTAGAGATGCAGCCCTGGCATCTGCATTTTCTGAAAGCTCTTCAGGTGATTCTTTAAAATTTTGGTGGTGGTGGTTGTTGTTTGAGACAGAGTCTCACTGTGTTGCCCAGGTTGGAGTGCAGTGGCCCGATCTCAGCTCACTACAGCCTCTGCCTCCCGAGTTCAAGTTATTCTCTTGCCTCAGCCTCCTGAGTAGCTGGGATTACAGGGGCGCACCACCAGGCCCGGCTAACTTTTGTATTTTTTGTAGAGATGAGGTTTCACCATGCAGGCCAGGCTGGTCTCAAACTCCTGACCGTAGGTGATCCACCCACCTTGGCCTCCCAAAGTGCTGGTATTACAGGCATGAGCCACTGTGCACGCCCTCTTCAGGTGATTCTAAGGTGGCCAGGGTTGAGAACACTGCTTAAAGGGAGGAGGAAACCGACTCTCACAACCCCAGGCTGTGGGGGCGGCTGCCAGGCACAGGCCACACCTAAGGGTCCAAAGCTGTATTCCCCTACCCAGCAGCCCTCCCCGAATCGGGACTTGGGATGTGGGTGGGGCTCTCCAGAAGGCCCCGCCCCTCTGGAACCTAGCCCTGCCCCCTCGGCCCAAAGGGTCCGTTTGAGCCCCACTGCTGGGCTCCTGGAGCAGCTCTGGCTCAAGTCCCAGCCCCAAGCCCACTCGGACCCCATCCCGCCGAGACCCCCACCTGTACGTCTTGCCCTCCTTGGCAGTCTCGCCCGAGGCCAGGATGGGGTAGGGGACTACAAGGACAGGCGGACCCCCCGGGTTCTCCGCCTTGATCTTTTTGCGGCCGCGTTCGGACTTGGGGGGGCCAAGCAGGCCGTGGCCCTGGATTGTCTTGATGGAGTCCAGGAGAGGGGGGCTGGTGATCCCTGAGATGAGGGTGGGGGACGAGGCGATGAGGCGGCTCTGGCTGGTGGTGGTGGGTGTGGACGGGGTGCTGGTACCCGTGCCCGTGCCTGTGCCCGCGCTCGACTCAGAAGTGCTCACAGCCGGGGTCCGGGTGGACAGCCCCAGACCTGCGAAGACAGGCGGGTGGGGGTATGGGTGAGGGGAGCTGCAGAGGCCAGCTCGGCTGCCCACCCAGCTGTGTGATTTTGGCAGGCGAGTACCCCCTTAACGTTCATAAGTTACCACCCAGGGGTAACTAAATGAGACCTTGTGCATGTGTAAGATGCCTTAGGCACCTTAAGATTAAATTGAGTTATATAACAGAGGCACTTCGGAAAAATTCAAACTATAGAAAAAGACTGAGGCACAAAGAAGTTCACTGCTGTCTTATTTATAACAGCAAAATTTTAGAGGCAACTGAAATATGCAACATTAGGAAGGGGTTCGGTAAACAGCGATTAATTGCCTCTACTGAACTGCCCATTGAAAAGGAGGTTATGTTTGTTTAAGCAAACTACATATGTACGCACAGAAAAAATAAGTAGGAAAGAATGTGCCAAAATGTGATATGGATGGTAGACTAGGAGTAATTTTTTTTTTAAAAAAAGAAGCTTAACTGTATTTGATTCGACAATGAGAGTTTTAAAAACTTCTGTAGTAAAAGTTATTCTTTTAAAAATGAGAGGACTAGAAACATTTATAATATCAACTGAAGCAGACAAAAAGATGAAAATGGTATCTATTGTGTGGTTCTAACTACGTTTATTTTTCTTTAAAAAAAAAGCTAAAAATTTGTGCATTGAAAAAGATAATGTCAAGTCAGCAGCAGAATGTTTTGTATCACACACTGGTGGTGGAAGCATACATTTGCAAAGCCTTAATGAAGGGTAGTCTGGCAACAGCCATTAAAATTTAAACATGGCCAAGCACGGTGGCTCACACTTGTAATCCCAGCACTTTAAGAGGCTGAGGTAGGAGGATTGCTTGAGCCCAGAAGTTGAAGACCAGCCTGGGCAACGTGGCAAAACCCTGTCTCTACAAAAATTACAAAAATTAGCTGGGTGTGGTGGCGTGTGCCTGTAGTCCCAGCTACTAGGGAGGCTGGGGTGGGAGGATCACTTGAGCCCCTGAGGTCAAGGCTTCAGTGAGCTATGATCATGCCACTGCACTCCAGCCTGAGTAACAGAACAAGAACCCTATCTCTTAAAAAATAATGATAATTAATTTAAGCAAATTTTAATGTACATAACTTTTGGCAGAGTAATTCTACTTCTAGAAATTTACAATAAAGAAATATTCCCACATGAGCATAAAGACGTGTGTACAAGTCCATACAAAATTGTGATCAGACAAAATTGAACACAACCTGTTTGTCCTCAGCATGAGCTTTGTAAAGAGCTGTGGTCCACTCTCATTAGGGAGAACTGCACAGCCACTAAAACAAGATCGATGTGATGCAGTGACAGAGAGAGAAGGTCGAAATGTGCTGTCCGGTGAAAAAAGCCAATCACAGACATATGAGGTCATCTATTTTAAAGAACACACACTCAAACTACATACGTAGTTTGGACAAGATATATGTGCATATGTAAACGCACAGGAATAGATCTGAGAAGAGACACATCAAACTGCTAATTGTGGTCCTCTCTAGGGAAAGAGAAGAATTTTTTGGTAAAGGAGATTTTCCTACTTTGTCTATCTGATTCTATATTATTTGAATCTTTTACCTAGTGAATTTATCCATTTTTAACATCTGTGATTAAAGGACAAAATAAATTATAAACATGAAAATTCTCACAACAGTAGGATTAAGGCTATTTTTTCTCCTTTCAGCTTATCGGCAATTTCCAAATTTTCTATAATGACTATGTATTACCTTTATAATAAAAAGTGGAACAAATATGTTTATGACAGAATGGTGAGTAGGAAAAGCAAGTTAAAACCATGGGTACAGCCCTACCACAAGCTCAGCAAAACACACACGAATCTTGAAAAACAAAAAATATGGCAAAGGAAGGAAATGGACCAAGAGCCTCTCTGAGCTGCTGGGTTGGGAGCTGGGGATTATGAATGATTTTTTTGTTGCTAGTTTCTCTTCTTTCCAAATGTCCCTTAATATGCTTATATTACTTTTTTAATATTACTTTTGTAATGGAAAAAATAAATTTAATAAAATCATAGTAACGGGGGATATGCAGAGTGCAGCTGGGGCCTGGATAGGTTTACCAGGCCCTGTAATTCTTGGGTGACTCTGGGAAAAGGCAGGAGTGAAGGAAAGAGGCAGAATCACCTGGCTGGCAGCAGAGGTGACGGGGGAGGAACAAAGGCCCAGCCACTGTGATCTCCCAAGAAAGCCTATTCACCAGGCTCCAAGGAGGGCCTCCGGTGGCTCCAGCCCCTTGACATTACCCCAGGATGTCCCCCTGGCACCCCAGCCTCAACCTATCCAAGACTTAGCTCACATCTTTCCCCAACCCTGTTCCTTCTCCAGGGATTTCATCACAAGGGCAGTGGCCCGGGAGTCTCCCTCACCTCCTGCCTCCCCTCACACTCCTACATCCTGTCCTCTTGTCTCCCACAATGTATCTCAGATCTGTCCACTTCTCTCTATTCCCACTACCACCGCATTGCCCAGGTCACCACACTCCTGAAGATCTCCCTGCTTCTATGCTTACCCCCTGACAACCTTGTCTCCACCTAGCAGCCAGACTGGGTTTTCTCAACCCATATCTGAGTGTTTCCTCCCCTACTTAAAAACCTTCAGTGGTCCCCCACTGCCCAAGGGTCAAGTGCAAACTGCTTTGTGGCCTACAGGGCCCTTCTTAATCTGGTCCCTGCTTCCTTGAAGCCTCAGCAGAACTGAGTATCAAAACAGAGTGAAGACACGGGCTCCAGAGCCACACTGCCAGCCTCTGCCTCTTACTAGCTGTAAACCGTGGTTGCACGTGGCTTTACCTTTCTCTGCCTCAGTTTCCTCATCTGTTGAATAGAGACATTACGGTGAACTGCATGAAACTGCTGTTTTTCTAAGTCAAAACGGTCCGGTGTTCCACCTAATACCAACAGCACACACCTCACAGGCTGCCGGGAGTAAAATGAACACCGGTGAACAGACACGGGCGCTCCACTGCAGCTAGTTGCCACCATCACCATCATCATCACCATCTTCTAGGCCTTCCCACCCCAGACGGTCTGTCCTTCTCTTGCTTCCTACACACATATTCCCTCCGCCAAATGCGGTTCCCTCTTCCTGTCCCATTTCCCTGGTTTGTTGCCAACCTTTCCTTGCGTTCCTTTGGCTCTTACCCCCCAAGTCTGGTCGTTCTCTGGGTTCCCAAAGAATCTCAGGATTTCCAAAGTTCTATATTGGGAACCTAACTTTCCTGGTGAGCCCCATGGAACAGTGACCCGCTCCTGTCGTGTCCATTGCGGGGAGAAGGGTCCTTCCAGTACAGGGTCGTTGGAACTCCGGTGCTGTGGCTCGTCGGGGCCATCCCCGGCACCCCAAGCTTTGCGCCCTACCCCTAGGCCCTGCCCGCCCTGCTCTCACCTAGCAGGGTCCCATCCTCACCAAGTCCCCTCTACGCCCGCCCCCTCCCACCCAG
>NW_012117376.1:7258398-7278217 GCF_000951035.1 Colobus angolensis palliatus
CCGGCGGCACTAGCAGCGGCTGCTGCGACGAGGCCGACGTGGGCGGCAGGTGAGGCGGCCTGATCTTCTCCGCCATCAGCTGCTCCTTGATCTTGTTAATCAGGACCAGGTTGTCCAGCTGTGGGCGTTAAGACGACGGGCTGAGGAGGTCTGGACCGCGTCCCGCGCCTACCCCAGGCCCGCTGGTCCACCCGCGCCCCTCGCTCCTCACCCCGCGCCCCACAAGGCACAGCCAAAACCCAGGGCGAAGCGAAGCAGCTCCAAGGAGGTTAGGGCATCCGGAGGGGCGACGTCAGTCTTACCTGGCTGGGCATGGTGGGAGGAGGGGGCCAGAAGTAGGGGTTGTTAAATCGAGGCTCGGCCATCCTGCGGGAAGAGAGCGACTGTCACCGGGAAGAGAGCCCTCCCCACGGCCTGAGGCCAGCACTCCTCAGCTGCGCCCACTCAAGTCGGGGCCAGTGTCTGAGATCTATGTCCCCATGGGTCCCCCAGCCTCACAGCACAGCAGGCCTCCCACCAGGCCTAGGGAGTCACATCTCCAGGCTGAAAAACCTGGAATTGAGTGACACGCCCCCCCCTTAGTGGGCCCCACAGGGCAAAGGTGACATCCAGACTGGAGTACCCTCAACCAGCTCCCACCCCTGTCACCCCAATGCTGGCCAACCAATCTCCACCCCCAGGAGGGCCCCAGGCGGCTGTGCCAACCCCATGCGTTCCACACAGAAGGGCCCCCGAGTCCAGAGACAAACTGGGGAGGACTGGAGCAAATTTGTAAATGCCCATCCCTGATCCCTGCCCTTCTGCCCCCTGTCTCCTTGAGTACAGACATCCTTCTCAAAATCAGGGGGCAACATGGGGTCACCAGATATAGCCTTTCTGAGGGTCAGTTTGGCAGGACAATTTACAGTGACCCAAATGATTATTGCCTTTTGACTCAAGAAATTGTACTTCTGGAAAGTTATCTTCAAGAAACAGGCCATGTGTGGTTGTTCAATGCCACGTGCAACACCTGGCCTACAACGATGTGGATGAGAATGCTGTGGTTACGGAGGGGCCGAAGAGGCCTGAAGCTAGGGCAGTCTGGGGCTCTTTGGTAAAAGTGTGTGACAGACTGGTGGCCCTCACCTCTGGCAAGTTCCATGGCAGGCCTGTGCGGTTAGAAGGCCTTTTCAACCAGGGCAGTATGAAGGATGGGCCTTCAGGGCTATCTCAGTCTTCCAGAAGGTTTGTCTTCCTGCGACCCTAGAGTAAGTCAAGAAGTGACTTACAGGGACCATGCCTCACAGAGGGTTTCCATTAAGTCTTGCTCCCTGTCAAGTTTCTCTTGTCTCTCTCCTATGGAAATCACTTGCCTAACTGGTATTGTTGCTTAAATGAAATAGTTTATTTTGACAAGAAAGACCAAAATGAAGCACTTTCAACCTCTGTTCCTCGTCCTATGAGCTTGAAAAGCCCCTATTGGAATGGTAGCTATAAGGTTTCGGGAGAAAACCCTCGATAAGGACACGATCTAATCTCAATATTTCAAGAGAGAAATTTTAGATGAATTATCTCTTGTGATCTTTACTTGAAAGTAGGCACAAGAGGTATTATTATACCATTTTATCAGTGAAGAAACTGAGGCTCAGAGAGAAGGGAAGGAGGAAACCTGTCCAAGGCCTCAAGGCGAAGGTGTCACAGTCAAAACTAGAAATCAGATTTGCTCAAGCTGGTTCCTCTGGGGAATTTGCTTTGCAAACCCTAGTCTTTGGTAGAGCAAATGCCCATATGCAAATGGCTCAATATCTATAGGCAAACGTCCTTACCCCTCACTCCCAGCCTGAGGGCCAGTTTGGGTCGGAGCACCCTCCTGAGGCAGCTGGGGCAGCTCCTGCCCTCCATCAGCCCTCCTGCTCCTCCACCCACAGGCACCAAGATGCCCTTCCCTCTGCCCACCCATCCCTTACAGCCCAACACAAGAAGTACTTCCTGCCTGGAGTTCTCCCTGAATGCTCCAGACCCCTGGGACTTCTCCTTTCCCAGAACAAACTCAAAACAATAATTACAGTGAGAAGGCTGCAAGTTACCAAGTGCCTCTCTTGTGCCAGGCACAATGACACTGAAAGGCAGGTAGGTACTCTTATCATTCCCATTTTACAACTCAGGAAACTGAATTCAGAGAGGTGGGGTGACTTATTCAAGGTCACACAGCAAGTAAGCAGAGAGCTGAGATTCCCACTCTAACCTGCCTGACTCCAAAGTCTAGTTCATCAGTCCCTTACCTATTCAGGGGAACGACAAAGCATCCTGACCACAGGCTTGTGAATAAGCCCTACCTTAGGATGACATGGCTGCGACCCCACAGGTGAGCACCTGCTCACACAGCAGTCTCAGGACCTGTCCCAACCCTGCGGTTGTCCACAGGGAGAAATGTAAAGGCGACTGAGATGTAAAGCCAGGGTAAAGAGGCTCCATGGCTAGGGGCAGGGAGCATGGACATTGGATATACCTGTCTTGTTCATCTGGGCATCCCCAGCACCCAGGTCCAAAAGTTATCAATAATGTGAGTTGCATAATGAAATGAATAAATGAAGTAATAATAATCAGAATGATTTTAAAGACAATCCCATATAATTATCTAGCACTGCTCACAGTTTACAAAGCTCTTCTGTGCCCACCAGCATTCTCATTAGAACATCAGGAGGATGGCAAGCAAGGAAGAATTTTCACCCTCATTTCACGGAGGAAGAAACGAGGGCACCAGGAGGGAGGCACCTTGCTCAGGCCACATGCATGAGAAACAGGAAGCAGCACGGTGCTGTGATGCTGGATGTTAGCTCTCTAAGCCTCAGGTTTCCTCCTCGGTAAAATGGGGTGAAATAGGCTACCTTGCCTCACTCCAGCCCTGGCCCAGGACTCTACCCACTGCACCTCGCTGCTTCTCAGACAGTTCTGGGAGATCCATCTTTTCCTCCTCTTCAGTTCAGTTCAGTTCAGTTCAGAGCCACTACACTGGTCAGGGGGCCATGGGGAAGAGGGGGCCTTGCCCAGGGTACCACAGCTGGAACATCCTCTCTGCCACTTATCAGACCCCTGGTCAGGCAGGGGCCACCTCTCACCCTAGTTGGGCCCCAGATCACTTAATCTGATCCACACCACCTCTGCCTGATTTCTCTGCATCATTTTCTGGCTGGTTCTAAGTAATGATTCAGTCAGTGACCCTAGTCCTGGGGTCCACCTACTGTGTGACAGGCACAGGGAAGGCAGGGCAGGGGCCAAACATTTCCTGAGCTCTTCCTGCATGTCACACACATTGCATCTCATGTGAGACTCCCAACACGCCTGTGAGGTGGGTATCCCCTGTGCAGCCCTGGGACCTGGACAAGAGGGTGGGCCCTGGTGAGAGGTGAGGGAGGAAGGTAGCCAGGGCCAGGCCAAGCCATTCAGATCTTGCCTAAGGAGGGGCTTGAAGCCAGAAAGAGACATGGTCAGATGTGTGTTCAGGACAGAGGGACAAGGCAGAAGGACATTTTTGGAAGAGGTCACAGCTTGAGCAAAGGCGTCGAGATGTGAAAGCACAAGGCAGGCTTGGGACAGTGGACAGCACGCACGGGCGTCAAAGAGAGCTGCAGAGCAGAGAGGTGGGGAGACGCAGGGCACTGAATGCCATGCTAAGATGTTGGGTTGGAATGCTGGTGGTGAGAAGGCGGCAGGAAGCACGCTGGGCCAGGGGAGCAGTGACGCAGAGGGGACTATCTGAGGACCTGGTGAGGGCTGGGGGTGGAGACAGAGCAGCCACCTGGGGGTTGAGTGTGCATGCTAGAATGGGCAGAGGAAACACGCTGGTGGCCAGGCCTCAAGCACGACAAAAGCCAAGACTCTCTACTGTCAGCCCCAAGACACAGGGCTGATCCTTGCAGGGGAGCAAATGTCATTTTGTTTCTCTGATTCTAAAAGGTGAAAAACAGTGGACGGGCAGATGAATGAAACACCCCTTCCAAAATACGGCCTGCTGATGGCAGCTGGCCCATCTATCAATCTGTCCATCCATTCATACTGGACAAATCCTCTGGGCCAAACTGGGACCAGTGTTGTGGAGCCTTAGCCAACTGGAAAGAACTTGGCCCTCCCCGAGTCCCAAGCTAAGTGGAGGAAGCAGACAAGTGGCCCACAAGCTTCTGCAAAGAACTCCGACCTATGAGACCACCTACACAGCACAGTGGCCGCCCTGAGGTCAAAGCTTATGGGCCACCTTCCAGTCCTGTCCTCCATGGCCTCCCTGCCACCTGGCCCCTCGGAGAGGGCCTGTGTGCCATGACACCTGGCTCCTCACTTTCTCAGCCTCCTTTATAGTCCCTAGCCTCTCTTCCCCACCAATTCAGCTCCTCAGGATAGAATGGGAGCCCCCTCTCTCCCACCAGCCTCAGTTCCTGGGTGGCCCGACCATTTTAAAATCTAAAGACCAGCCAAGCCCGAAGACCCCACCTCCAGCCAGGCCTCTCCCTGACAGTCCCTTTGGCCGACTCCTGGGCTGCTCAGACTCTGCAGGCCTGAGCTGGACTTGGTCTTTCCCTATGCCATGCACCTGGTCTGGTCATCCCCAGCTCACAGTGGGACATCCCCATCTGCCCAGATGCTCCTGCAGACACACAGTGATCTATCGCACACCTGCCCAGATGCTCCTGCAGACACACAGTGATCTACCACACTTGCCCTCCCTCCCCACCCACCTCAGACCCATCTCAGCCATGTCCTCAGGATTCCAGTTCCAAAATCTCTCTCAAGCCCACCCACTCTTCTCCAACAGTCCCAGCCACTGTTGCCTCACCAGGACTGTGGAACAGCCCGCTCTGTTTGCAGCCCAATATACCTGGGTTCCAATCTTGACTCCAACTCACCAGCTGTGTGATCTTGGGCAAGGCACTTGCTCCTACCCCCCATGGAAGGGATTAGCAGCCCAGAGCCAGGGACCTGACCCAGCCTGGAAAGGATCAGGGAGGACTTCCCAGGGGAGGTGATGCCTGCCTTGGGTCTTAAAGGATGAGTGGGAGTTAGCTAGGCAGAGGAGGGGTGGGAGCATTCCCAGCAGAAGCAACAGCTTGAGCAAAGGCCCCCCAGGTGAGGAGCCCAACAGTGTGTGAGGGGAACCACGAGTGTTCAGTGTTGCCTGGCAGGTGGGAGATGAGGCTGGAACCAGCAGCTGGGGCCAGACCTAAAAGGCTGCTCCCTGATTCCTAGGCCTGAAGGCTAGACTTGAAGCAGTAGGTGATGGGACAGAATCTGTGGTTGAGAAAGGCCCCTCTGAGTGCCCAGTGCAGAGGGGACTAGAAAGGCCAGGAGAAAAGGCAGCGGGAAGCCCCTGGGGAGCAGAGCAGAGAGGCAGGGGCTGCACCTGGGCCAGGGAGGAGGGCGGCCTAAGAGGCCTGGAGCTGGAGGCCAAGGAAGCATGCAAAGTGCCCCCCACAGTGGAGCCCCGGGGGCCCACTGTATACCAGTGCTGCCAAACACAGCCATAGGAACATGCGGACAGACAGCACCAAACCCAGACACACATGACAGATACAGACCTGTGGCCCCAAACATGGACTGATGGGGACCCAGCAGCTGCCGTGAGGAGGAACCCACAGCCACCACGACACAGGAGGCCGCTACAGGAGGGTAAGCACACACCTCCCCCAGGGCAGACCCAGAGCGGGGCAGTAGGGGCACTCAGGGAAGGCGGGACGAACACAATGCTTTAATCCCCCAAAGAACAAACCCTCATTGACAGAGTGCAACCTGGAATCACAGGCTCCTTACCTAGAGTGTCCTTTCCCACTTGGTGAACTTCTACTCATCCTTCAAGACCCAGCTCAAGTGTTCCCTCTTCTACGGAGCTTTCCCTGAACCCCCAGCCAGTCACTTCCTCTGTGTTCCCAACAGCACCTTGTATATGGGAATAACAATAACAATAATAACAATAATAATAGTAATAAAGTGCCAGCTACCATTGATTTCAACATCTATGTGTTGAATATGTCATGATTCATGTCACTGAATCTTCCCAATGACTCTGTGAGATGCACAATTAACAGAAGAAAGTGCAGCACAGAGAGATCGATCAACTTGCCCCAAATCACACAGCTAGTAAGTGATGGAGTTAGGATGCCCAGCACTGACCCAGCACTACAGGGCCAACTGCACTCCAGGGCAGTTATATTTTCCCGGGTGTCCTCCCCACCAGACTTCAAACTCTTCACAAGTAGGGTTGGTGCTCATTCATTTCTGCCAGCCTCTAGCCCAAGGTGGCCACTTCCAATGGACTGGGGACTGTGTCAGGATATTTTACAGCCATTATTTTACTCTCACAATAGACCTATTGTACAGATGAGGAAACTGAGGTCCAGAGAGGTTAAGCAAGTTGCCTTAGGTCAGAGAGCTGAGTCTGAACTTGAAACTGGGTCTGTTTATCACCCTGTCCCAGAAGGGTGTCTCTGAGGCCAGCCCAGCAAATTCCACAGAGGGGAACTGAGGGAGGGGGTACTGAGGAAGGGGTACATCAGGTGCCAGGCCCTGCCACCTGGAGACTTTCAGACCTAGACAAATGGACACAAAGAGGACAGGCAGCCCAGAAGGAATGTCACGAGACTCACCCACTGCAAGGCAGAGGGGTTCAGTAAAGCAACTTATGGCCACCCCCCACCTCCCGCCCCAGCCCAACACACAGACATTAAAAAGTGAGATTTGGCTTGGCTGGGCTGGGCATGGTTCATGCCTGTAATCCCAGCACTTTGGGAGGCTGAGGCAGGAGAATCGCTTAAGCCCAGGAGTTTGAGGCTGCAGTGAGCCATGATCACACCACTGCACTCAAGCCTGGCTGACAGAGTGAGAACCTGTCTTTAAAAAGAAGAGACTTTGCCCAGACCCCATGGCCACATGGGAACTAGCTCCTCACAAAGCAAACACGAGAGAGCAGGACCCAAAACTGTCCGGACACTATGATGACAAAGGAGGCAAAAATAAAAACCTGCGTCAGAAAAAGAAAGCTTCAGGGAGCCACACCCAGAGGGAGGCTGGGAGCAAGGCAGGAGGCAGCTGGGGCCAATCTTGGTCTTTGTTTCTCTGATTTCCAAATTCTCTGTAATGCTGTTCCGCTTCTTAACGAAAACAAGAAATTTATTCTTAAAAAATGAAAGAAAGTAGTTGGTAGCCCAGTGCAGGAACAGATGGAGGGTCCAGAGGCATGGGGCAGTGGGAGGTCAGGGTCAGCTGCTGGTGGGCAGGCAGTTGACTGTTGCACGCCAGGCCCTGCACAGCCCCAGTCTCAAAGCACGTATGACTTGGAGGGTGGGTGTCAGGAAGGGCTACCTGGAAGAGGTGACATTCCATCTGCACCATGAAGCTGATTAGGATCCTACAGGGTGGGGAGAGAAGAGGGTCTGCACCACCTCCCCTGCCCTGATACAGGCTCCCTTCAGCTCTGGCCTCAGCTATTGTAAGAGCCTCCTCACAGGTTTCCACCCCCGCCCCCCCCCCCCGAACCTTCATCCTCCACTCCATTACTGCAGTCACTGTAATTTTAATAAAATAAAAGATCCCAACCCTGCCCTTCTTAGGACCCTCCATAGCTCCCTACTTCCCTCCAGACAATGTCTGGATTGCTTAAGCCTTACGTGTGCGGCCCCTGCCAATCTCTCTGGCTGTTCCACTTTGCACTGCACAGCCAGACTGAGCATCTCCCAGTTCCCCCAGGGCTCTGCTTCCCTTCTCACCTTCCATAGGCTGCATCCTCTCCCTGGTATTCTCTGCCCTCCCCATTTCACCAGTGAATTGCAATGCATCCCTCAGGCCGCAGCTTACAGGCCACCTCTTCCTGGAAGCAATCGGGGACTACTCTGCCTCCATGCCCAGGTTGCACTGTGTGCTCTCCTCTCTGCTCCCTTTGTACCCTGCATTTCCATCATCAGAACCTCTCTCACCCCATGTTCTGTCTGTTTGCTCATCCATCTCTGCTGCCAGACATGCGCTCCGTTGGGGAGGGATCATGGCTGAATCATTTATCCTTTAAACCCTGCACAGTATCTGACAAAGGTTTAGATTAATTAATGAATTACTTAATAATCAGGTGGGGGGAACTGAAAGGGCTGTGGCCTGGATAGAAGAAGACCTCTCCCCCTCCTCCGAGTCCCCTCCACCCACTCTGGCACTGTGCTGTCCTCTGTGTTAGACTGTTCACTATTTCCTGTATCTAAGTCCTGTCTTCCTAATTGATCCAAGAAGGGGCTATGTGTGTTCTCTAAAGACTAGCCGATCCAAAAAGGACGTTAACAGCTAATAAACACGGAAAATGATTCTGCTTCCATAGCAGTGAAAATTCAGTAAGTTTAACCTATCAAAATAGCAATAAGAAATAAGAAAATGCTAACACCCAATACTGGTGAGGGTATGGTGAAATTGGCACGCTCATGTATTATTGGTGGGAGTGTAAATTGTAACAATCATTTCTGAAAACAATCTGGCATGAATTTGTCAAGAGCTCTAAAAATGTCCAAACTTCCTGGCCTAGTGATCCCACTCTTGGTCATCCATCCCTGGAAAAAGAGAGAAAAAGTTATATGCACAAAGCTGTTTGCATCAGTGGTTTTTTACAACAGCAAAAACCTGGAACAGCCGAAATTTTATTTTTTTTTTTTGAGATGGAGTTTTCTGCCCTTGTCGCCCAGGCTGGAGTGCTGTGGCCGGATCTCAGCTCACTGCAAGCTCCGCCTGCCGGGTTCACGCCATTCTCCTGCCTCAGCCTCCCGAGTAGCTGGGACTACAGGCGCCCGCCACCTCGCCCGGCTAATTTTTTGTATTTTTTAGTAGAGACGGGGTTTCACTGTGTTAGCCAGGATGGTCTCGATCTCCTGACCTCGTGATCCGCCCGTCTCGGCCTCCCAAAGTGCTGGGATTACAGGCTTGAGCCACCGCGCCCGGCCCGAAATTTTAAATAGGTTCTGTGTAAGTCATGTTACATACACAGTCTATGGTCGTTAATAACAGCTAATGTTACCGGCCTTGTAATGACTCATTTAACACTCACATTGGCCTGTCAGGAACTGAAGGCACAGAGAGATCAGGAAATTTGCCCAAAGTCAAGCAGTTAAGTGTAGGATTTGAATACAGACAATCAGGCCCCAAAGCCCATACTCTCCACCCTGACACTGGATCCATTAAAAGGAAGGATTGAAA
The DNA here is from genome assembly GCF_000951035.1 of Colobus angolensis palliatus. Lineage (NCBI taxonomy): Eukaryota > Metazoa > Chordata > Mammalia > Primates > Cercopithecidae > Colobus > Colobus angolensis. The sequence goes on from NW_012117376.1 coordinate 7,267,588, forward strand.
CCACTCTGCAGTCATTTAAAAAACACTTGTGATGGGGGGAAATGGGAAGATTTTTTTAAAACTGCATGTATAGATAGAGCAAGGATATCTATGTGAAAACTGGGTGCTGAGAGAAAAGAGGGGAAGAAAACACCAAAAGGCTAACAGTGGTGATGTTTCTGGCTTGGAGCAGGGGCAGAGATGAGGTGGGTTTTTACTTATTTCATATCCCTGTTTTCTAATTTTTCTCCATGTCACAGCTAATGGGGCGATAGACCTGGAACAGTATTGTTATGTAACTTTTTAAGGGAATATTTTTAATAAAACCAAAAGTTAAGCAAGGTTTGACAAAGCAAGATACCCCAAACCCCAGCCCACAGCTCCACATAGGATTCTGGCCTAAGGCCTTGCAAGTTTACCCAAGAGAGTGGGGCTCAGGGAGGGACAGGGGCCTGCTCAAAGTCCCACAGCAAAAGCCTCCAGCCCCACCCATAACCCCAGCCAGGAGAGCAGTCACGAGGGGACTCCTGGTCCCATCCAGGGGCCCCAGCGGGGAGGACCAAGCTGAAGTAGAGCCTGCCCAGGGCACTAAGTCTACCACTTAAAATCCTTCTTGGATTCCCATCACTTTCGGGGTGCAGTTCAAACTCCAGTCTGATGCTCAGGCTTTCGCCAAGAAGGTCCCCTGGCCACACTCATCTCACCAGGTGTGCCCCTTGGCACCATCCCTCCAGCATCAGGGCCCCCAGAACAAGGTGATCTGATGCGCCATGGCTCTGCACAGGCTGAGCCCCTCCACCTGGGGGCCATTCTGCCTTCAAAACTCCGCTCAGCTGCCACTGCCTTGGGGAACTGTCTGGTTATCTGGTTATTTGTCCAGTCCCTCAAGTAGACTGGGCTCCCCAAAAGCAGGGCTTGGTCTGGTTCTTAGTTACAATCCCTACCCCAACATGGCCCTACAGCTCACCCAGGTCTCCCCTCCTGTCTCAACTTAAAGGTCACTTTTGACGTTTCCCACATAGGAATTGGGCTACCCTGGTGTACACTCCCATGGTCCTCTGCCTTCTCCCTACCCCACCTTTGTATTAATACCACGCCTCTAAAGATGCCTTAGGCCTGTCTCCCCATCAGCCATCACTGCTGCAGCCCCAGAGCCCAGCGCCAGCCATGCAGTAGGGCCTCAAGTGCCTAGTATACACTGGGTACTCAACAGATGTTCACTGAGGGAATTGATGAGGAGGGGTTTTTCCATGTGAGCTGTAAAGATGTGGGAGTTTACCAGGAGAGCCACTGCAGCAGAAGGGCAGCATGTGCAGAGGCTGGAGAACTGTTAACTCCCTGGGACAGTAAAGGTTTCTCAAACATAATCCCTGTCCCCAGAGAGGGGCAACAGCTACTGCTGCAGTCAGGCTGGGAGGGAAGGGAGGGTAGTGGCAGCATTCTCAGGAGGGTGAACTCATCTCACTGTGGGAAGAACAGACTTCAGGCAGGTGGGACTTACTGAAGGGGGAAGGGGAAATTGCAAGAGATGCCAGAGGAGAGCATGGCAGGTGGCAAGAACTGCACGTGCAAAGGCCCCGAGGCAGGAAAGCACACGGCATCACGTGGGTCAGGGGTACAGTGCAGGAATTCACAAGGGAAGAAGGGTGGGGTGGCTGGAGCCATTCGTAAAGGACCAGAGTTCCAGGCTAAGGTGCTCTGGTGAAAGAACATGGTGGGGGACATGGGAGGTCCCTGAGCAAGGGAGGGCCATGGCCAAGGTTTTCAATGGACAAGCTGTTATAGGGCCAGAAGGATGGCCTGGAGGGGATAAGCAGATGGTCTAGGAGAGGGAAACTGAGGCTTCCCATCTTTCAGGCTCCTGAGACATGCTCAAAGTTTGCCTCCCATGGCCCCTCTGCCCTCTGCCACTCCATGCAGCTAGAACCCTGAGCCCCAGATGCTACACCCCACCCCACCCTCAAGACCTTGGCTAGGCCTGGCCAGCCCGAGAAACACACTCCTGGGAACTTCCTTCCCCGGAAGGAAAGAGGCTCCCAGGGTCCTGGATCCAATTAGGCTGGGTTTCCACAGCCCCATGGGGCTGGGAAGGGCTGTTTTCATTGTGATGGTAAGGTTGATCAGAGCGCGAGGGTTTGCTGTCTGTGCCCAGGTCAGTGGGAGCTGGGAGCCTGCCCCTTCCCCTCACTGTCCCTCCCGCTCCCCAACACCCTCACCCTCTGGGCCCCCCATTCCCACCTCCAGCTACCCAGAGACACCCCGGGTGGCTGACCCTCTCTGGTAGCCTCAGTGCCCTCATCTAGGGAAGGGGCCATGACACCCTCTCAGTTCTGAGAGAATGTTCTACAGGCTTGGAACACATCCCCCTCCCTACTTCTATTTCTCCTGGGGACCCCCAGCTCCTATCCCCATAGGGAACTCCTTCTGCTGGTATGAAATGATGATGGTAATAATAATAGTTGCTTCCTCCATGCCAGGCACCTTAAGATACTTTACAAGCATTTCTCACTCTGGCTCCTAACGACCCCATGAGGCAGATGCTGTGAGTGTTTTGAAATATAACATATATTCAGAAAGATGCTTAGAACATGAACAAACAGCTTAATGACTTATAAAGCAAGTATCAGGAGACTTAAGAAGCCCTCACCCCGGGTCCTTTCTCAATTTCAGTCCCCATGTGTCCTCCAAGCTTCTATGGTCATCACTTCTTTGGGGTCAGGAATGAGGCTCAGAGAGGTAACTAACCTGCCCAAGGCCATGCATCTGGTGCAGGCAGAGGTAACAAAACACTCTGGCAAGTCCATTTTCTCTCTGGGCCTCCTTTACTCTCTGGGCCTCTGTAAGGTGAAGGGGTTCAACCAAATCATAGCCTGGGCTCCTGGACCCTTAAAGGGGAATGTGACAGCTCAAGGGTTAAAAGTCTGGATTCTGGAGGCAGACAGTCCCACCTCAGGCCCTTGGGATTGTTAACAAAATCTCCAAGCCTCAATTTTCTCATCTGTAAACTGGGGATGATCATGGTATCTCCATGGGTTGTACGGAGGACTAAGTGAGCTAATGTGGATAAAATCTTTCGAACACTGCCTGACACACAGTGAGGACTCCTGAACAGTCAGCTGCCGTTGCTGTTGCTAGGTTCTCCAAGGCCTAAGGGAGTTTTTCCCAACATTCCAAAGACCCACATGGAAATCTAACCAGCCAGTGATGCCATCCGGGGGGTGGGGAGTGGCAGTAGCTCTGGGCGGCCTTCAGGACCCACAGGGACCATTCTTTTGACTGGCAAAGATCCAGGTCTGAGATTAACTGAAAACAGGAAAGCCAACTGCTGGACCCTGGCTCTGGCCCGGCCCCCAGGAGTTTTTGAGACAGGTCTCAGGGGTCCTGGACAGGGAACCCCTGGCAGGTAGTCAAGCCTGCTTCCCTGCTATATCCCAGGACCTCCAGGGCAGGCAGCCTGTGGGGCAGGCCAAATAGGCCTCCAGCTGGGGTGCAGGCCAGCAGACAGAGCGGGCCCCAAGCAGGCCACAGCAGCAAAGGGAGGGCTGGGCTGGGCTGAGCTGGGCAGAGAAAGGACTGGGGAGGGTGTGGGGTGGACAAATGGCTCTCGGGGAACAGGCCAGGGAAGACTGGCTCCAAGCCCCACCAGACTCAGCCTCACCTGCTGCCTCATCCCCTGCACCTTCCCTAGGTCCCAGTGCCACCACCTTCTCCTTGTCCCTGGATTTCTCACCTCGGGGTCTCCACCCAGGCTGTTCCCTCTGCCCCTCCCCCATCATCAGTCATCATAGTGACCAAAATCTCTAATCTTAATCCTCATGTGGCCAGGCACGGTGGCTCATGCGTGTTATCCCAGCACTTTGGGAGGCTGAGGTGGGTGATCACCTGAGGTCAGGAGTTTGACACCAGCTTGACCAACATGGCAAAACCCATCTCTACTAAAAATACAAAAATTAGCCGGGTATGGTGGCACATGCCTGTAATCCCAGCTACTCTGGAGGCTGAGGCAGGAGAATTGCTTAAGCCTGGGAGGTGGAGGTTGCAGTGAGCCAAGACTGTGCACTGCACTCCAGCCTGGATGACAGAGTGAGACTCCATCTCAAAAAAAAAAAAAAAAAATCATCATCCTTTGTGTGATCTTTTGTACAGTGCCGGTCTACCTCCGCTAGGGCAGGGACCTATATACATCAGTTTTCCTCCCCTCTATCCCCAGCATCTAGCATAAGGCCTGGATATAGTAAATGCTCAAGAAATACTAGTGAATGAAGGCAGGAGATGGAAATGAGCTGCTGGCTCCACCATTTCCAGCGGATCTAGGCCAGGTGTGGGTGCAGGCGTGAGTGCAAGGGTGTGTATGAGACATGCTGCGCAAGGCCTAGAATTTGAGGCTATCTTATCTCAAGTGTAAATGAGTATGCGAATGCAAGACTCATCTACATGTAAAAACACACGTGTGCACACGGAGGCCTGAGTGAGCAGAGCTGTGTTTAGATGAACACCATGCGTGTGGGAGAATGTGCAGATGATCAAGCATGTGGCTGAGTGCTGTTTCCCAGGAGAGTGCACTTTGGTATGTGGTCCTACCAGTGGCAAGAGAGCATGCATGTGCTCCTGTGTGATGTGTGTACCGTGTGTGCATGCACATTCCAGCAGACATGCTTCCTGAACTCCTGGCTCCTAGGGGTCCAGTTTAGGACATCTGTGGTGGTATTTCTGAAATAGCAGAAGAGTGCTCCACATTGGCAAGGATGGTGCAGGAGGTAGGGTCGGGGTGGTAATGGAAAAGCCAATAGTGTGAACATGTATGAATGTATTTGAGTGTGTTAAAGGGTTGTGCCCCCTCTCAGGCAGGTGTACCCCCACAGAGCCGCAGAACCTGGAATGGCTGCCTAGACTGTCCCCTTAAGAATCCTAAAGCTGGCCGGGCATGGTGGCTCACACCTGTAATCCCAGCACTTTAGGAGGCCGAGGCGGGCGGATCACGAGGTCAGGAGATCGAGACCATCCTGGCTAACTACGGTGAAACCCCGTCTCTACGAAAAATACAAAAAAAAATTAGCTGGGTGTGGTGGCGGGCACCTGTAGTCCCAGCTACTCGAGAGGTTGAGGCAGGAGAAAGGCGTAAACCCAGGAGGCGGAGCTTACAGTGAGCAGAGATCAAGCTACTGCACTCCAGCCTGGGCAACAGAGCGAGACTTCATCTCAAAAAAAAAAAAAAGAGAATCCTAAAGCCTTTGCCCAAAGTTCAGAAAGGGACCCAGATGGTGGAGACCCCACCAACGGTATCCTTATGGCCACATGGATGAAGCAGGGAACAAAGCAGGACTTCTTAGGCCCCAAAGTCAAATCCCTCGGCCTTCCCTACACACCTTATCCACTAAAGACACTATTCAGCCACCTCCCCCAAACTCCAGCCAGCCTCCAAAGCCTAGTTCCAGCTCCAGGTTCTAGAAAGCCATCCCCATCACCATGGCCCCAACCCACTCTCAATGCAGCTGGCTTCCTCAATCTCCCCCCAAGTGCCAGGTGTACCCTGTGCATCCAAAAATGTTGCCCCCACTGTACAGGGGTTGCTTCTCCACTAGAGAAGAAGCAGCTGTCCCATCGAGCGCTTTCCCCTGCCTTTGAACCCCAAAGCAGATACTGTGGCAGCCTGTTGGCCTCTGGGGAGCAGACAGAGATGCACATGGCCTTGGACAAGGCCTGCTTCTCTCCCTTCCTACTTCAGTTTCCCCAACGGGTAGAATGAAGTTTGGCTAGATAATCTGGGACATCCACCTCACTCCTAATAGTGCATGATTTTAGATCTCACATGATTCTCCAAGAATTGCACGTATAAATGTCATCAGATACACACTTTATTGGAGAGATAACAGTGTCTCCTTTTCCTGAGTACACCAAGCCTAACCAATTTCCCCGGATGAGTGCCGAGCGTCAGGCTAGAGGGATAGGAACTCAGAAATCCTGAGGGTTCATGTGGTCTTTGTGCATCAATTCATTCATTCTTACATTCAACAATGCACTGAGGCTGTCTGCCTTTCTTCCCACAACCCACTGGGAAGAAAGAGGCTACTGAAACCAGGAATCCACAAGGTCAAAGGCACTGGGAAACCATGACACTAACATCACTTCCCAGGCATTACACACAAGGGAGGTGCAGCACGTTACGCATTGTAAAGAAGAAAATCTTACTAGCGATGAGAACTTTCTGACAACAGGAAGCTAGGTGGCTGGTTAGGAGGGAGCTCACTGGAGGGGGGTTTAGGCACAGACCAGAGGCCCTTTTGACAAGGGTGTGGGAAAGGGATTCCTGCTCTGTGCAAGGGTCAAGTGAGGTTGGGCTTCCCCTCAACAGTTGAGGGATTCTAAGGAGTCCCAGAGTGCTAGGTTCAAATCCTAGCAACTGCTCCATGATACCTAAGTATCTCTGTGCCTCAGCTTCCTCACCTGTAACTATGTTAATATTTATAAAGGCTTTTAGAACATGGCGTGGCACAAATTGAGCACTCTGTGATGCTAAATAAGGCAGTGAGAGTCCACTTTGTAAGATTCTAAACCTAAGACTGGATCATGCTATCATGCTAAGATTCCAAGCGTCAAAGGTTCTGAGCCGGAAAGCTTCTCAGATGCTAAAGCTCTGAGATTGGAAGAGACTTGGATTCTTAGATTCCATGATTTAATCATCTCATTATTTCCTAACAACAGCCCTGAGTCTCCCGGAGGGAGGAGAAGACACCCCTCGGTGTAACTTTATCTCCCAGGCAATGCGCTACCACACCTGGACTTCCTAGCATTTCCTCACCTCTACAAAAGCCCCAGCCACACCACACCAGAACCACCTGCTCACTCACACGCATGACACTTCAGCATGTTCTAGTGGTGTAGACAGGCAAGAAGTGTGAATAAATACATGAGAGGGTTTCAGATACTGGTGAGAGCCACAAGAGAAAAGAAAAAGCGGCTGATGTGAGACAGTGAGAGTAGGAAGCTATTTTAGAGCACGTGATCCAAGCAGACCCTCTGAGGAGGTAACATTCAAGTAGAAACCTGTGAAACAAGAAGGTGCCAGTCACATAAACACTCAGGGAAAAGCTGTCCTGGTGGGGAAATGTGCAAAGGCCCTGCCACCAGGCTTTGTGAATTCAAGGTGCGGAACGAAACTGGTGTGTGGCTAGAGGTGGCGATGGGATGCGGGGAGCCAAGGTTGAGAGGTGGGCAGAGCCTGGACTATTAAGGGCCTTGTAGGCCCAGAAAGTACTTCAGATATTTTTTCTTCTAAATGCCTAGGAAACATTACAAGAGTTTCAGCAGGGGAATGACAAAGCAGACCAGGGCTTGCAGGGTGCCCAGATCATGTGCCTCATTCTGAAACCACCATCACCATTCTCAAAATCATGGCAGGGCCTAGGACAGTAATCAGCAATCCTTATAACTCAGTGGGTACATACTGAGCTCCCACCACATGCCTGGCCAGGACGGGGAGACGTGTCATACACTGTCTTGATATCACTCCCAACAACCCATGAGAGATTCACAGAAAGTACCCCATTTTAGGGTTGAGGAAACTGAGGCTCAGAAAGGGAAAGAATGTGCTCCAAGTCACAGAAGCCATGTGACACAATGCGACTTAATCTCAGGACCCAGGTCTACCACTGTGAAGCTTTATGGGACTCCTTTGGTGTTTTCAAGACTTCCATTCTCTGAGAGACCTCCCCTGGCGACTCATGGAGGTGCCCGGCGAACACTGCCCTGGCTAGTGCTTCATGCACCTGCAGTCTCACCCCTTCTTCCTTGTTGGCTTTAGAGCCCTGGAGGACTACACTTGTATCTCACACGTCTGTGCAGTGTGGGCTGGGTGAGCTAAGGACTGCATAGAAGGACAGATGGGTAGATTACTGAGATGACTAACCAATAAACTAATTAATGGATAATGAAAAAATAAAGGAATGATCTGGCAACAAATGAATGAATAAAATAGCCCGTGGCAGAAGAAGGAACGAATGGCTCCTCATTTTACAGAGGGACAAGGCAGAAAAGTGTCTGCCCGGTGAAGGACTAGGGCCAGCCTGGCTTCAGACCCGGTCCCCACCTCACCCACACATCTGCTTCTTCCTTTCCATGTGGGACCAGCTTGCCTCCGTCCCCAAGCCTGCAGATAGCCTATTCCTTAGTCCCTGGGACAAGTTCATGTCTCCATGGAGCACTGGCTGTTATTCCATGACACCATCACCAGCACCACCACCCACTAGCAATTCCTGCCATCCTGGGGCCCATGCAGCCTGGGAATGGGTAGAGAGGCTCACTGTCCCTCTGAGTGTCACAGAGGAAGGGAGGCAGGAGATCAAGATCGGGTTCTGAGACCCAAATCACTGACTTCCAGCCAGTGGCTTCCCCTCTCTGAGCCCAGGTGACCTCCTGACATCTAAGCCTTTTCAGCTCTGACGTTCTTTGGGTGGGGTGGGCCTCTGGATTTTTACACAGTCACTGGATTCAGCAGAAGAATTAGTCCAAAACCTAGAAGAGTCCTTCCCACAAGCACCAAAGTCCACCTGGGAAAAGACCAGACAAGGAGCCTGCAGGCCTGAGTTTAAGCCTCCTGTGCCACTGCTCAACCTCTCTGAGTCTTGTTTTCCTTATAATGAGGTTCATAATCCCCACTAGGACAATTTAACCCCAGCTGAGTTTCTGGGAGAACCTGATGTGATAACCACCACACCATACTGTGCAAACTGTAAAGTTCAATTCTCTCAGGGAGGATTATTATGGCAGGGGGTAGGAGGGGGTGAAGGGATCATGCTGTCCCATTCTAGTCCAGTTCTGTTCAAAACGGATCTTCCAGGGGTCCAGGGCCCCCATGGAGAACAGTGGAGGGAGCCCAGCAGTGGAAGCCTTAACACCCAGGTCCTGGGTTCAGTCTCCTTCTACCTGGTAGTGTGACTTCGGGCAAGTCACTTCCTCTCTCTGAACCTCAGTTCCTCCATCTAAAAATCACCTGACTTGGTACCCTCTGGCCAAGGCATGCCAAGTTCCACAGCCCTGAACCCCTAACCCCAGCTTTCAACCCCCGACTCTGTCTTCTGGGAGCTCACTCTGTCTAGTGGAGCCAGGACACAAACCAGGAGTGAGACTAGAAAGGTCTCCCCTCCAAGAAATACTGGAGTAGGGGACAGATGAGAGGCCAGGCCCAACACTGCCCCAGCGCCTTGGACAGCGCCAGTCATTCACCCCAGACCTTGTGGGCCTGGCCTTCAGATCCCCCTCGGCAGCCTGCGGAGCCAGCAGGCCCTGACCTGTCCAGCAAGATACTTCAGGAACTTAACCGAAGTCCAAAGTGCTTCTACCTCTAGGGCGTAGGGCAGGAGTGGCAGAAAGGAATAAGAGCATACCACAGGAGTGAGGCTCACACCAAGGGGGACTAGCAAACCAGATTGCGTTCCCTGCCCCTCCCCTCAGACAGGACCCACTGGGCTGCAGGCCTGCACCCAACCAAAAGTTCATCATAGGGTGGGGTCGGGGAGGCATTACCACCAGCTGCCACCCCTGGGGGCAGGAGGACCACCAGGTTGGGGAGGGGGCTCTCCAACTGCAAAGGGCCAAGCTCACTTGCCTCAGGGTCCAAGGGTCACCCTAGGGCCTAGGCAGGATTCCAGCCTACATGGGGGGTCCTGGCCACCCATGAAGGAGACAGGCCCACTGCCACACACACAGCTCCCAAAGGTTCCACACTGAGGACAGGGTGGAGGGACAGCAGGATTATTTCCTCATGCTAGGGGTCTTTGCTGGAAAACCTGGGCCCACTCTGAGCCCCTCTTGCCGGCCCTCTCCCCCAGATCTGAGGATCTAGCTCCTTACAATACCATGTTTATAGAGCCCCTTCCAAAAAATGTTTCCCAGTTCCCCCAAAACTCCCATCCCCAACCCTCCACATCTGCCCCCACTTCGGCCCCCCATCCCGCGCAGCTCTGTGGAAACCGGCAGTTAACTTTTCCCAAAAATCCTGCACAGGCAGCTGGCTGGGGGAGAAATGGGCCTCGAGATCCTTTCGCGGCATTTCACCGCCTTCCAAAAAAAAAGAAAGAAAGAAAGAGAAGCAAAGCAAAGCAAACTTTCGGAGTTAACTTTAAATTCCCAGCCCTCCCCCCGCCCAAATCGCCCGGCAGCTTCCCTTTTTTTTTTTTCTTTAAAGTGCAATTGCATTGTGTCTCACCTCCCCGAAAGGCTCGCGGCTCTCTCCAAAGAAAAGGAAAAAAGCCAACCCTTCGGGTGCCCCCTCTGCTTCCAGCCGCCTCTCCCACATTCTCAGACAGTTTTATTAAAATTTTCAGACAAAAGAAAAACAAAAATGGCAGCCTGGCTTATTTTTAAAACAGGACAGGGACGCCATATTCTGCAGATCTGCAAAAAAAGGGAGAAATCCGGCACTGGCCGCTCCACCGGGCCGGCTGCAAAGTGCGCGAACCGCGCCGTTTGCAATCCGTTTATTTGCATTAAGCCCCATGAATCATTGTTTACCGGAGAATTGCAGCAGGGTTTGAATAGCCCGGCTTAAGAAAACACACACACACACACGCGCGCGCACACACACACACGCACACACACTCGGAGACCAGCCCCAGACACGCCGCGGGAGACACTTCCTACCCCGCGCGCCCCG
>NW_012117376.1:7279142-7296364 GCF_000951035.1 Colobus angolensis palliatus
GTGATGGCGGGCTGGGGACATGGGCCTGGCGGGCCACGGCCCTGACCAGGCCGAGCCCGTGCGGTACCAGGCTGCCCCTGGGGGTCTCCCTCGAAGACGGCCGCCTGGAGGGGACCCCCAGAATGGACCCTCACCCCTGATAACAAACGACCGTGCTCAAAATCCAGGCCGATTTTTTTAAGACGAGGACATAGGGGTGGGGAGTAGAAGTTTGCACAGGCCCAGCCACCCCTCCCTCGCCCTAGGCCGGATCCCCAACGGATGCGGCGGCCTGAAGCTGGCAGCGGCTCTTCTCGCAGAGTCTATCAGAGGTGGCACCGGCTGTCCCCCGGCTCCAGACCTCAGAGCCATCTGTATGACTCCTCCTCCCGCCTCACCCTCCCCAGCCAATCAGTCACCAAGTCCTCCTGATTCGGCCTCCCGAGCTGTGTCAGCTTCCAAACTTCACTTCTACCTGAGGAGGCAGCCGGTTCCCGGATCCCTTCACCGGCTTAGATTTCTACGACATCCACCACCACCCGACCGCTGGGCCAGGATGGATGAGGGCTGGCCCTGCCCTCAGGGAGCGCACAGTCCCCAGGCAAGGGCACACAGATAAACAATTATCTGCCGGTGTTTGTCCTCCAGGAAGCATTTCCAAATTCAGTAACTATTCATAGAGGACCTAGTAAACATCAGACACTGTGCTGATTGGCTGGGAGCATAGCTATTAAAAAACTAGATAATGCCCCTGCCCTCACCAAGATTCTATTCTAGCACAGGATGGCAAACACTGTGAGCAACTGGAAGACAGGGCCCAAAGGGGCTGCTTGTTCTCAAGCCCCAAGCACAGTGCCTGGCACAGAGCAGAGGCACAAGAAACCTGTGTGGCCTGAATTAGTTGGAATTTTAAAGCATGGCGGGAGAACACAGAGGAGGCCACTCTTTTTCCCAGAGAGGTGGAGAGGGCTTCAGAAATTGGCTCTGGGGTGAGTGAGATGGGGAAGAAAGGAAGGCCTTCCGGTTTCCAGAAATGATGATAATCAAAGGACCAACCCATTGTTGAGAAATTCAATGAGATAATAAATTAATAAACGGGGGAAGAAGAGACAAATTGCCTGTGCAGAAGAATTCCAAATAATTTATGTAGACACTCAGGGAGGGGGAGCATCACTCCCTACTCCTTAGGAGTAGGCTGCAGATAGTGACGTACGTCCTCCCCAAGCGCACAGTATGGAAAGGGAGGGGAAAGGAGTAACTTTACGGGGAGAGACCTGATGACTGCTACTCAGACAAGTGATCAAGGCCAAGATCAACAGCCACAAATCATGCTGATACGTGCTTGATACTATGTGATGAAAATGACACTTTACCTTTGTGGCCTTCCTCCCAATAACCCATAACGCCAGCCTTGTGAGAAAAACAGACTCCAGTAGTGGGCTATCCAACAAAATTGCTGGCTGACCAGTACCCCTCAAAACTATCAAGGTCATCCAAATCAAGGAAAAGTCCGAGAAACCGTCACAGCCAGAGGAGCCTAAAGACACGGCCAGGCACAGTGGCTCACGCATGTAATTCCAGCACTTTGGAAGGCCAAGGCAGGCGGATCACCCGGTCAGAGTTTGAGACCAGCCTGACCAACATGGTGAAACCCCATCTCTACTAAAAATACAAAAATTAGCCGGGCATGGTAATCCCAGCTACTCAGGAGGCTGAGGCAGAAGAATCGCTTGAACTCCAGAGGCGGAAGTTGCAGTGAACTGAGATGGCGCCACTGCACTCCAGCCTGGAAAATAAGAGCGAAACTCTGCCCCCCCCAAAAAAAGAGACAAAAGACACATAACTACTAAATGTAAAAGACATTAGGTAAAAACAATCTAAATAAACTATGGAATTTAGTTATTAATAACAATAATGTATCAAGGAAAGTATATACCAAGAATTGTAACAAATTATAACAAATAGTAACATAAGGTATTACTCATAGGAAAAGTAGAGGAGGTATATGGGAACTCTCTGTAATATCGTCTCAATTTTTCTATAAATCTAAAAATGTTCTAAAAAATAAAGTCTACTATAAATTTTAAAATTAATACTTTTAATTAATTAAGGCTTTAATTAATTTTAAAAGGTATTAATCATGGCATTGCTGAGCGGTTCAATGAAATAATGCCGTCACAGCACCTAACACATTCTAAAGTTATGTTATCATCAATATCATCATTATCATCATCATTCTAGGCACTTAGAACAACAGCACATGCAAAGGCACAGAAATTTAGAATGGAGAGGCATGTGGGAGACAGGATCCTGAAGGCCTTGAGTGCTGAGCTGGAGCCTTTGGAAGGAATTTATGGGGGAAGGGTACACATTGGCCCACCTTTGCGCCTCCAGTCTCCTCCCTAACCACCTGGAAAGCTGTGCTCCAGCCAGCCAAAGTGAGCTGCCATCTAAGGCCTTGTTATCTCACTTCTGAGGACTTTGTCTATGCTGTTCCCTCTGCCTGGAACACCCTCCCTTGCCCTTTCGCCTCACCTTTTCTGACCACCTTCAATTTATCCTTCAGGCCTTAGCTTAGACATTTTTTTAAAAGCCTTCCAGAACCTTCCAAGATGCTATGAATGTGATTTGGATGGAGGCAGTTGGGGTGAGGTGTAGGAAGCTAGGGATGGAGAAACTGAGCTCAGCTCTTTGCCACTGGCACCTATCCCCCTTTCCCCCCAAATCCAGCCACACTAGATGCTGCCCTGTCTTTGAACACACCATCCACCTTCATGATGCCTGGCCTCTACTCATGCTGTTCCCTCTGTCTGGTATTCTTAGTCCTTTTCTCCTCATCTCTTATCTCTGTAGTGAACACCTACATGTCAAGTCTTAGCTCACGCATCACCTCCTGTGTGAAGCCATTCTAGATCCTTCACATGGAAAGAGCACTTTCCTCTGGTTCCCAAGGTGTCCATGGTCCTCCAGCCACACTGCTGGCAACACACTCATCATGCTGCGTCGGAATAAATGTTTGCTGAATGGATGGACAGCAAGCCCACTGTCATCCTCTCCAATTCTGCAAAACTTGACTCTCCTCTAGGAGGCCTTCCCTGGCGGCTCCAGCCCATTAACCCCTCTCCCTTTCTTTTTTTAGCAGTTAGCCCCTAATTGTATTCTAACTATTGTGTGTGTGAGAATCAATCTCTTGGATTAAATTCTTTAAGGAAGGAACCATGTCTCACATTTTCTGTTTTTTCACTCATTCAAGTATTTACAAGGCGCCTACTCCAATGTTTCAGTTAGGATCCCAGGCTCTGGAGAGGCCGCAGTGAAGAAGACCCCAGCTCTGCACAAATAGAGCACTGTCTTAACCAGACTATGCTGCAGTAACAAAGAACTCCAAAATCCCAGTGACATAGCACAAGAGTCATTTATTGCCCACTTGTGCCACATGCCCATCATGGTTCCTCTGCTTTAGTCACTCAGAGACCTAGGCTGAGGAGTCCCTTCCATTTTGGAGCTGCACCCACTGGAACTTGTGACCTTCTCAGTTATCATGGCAGGAAGAAAGAGAATGGATGGTATTTCTGGTTGTTGTTGTTGTTGTTGTTGTTTTGAGATGGAGTTTCACTCTTGTTGCCCAGGCTAGAGCACAATGACCTGATCTCGGCTCACCACAACCTCCGCCTCCCGGGTTCAAGTGATTCTCCTGCCTCAGCCTCCCAAGTAGCTGGGAATTACAGGCGCATGCCACCATGCCCGGCTAAGTTTGTATTTTTAGTAGAGACGTGTTTCTCCATGTTGGTCAGGCTGGTCTCAAACTCCTGACCTCAGGTGCTCTGCCCGCCTCAGCCTCCCAAAGTGCTGCAATTACAGGCATGAGCCACCACGCCCAGCCAAGAATGGATGTTTTTTTTTCAGGCATGGATTTTTCTCTGCTTCTGCCTGGAGGTGACACATACACCCCTTCTCACCATCCATTGGCCAAGACTAGTCACATGGTCCTGCCTGTTGCAAGGGAGGCTGGGAAATACAGTGCTCCTCTGGAAAGAGAATAGACTGGACATGGGTGAGCTCTTCCACTGTCTGTCTCAGGAGAAAGAATTTAGCAAATAATTACTGAAGTAATGCTTTAATTAGGTCTCATAAGTGCTACAAAGGAGAGGCTGGAAGTGTCTGGAGAGCATCTGAGAGAAGATCAGGGAGGGATTCCCAGAGTAAGGGACATTTAAGCTGGCACCAGGGAAGAGTGTTTCCAACAGAGAGAACAGTATGTGAAGGTTCTGGGGCAGGAAGGAGTTTGACGCATTGAAGGGCCAGAAAAGAGAAGGGAGCTGTGAAGTGACACTGAGGGCTGGATGTCCCAGGCAGGCCCAGATAGGTAAGGGTTTAAGATTTTAGCCTAAGGGTAAAGGAAGTCCCAGGGAGTAGTTAAGCAGAGATGTGATATGGGCAGAGTTTTCTCCAAAAGGCCCATGTGGTTGCTGAGGAGAGAATGGACTGGAATGGGGCAGAGTAGGGAAGCAGTGGGGGCGCTGGGGGCAGTGAGGAGACTTTCAGTGTCCTCTAGGTGAAAGGTGGCAATGGCTTGGACCTTGGCATTGGCAGAGGTGGAGAGAAGTGGACAAACATGGGATTTATTAAGGAATCAGCCCTACTAGGACTCAGTGACTGATAGATGTGGGGAGTAAGAAAGCAGGAGGTGTCCAGGTGACTCACGGGTTTTGTAGCCCTCATAGTGCCCAGCACAAGGCTGGCTCCATTATATTGTATCCCCAGCATGTTCACCGTGGGACCTTGACCTTGGACTCCTCTGGGACATCCAGCCCTCAGTGTCATTTTGCAATCCCACCTCATTCCACTCCAGATTCCCTGTTCTTTCCGTCCCTTCAGTGTGGCAAGCTCCTTCTTGCCATATAGCCTTCACACTCCATTCTCTCTTTTGGAAATACTTCTCTCAGCTCCTCCCTGATGTTGGCTTAAATGTCCCTCTCTGTCATCAAGCTAGCTAACCACCTCCTCGTCCTGCAGGAGGAGGGGTGTACCTCCCATCAGAACTAAAAACACTCTCAAGCATCAACACATGCACTTTCTTCTTCTTCTTTTTTTTTTTTTTCAACTTTTAAATTCCAGGGTGTGCAGATTTGTTACATAGGTAAATGTGTGCCATGGTGGTTTGCTGCACAGATCAACCCATCACCTAGGTATTAAGCCCAGCATCCATTAGCAATTCTTCCTGATGCTCTCCCTCCCCCTGCTCCCCAAACAGGCCCCAGTATGTGTTGCTCCCTCGCTATGTGTCCATGCATTTTCATTGTTCAGCTCCCACTTATAAGTGAGAACATTCAGTGTTTGCTTTTCTGTTCCTGCATTAGTTTGCTGAGGATAAAGGCTTCCAGCTCCATCCATGTCCATACAAAGGACATGGTCTCGCTCCTTTTTATGGCTTCATAGTATTCCATGGTGTATATGTAGCACATTTTCATTATCCCGGCTATCATTAATGGGCATTTGGGTTGGTTCTATGTCTTTGCTATTGAACATATGCACTTTCTACTTGGACCCCCTACAGTACTCCTGAGAGGGAGGCTGGTAGGAACATTATCCCCATTTCACAGTGGAAAAAACTGAGGCCAGAGAAGGGAAGTGGTTAGCTACATCTTGGGGCCAGGCCTCTAGCTGATGTCCTCTAACTCCTAGTTCAGAGTTTCTTTTACTGCAGTGCCTGGTACATAGTGGGTGCTGTATGGCATTTGCCAAGAGAATAAATGAATGAATGAATGAATGAGCACATGACTGTCTGCGCATTCACTTCTTTACCTTTGCTCATTTTATTTCCCTCAAAGAGGCTGTAGATTGAGTTAGTAGATTAGGTTTAAGAGTCCCAGAGAGCTGTTTGAACCCTAGCTTTGTCATTTAAAGACAGTGACTTTAGGCAAGTTTCTTCCTCTTTGTGCAAATTAAGGTTGCAAATACCTACTTTATAGAGCAGGTATTAAAAGAGAATGTGCGGGTTAGGCCAGAGTAATGTTGGCTGCCTGTTCTTCAGGGGCCTGTTCCCACCTTGCCTCCCTTGGAAAATCTTCCCCGAGAACACCAGCCTTCTCTTACCCACACCCAATAAGAACCTCTCCAGCCCTTCTCATCTGTACCTCCCAGGTTATGACCCAGATGAAAAGTCATTTTAACCGCAAACTAGATGCTCTGTCTTCCCAGGGCAGTGGCGTAATTCACATCGGTGTGAAACTCAATCTGTCTGTACTCTCTTTTCCACTTTCTTAGGGGAGTGGGGCAGGAAGGGGAAGACTTCTACCACTTTCTCTGGGGAGACTCTGAGTATCATTTGGCCCTCTGTTAAGCAGAGATATGAATGGAGCTTTGGGTAAACCAAAGCTGTCCCTGAGCTGAGGAGGAGATGGAGATCTAACTTGCTGCTGTACATGATAAGCTGATGGGGAGAATGGCCTATAAGTCTCTACATGGCATGGTCGCTGCCAACCCTTTCATCCCCAACCAGAACTGTTCCCCGTTGGCCTCAGTGCTCCAGCCACATAAGCCCCCTGGAGTTCACAGAAGGTGTGCTGATTCCTCTTGCTACAGGCCTTTGCACAGGCACTCCTCTCAGATGTGCTCCCTCACCATTTGCGCCCCGTCACCTAGTACGCTCCTCCTCACCCAACACGTCGTGGCTCACAGCCACATCCGGAGGGTGACCCTCTGCCACCTTCAGGATACTCTCGTAGCTCCATGGACCTACCTTTCCTTTTTTGCAGACTTAACTCAGCTGCAATTATTCATTCTGATTTCTAATTGTTTGCTTTGACATCAGATTGTAAGCTCAATACATATTTCTTCCTTCATGCAATAAAAAGCGATGGAGATCGAATTTTTGAAGGTGAAGGGGCTCAGAAAATGAACAGGTTGAAATATTTGAGCATTATCTTGAAGTGTGGGGGTGATCCATAAAATGGGAGAGCCTGAGAAGAGCAGTGGCCAGCGCTGGTGGTTGAAGGACCCTGAAGAGCAGGGCTAGCCATTATTCAACCTGTTCCCCTTTACTTTGCTATGATACAACCCCTGTCTCCTCCAACCTCGGTAAAATAACCCGCATACTGAACGTGAAGTTGGCACAGGGTTGCCTGGCTTGGCACTCGGCAGAGAGGAAAGGTGAGCAGAGGAGAGACAAAAGGTGTGCTGGGAGGAGAAAATTGGGGCTGGAAATAAGCACAACTTTGCAAGTCACTGGAATTTGAGGAAATCTTGGGGCCATCACTGGATTTCTTCAAGATGTGAGATAGGAAATTCCAGTCCATTTTTATCTAAATCTCAAAGGACTAGTAATCTGGGCTCTCAGCAGGAAGAATGCTGTGACTGATTAGCAATGTCTGTCATGGGCAGTGACAACTGGTTACATAGATCTGCAGTTGAGATCTTAGCCAGAGGGTGAAGACTATGTCTTAGTCATCTTTCACCATCAGTCACCATCAGCAGTGAGCTGGGGGTTATGGGATGGAGGGAGATGGCAGTGGGATGGGCAGCAGGGCAGAGCCTTGACCAGGCAGGACAGGACATGGTGCACCAGATCCTGACAATGTTAAATCCTGGAGTGAGCTTGGGCAATTTCTTCAGCTTTGAAATGGGCCAATAGTACCTGTGGCAAGTTATAAGGCAAGAGCATTAGTGCTTTGAGGTCAGACGTACAGGGCTCAAATCTTGGTTCCCACTAGCTTTAGGACCTAGGAAGATCTCAGTCTTCTCATTTATAAAATGGGGGTAATAATTCTTACTTCGCATTTCAGCAAGGCACCTTGCTGGACTTTGAGGGGCTTGACCTCACCCAGAGAAGGGAGAGTGCCCAGCACAGTGCCCAAAAGACAACCAGTGCTCAATGACTGCTCACTCCCTTTTTCCTACCGAGTCTAAGGAGCTCACGGGTGTGGACGGGCTCTATCATCCATAAATTGTCTTCGGAAAGGGATGCTGATGACAGCAACTGCTTACAGCCTTTCCACCAGCTGGGCTGACAGTCCTCCCATGCTGGACCCTCGCAGCGCATCTGGACCCTCGCAGCACATCTGGACCCTCGCAGCACATCTGGACCCAGCTCCCTTTCATGACTGGCCCCGGGGCTGCCGAGGAAAAGGGCAGAAGTGCCATAATGAGAGGACTGACAATTACCTTCCCTCATAATTACCATTTGCAGTAATTAAATAATAATAGCCTTTTGTTGGCCCTGAGAATTCAAAGCAGCCCACATCATAACATCTGGTTCAGCCTTTTGCCAGGAATTGAATGCCCATAGGGGCAAGATGGGGAAATTGAGGCAGAGGGGGATAAGGGTAGCCATTCTTAAGTCACACAGAAATCAGAATGCCAGCGTTAGGGCAAGGTCCTTAAAGAAACAACTCTAAGTGGCAGATAGCCGCAGCCCTGCATTTTGGGTGCCGGCTCAAACCACTCACATGCTGTGTGGCTTGGGTGGTTCACTCCCTTCTTTGTGCCTCAGTTGCTCCATATGTAAAATGAGATGGAGTCAATATTTGACCTGCCCTGAGCGTACTGTTCTAGGCTTTATTTTGTTCATACATAATAATGGGAAATTATTTTTGCACGCGTTGGTTTGCTAGAAAGAAATCCATCATAGACCAGCAAATAAACAGAAGAAAACGGGTTTACCAGTCTACTAATTCTAGAAAGGGTTGAACAGTCAGAGGTCCTGTGACCTCTGCTTTTTGTGTGTGAAAAAAGCAGAGGGCTCAGGAACAATTAGACCAGAGACCAGGACATCTCAAGGCCTCCTTCCTCTCTGCACCTCTTGAACATCAGCTTTATTCTTTCTCCACCTTTCTTCAGAGGGTGAGGAACACGGAGCACCAGCAGTTACTCCAACCTGCAGTTCAGAGTGTCAGCCACCTACAGGCACCTACCCTCACTGGTCTGGCTTGAGCCAGGCAGCCACCCTTGAACCAATAACTGTATCCAGTAAGGCAGGGTCTATAATGGCCTATAGCAACTTCAGGGATGGAGTAAGAGAAGGAGGGGCCAGTCACAGAGTTAGTAGGAGCCACTAGGCAGGCAACATAATAGTCATCTACTAAAACAAAATTCCTGCACGTGACCTGCAAAACAGTGAAGGGAAAGTTGCTGTAAAATCAAAGCAATGGCATAAATCACCAGAACAGAGAAATACCAGAGGTTCCCCTTGCAGGGGAAGGGGACAGCTGTACCATCTCAGGTGGGCTTGACTTCAGACCCCAGCCCTCTGAGCTGGGGAATCAGTCCAATGTGAGCATCCCCTTTAATCACTGCACCGACCTGGAAAAAAGCAATTCCCAGGCTTTTCCATGGCCGGAGTGAACATTGATTGGTGCTGCCTGCCAGGCCCCCTTCTTTGGGGGTGTTTCTGGTAGGGACCAGCGGGTCACATAACCCAAGCCAGGCCAATCAGAATCCTTCTCCTGGTCTTTCCTTGAGAGACACCCATGGCCACGACCCCATCCCAGAGAAGAGACATCCCATGACGAGAAGGTAGCATTCCCCTGCCTGATCTCAGTCACCCCGGAGTTGGGCCTAACTGCAAGCCCTTCCCTTGGTTTGGCTATATTGAGTCAATCAAATCCCCCTTTGAGTAGGTGTATTTACTTCCTGGGACTATTATAATAAACTACCACAAACTCAGTGGCTTAAGACAACAGGAATTTATTCTCTGGAGGCCAAAGTCCAAATAGAAGACGTCAGCAGGACCATGCTCCCTCTTCCTAAGGCTCTAGGGTAGAATCCTGTCTTCTCGCTTCCAGTTTCTGGTGGGTGCATAACTCTGATCTTTGCCTTTGTCTTCCCACGGCTGTCTCTTTCTCTCTCTCTCTCTCTTTCTCTCTCTCTCTCTTTTTGAGATGGGGTCTTGTTCTATCACCCAGTCTGGAGTGATTATGCTCACTGCAGCCTTGATCTCTTGGGCTCAAGTGAGTCTCCTACCTCAGCCTCCTGAATAGCTAGGACTACACGCACATGCCACCATACCCAGCTAATTTTTAAAAATTTTTTGTAAAGACAAAGTCTCGCTATGTTGCCCAGGCTGGTCTCAAACTCCTGGCCTCAAGTGATCTTCCTGTTTGGGCCTCCCAAAACACTGAGATTACAGGCATGAGCCACCGCATCTGGCTTCCTTCCATCTCTCATAGGGACACTTGCTGTTGGATTTTTGTTCACAGTCGTATGTCTACCCAGGTAATAATCCAGAATGATCTTCCGATCTCATCTCATGATCCTTAATTATATATGCAAAATCCTTTTACCAAATAAGGTCACATTTACAAGTTCTGGGAGGTAGGACATGGGCATATCTCTTTTTTGGGGGGCAGGGGGCACCATTTAACCCACTATAGCAAGCCTATGTCATTTGTAACAACAACAAAAAAATCCCTCATATATGCCTCAGGATTACGCATGGATTAGTCCTCCTCACTGTGTTCTGGTCCTGAACTCTGAAGCAACATGTTAATAACTAACTACAATCCTTTCTGAGAATGCAATCCATCTCTGAGCCCCAGGTTTTGTTTTCCACCTGTAAAAATGGGGCAAATACATCTGAATGGTGGTTGAGTGCGTTAAATGAAGAGTCATTGGTCAGATCCAGCCTCACACTTTAAACATCAGAGCTTTTTCCCAGCCTTGAAGGTGGACCTGAGCACTCAGGCCACTGTGAAGGAGCAGCCCTGCTTACAAATGAGCTACCTGACACCTGGTTCATTCATCAAATTCCCAGGAGTCCTGGCAGCCTGAGTTCACCCAGACTGGACCCTGTGCACCTGACAAAAACAAATTTCTGCTTCTGCAGAGTTGAGGGCTGGAGCCTCTGGCTAAGTCTGTCAGCCTTGTAGAATGACAGGAATCTGAAGGCTGATAAAATGAGGTTGGCAGTCCCATGAAGAAAATCCCAGAGATTAAACCCAAAAAACCCAACACAATGTTAATAGCTGTTCCTTACTCTGTACCTCCTCCAAGCCAGGCCCACACTCAGGCCCTTGCCCCCATTCCCTTTTAATCCTCACCACAATCCTATGAGGTAGCTCTCGTGATCCCCGTTTTACAAAGTTGTTGAGGCTCAGAGAGATGAAGCCAGTGATCTAAGGCCACACAGCAGAGTAAACTGTGGAGCCTGAGGCAGCTCCGTACCTGTCACCTCAGCCATGATAAGTGCCTTCCCAGTCTCTCCTCCCCACAAAGGGTGGCATCAGAGCAATTAGCACCATAGTGAGATAGGATTCTGAAATATGAACTGAAGGGCTTTCCCTCACAAAATGTCCTTGTCCCCTTGGTCATTCCTCCATGGACTTTGTCTTGCTCACAGTAGTATGCCCAGTGATTAAAAGAGTGCCTGGCACATAGTCTGTACTCAATAAACATTTGTTGAATGAATGAATTCAGTTAGTGAGGGCACTCCGGTGGTTAGTGCCTCAGGGAAGAGATGACGTGATAACACAGACAACAAAGGCATCCTGATCTGGCCTTTAAAGTGTCAAAACCCTAGACCCAGACAGAAGACCAAAGAGCTGGGAAAGCATGTGATATATAAGGAAACAGTTCATCCCTGATACTAGAATACACGTCTCCCTGCCCTGCCCCTCTGGGAATGACGGGAAGGGGAAAGAGAATCAGAGGGGAAGCAAAAACCAAAAACAAAGCTCTCTGCTTTGTAAAAGCACTGGGAAAAACAGAAAGTACTCTAGACATTATAGTGATTACTCCAAGGAACCTCAATCCTGCTTCTCCCATCCCATCCCTCCACTGACGATTCTTTCACCAGTCTCCATATCCATGGACACTTTCTCATTTTCCTTTTCCTTTTTTTGTAAAGTACACATTTTTTTTTTCATTCTAAAAATGATGCATGCTCAGGATAGAAAATACATAAAAGTCGAAGGAAAACAGGAAGAATCTCCTTCGGGTCCATCACTTAACAATAACTAATATTTTGATGTATTCCCTCCAAACACTTTTAAAAGTTGTGGTGATCTGGGGCCAGGCATGGTGGCTCATATCTGTAATTCCAGCACTTTGGGAGGCCAAGGGAGGCGGATCAGCTGCGGTCAGGATTTCAAGACCAGCCTGGCCAACACGGTGAAACCCCCATCTCCACTAAAAAAAAAATACAAAAATTAGCTGGGTCGGGTGGCGGGTGTGCCTGTGGTCCCAGGAGCACCTGTGGTCCCGGCTACTCTGGAGGCTGAGGCAGGAGAATCACTTGAACCCAGGAGGCAGAGGTTGCAGTGAGCCAAGATAGCACCACTGCACTCCAGCCTGGGCAACAGAGCAAGACTCCATCTCAAAATAGCATAACATAACATAACATAACATAACATAACATAACATAACATAACATAACATAACAGTTGTGGTGATTTGCTAATATAAAAGCATACATAATTATTTTGAATATCTCTCATTATAATACGTTGTCACTGGGAAAAAATAGAACAGAAAGAAAACATAAATATTAACCAGAATCCCCCAATCTCAGACACAATCCAAGTTCCTCCCTCCACCTCCTACTGTTTTCTGGGACTTGTGGTTTTGGTATGAATGTTTTTCTAAGGACATATACGGGGAAGAGAGGAGGGGAAGCAACACTTTGGCTTGTCCAAAACAGAACTCATGACTTAGAAACACAACTGCCCATTTTTCTGGTTGCAGTATATCTTCAGTTTCTGAACCAGGAGCAGAGAATGAGGGGAAAATGAGATATTTACACCTTGCACTTTCTTAATAAGTACCACAGGGGGTTTAATTCCACTTCTCAACCCACCTCCATCACTTCCTAATCCATGGGAAGTCTTGATTCTGGCCATGGGTTGATGCTCAATGCTGGTTTTTCAGTGTCTTTCTTCGAGAGTTTTTGTCTTTTTCCGGGTCTTCACAGGTATGTTAGTGGGTGTATCACTAACTGCTTGCTGGGCTCCACTTTATTTATTATTGACAAATTATAACTGTATATATTTATGGGGTATAAAGTGATGTTATGTGCGGAGAGTGTGGAATGAGAACCCACTTTAAAAGTTCATCCTTATCCTATTTGACCTCTCATGGCATTTGTCCCCAGTGACCACTTCCTCCTGCTCAAAATGCTCAATTCCCTTGATTTCTGTGACAGCATGGTCACTGCACTCTCCCTTTGCCTTCTGGTCTGTCCTTTTCTGTTCATTTTGCTGGTTCCTCTTCCTCGGCCATCTTTCCCTAGGGTTCATTCTCGCTCTCTGTTCCATCCCCTCCATGACTTACACAAGGTTAATTCTCCCCCCGCAACCCCGATCCATCCCTGCAGCCTCAGGACCCCATGCCCAGTAGCTTGCTGCACACCTCCCCCTGCTCAGCCCTCAGGAATCTGAGATTCCACATGTCCACAGCCTCCTCATCACCTTTCCCAGAATTCGTTCTTCTTGCTGAACTGATGCTCCCTCATCCTCTCTCACCCTCTTCCATTCACCCACAAGGGTTGGCTCAGTGACATCTTTAGCTCATCTCTCCCCTTTACCCTACATACCACTGAGTCCTTGCTTGGTTTTGGTGGTAGGGGTTGGGGGTGGGTACATTTTCATTGTGAAATAATTTCAGGGCCAGGCATGGTGGCTCACACCTGTAATCCAGGTACTTTGGGAGATCAAGGCAGGAGGATGGCTCCAGGCCAGGAGTTCGAGACCAGCCTCGGCAGCACAGCGAGATATTTTAACATTTCCCTTTTATTTCTTCTGGCAGCATAAGACCAGTATTTTCTCTTGTTTCTCTCAGCTCTCTTCTTTGAGATTTCATACTCATTCTTTTATGATTTGTTGTTGCACAGTTAGTGGACTTTTCCATGATTTCTGTACACCAATCTTCAAGGAGAAATATTTATTTATTTGTTTATTTAGTTATTTATTTTAGTGTAAACATAACTTTGTAAAAAATTTTATTCATACAAAATTGTTTGGGTTTTTTTTGGGGGGGGGGATGGAGTTCAGCTTTTTGGCCCAGGCTGGAGTGAAGTGGCATGATCTCGGATCACCGCAACCTCTGCTCCCCGGGTTGAAGCCATTCTCCTGCCTCAGCCTCCCCAGTAGCTAGGATTACAGGCACCCACCACCACGCCCAGCTAATTTTTGTATTTCTAGTAGAGATGGAGTTTTGCCATGTTGGCCAGGCTGGTTTCGAACTCCTGATCTCAAGTGATACACTCACCTCGGCCTCCCAAAGCGCCAGGATTACAGGTGTGAGCCACTGTGCCCAATCCATACATAATTTTTTAAAGCTTGATATTTTATTCCCCAGTGATCAGAGCTGATTCTGGCTGATTCCAAGTATTTTTGTGTCAGATTCACCTTATCTAAAACTTCACAGTTGAAAAGGACAACTCGGCCGGGAGGTGGGAGGTGGGGAATTGTCATATACAGCAGAAAGCAAAATCTCAACAGATTCCCCCTTTGGATTACCCAGCACTTCAAAGGTTAGGGTTCACTTTTCAAGCACCATCTCTACTGCATGCACAGCTTCATGTGGTGCAATCATTTTGCATGGGAAAGTCTTTCCACTGTCACACCCTTATTCTGCAGCGTCTGCCACCAGCAAAGTGAGATTGAAAAGCATAAGCGCATTTTTTCCAAAGTTCTGTAAAGTGTCACGCATGGGGGGAAAACACCAGGTAATCACATAGAATGTCAGAATCGCACTCAGGTTCAGTTTTTTCGCCATCACTCTGCTATCACTGCTTGTTTTGAATCTACTATTTAAACACAGGGATATGGGATATGACAGGGGTTGGAGGTGCAAACTGCACCAAAGTTAGCTTGAACAGGAAGAACCAAAATGAAGTTAGCTTGAACAGGAAGAAACAAAATGAACGTACTCTGTAAACAAACAAATACATTTTTGCAGGGTTTACATATACTAGGGCAAAATATCTACCTGGGAATTCTCCAAATAAACATCCACTTTGAACCTACCATTTATGAAAAGATAAGTAGTAAGAATTTGCTAATTTGAATTGTACATATGTATGTGTCTATGCATGTGTGTTTACGTATATATATATGTATACTGAATATATAATTAAATCTAAAAGCAATGGGAGCAATTGTTCAGATGTCTTAAGGGAGGACTGTTTTATCACTGAATTGTTGGCACATAGTGATAATAAAAAGCACCTCAATTTTAGTCTGTTTCACTACTTTTAAATTCTTAAAAAACACCACTCATTCACTTACTGCCTCCACCCAGACCAGATGATTCCCACCCTTGGTATGTCACTGATTCAATGCCTCATATCAGGAAGCAGGTGATTGTGAGTTTGTTCCAATATAGGCTGTGTTAACTTTGATCACTTGATGAAGGTGGAATCCTCTGTAAAGTTACATGTTTCCCTTTGTCACTAATAAGTAAGACCACACTAATATCCTGTTCTTCATCAGGCTTTCACCCGGGAGTTCTACCACCCTCTGATGATATTCCAATTCTCATTTCTATATTTAGTAGTTGGCGCTCCACTGTAAGAAAAAGCATTCCCTTCTCCCTACTTTATTTCCTTATGTATGTCAATATGGATACATAGATTCATATTTTTTCAATGGGTGACAGTCTGTTATTATCATTATTTATTTTGGTTTTCAAATTATCCCTGATTTGGCCAGTGGGAGCGTTTTCAGTTAGTTCCTATGTCCTTCTGACATGTTCCCATCTGATATGATTTGGTTCTGGGTCTCCACCCAAATCTCACCTTGAATTGTAATCCCTGTAATCTCCACGTGTCAAGGGCAGGACAAGGTGGAGGTAATTGGATCATGGGGGCGGTTTCCCCCATGCTGTTCTCGTGATAGTGGGTGAGTCTCATGAGATCTGATGGTTTTATGAATCTGGCATTTCCCCTGCTTGCACTTACTCTGTTCTGCCCCCCGCCCAAAGCAGGCGCCTGCTTCTCCTTTGCCTTCCGCCATGACTGTGAGTTTCCTGAAGCCTCCCCAGCCGTGCAGAACTGTGAGTCAATTAAACTTCTTACTTTTATAAATTAGTCAGTCTCGGGTATTTCTTCATAGTAATGTGAGAACGGACTAATACACTACCATTCTTTTGAGCACTTCCCTGCTTTCTGATGTGTACCACTATGTATTATTTAAAACCCACGTGAGTATATGTACCAACAAGTATATGAGTACCAGGAAATGATCTAGGGGACCCCAGAGGGAACATTTGGGGCCCCGATTAGGGCCCGTGTGTGGGATCTTGCCAACAACATTGGAACAGGAGAGAGCAAATGTGAGATCTACCTTTAGCTCTGTCTGCGACTCCCCACCAGAGTGAGTGTGCTGCCACTGTTCTGTCCAGTATAAATACGCTGGCATATCATAATCTATTATTAATGGTATTTGATAATAGTGCCACAGATACAAATTGGGGGATGGAGTAGGTGTTATCTGGCTCACAGCAGTACTCCCAGAGTTAATTCACCGTGTTGGTAGTCTCCATGCCCTCAACAGCACCTTCTGGAAAACCACTCCTGCTGGGGCTGCCATAACAAAATGCCATAAACTGGGTGGATTAAACAACAGAAATTCATTTTCTCACAGTTCTGGAGGCTGGAAGTGCAGGATCAACATGCCTGCATGGTCTGGTTCTGGTGAGGTCTCTCTCCTCAGCTTGCGGAGTGGGGCTTTTCATCGTGTCTCCACATGGCCTTTTCTCTGTGTGCACACATGAAGAGGGAGAGAGGGAGACAGAGAGAGAACACGCAGGGGGTGTCTCTTCTTCCACTTATAAGGCCCCCAGTCCTATCGGATTAGGACCCCACCCTTATGACCTCATTTAACCTTAATTACCTCCTTTAAAGGCCCTGTCTCCAAATCCAGTCACATTGGGGCTTAGGGCTTTAACGTATGAAGTCTGGGGAGACACAATTTAGTCCATAACATCTCCCTTCACTCTGGCTACATGACCCTTCCGTTCTAGTTGCATTGATTGGCTGAGGTGCAAGCACCTGACCCAGGCTTGGCCAATCACAGTGCTTCACTTTCCTCAGCTATTGTGATTGGCTCTGCCAAGGTCACATGACTCAACTTGGCTTTCCAAGGGATTTTATTTTTTAGTTTGAAGCGGAGATCTCAATATATTTTATTTTAATTTTTTTGAGACAGAGTCTCACACTGTCACCTGGGCTGGCATGTAGTGGCACGATCTCAGCTCACTGCAACCTCTGCCTCCCAGGTTCAAGTGATTCTCCTGCCTCAGCCTCCTGA
>NW_012117376.1:7296414-7301691 GCF_000951035.1 Colobus angolensis palliatus
TGAAACCTTTTTTTTTTTTTTTAGATGGAATCTTACCCTGTCGCCCAGGCTGGAGTGCAATGGCACGATCTCGGCTTACTGCACCCTCCACCTCCCAGGTTCAAGTGATTCTCCTGCCTCAGCCTCCTGAGTAGCTGGGATTACAGGTGCCTGCCACCACGCCTGGCTAATTTTTTTGTATTTTTAGTGGAGACAGGGTTTCACTATGTTGGCCAGGCTGGTCTCCAATGCCTGACCTCTGATCCACCCGCCTTAGCCTCCCAAAGGCACTAGGATTACAGGTGTGAGCCACCGCACCCAGTCACAGTTTTTTTTTTTTTTTAAAAAATAAAAGGCTAGATAGTAAATATTTTCAACTTTGGGAGAGAAGGAGTATATGGTCTCTGTCACAGCTATCAATCCTGTGTTAGACTCTGCCCTTGCAGGTAAAAGCCTATGAAGTGATTCATAGATTTCATAGATGCTCAATTTTATTAGGATGTGGTTCCAGCATCTTTAACACAGCCTTCCAGGTTTCCCTGTCCTCAGCAGCTGACGGAGTAAAGAAAGAGAAACCTCTACTCACATTCTGTTGGCCAAAACTAGTCACATGGCTCCACCTGGCTACAAGGGGCCTGGGAAATGCAGTTTACTTATGGGCCCAGGAAGAAGAAGTGGGTCTGATGTACATCCAGCCATCCTCTGCCAACAATTCCACCACAGATCATCATGAGGACTGAGGGGAAGAATACGGTAAAGACTTAGGACAGCGTCTGGTCCACATAAGCATGCAACAAATGTTAGCTACTAAAGCTTCAGGGGGAAAGAGAAATCACTGTTTCTTTCTGGTAGTAGAGCCATATCGATGTCATCTTGGAGCAGCCTGCAGCCGTGGCTGCAACTGTGAGGAGAAGGTCAGGGTAGGAAAGAGATACTGACACACAGAAAGAGACCAGTGAGATAGTCCTGACTGCACAGAAGTGTCTGTTGCAATCAAGCCTGTCCTTCTGCAGCCTTGGTCAGTCTGCTCTTAACAACAACAACAACAACAGTAATAGTACTTGACATCTGTTAAACGCTATGTGCCAGATGCTTCATTAAGGTCTTAACAGATAATATTTTTGTAATTCAAACCACAACCCATGGCAAGGGGAGGAATCATTAAATTATTTTAAGGAGTTGATACCAGCATTTAAAAAAAAAATTAAATTTTATTTTTAACTGAAAAAATAATTGTATATATTTATGAGGTACGATGTGATGTGTGATTTTGTTTTGTGGAGTTTTTATGAGACAGAATCTCACTCTGTCACCCAGGCTGGAGTGCAATGGCGCGCGATCTCAGCTCACTGCAACCTCCACCTCCCAAGTTCAAGTGATTCTCCTGCCTCAGCCTCCCGAGTAACTGGGATTGCAGGCATGGTGGTAGCCCAGCTAATTTTTGTATTTTTAGTAGAGATGGGGCTTCATCATGTTGGCCAGGCTGGTCTCGAACTCCTGACCTCAAGTGGTCTGCCCACCTCAGTGCTGGGATTACAGGTATGAGCCACTGTGCTTGGCCACAATGTGATATTTTGATATATGTTTACATAGTAGAATGATTAAATCAAGCTAATTAACAAATCCATCACCTCATCTACTTATCTTATTTTCGTGGTAAAAACATTGAGTGTCAGCATTTTTAAGAATAAACAAAATAGATTGCACTAGACTAGACTAAACTAGAACACAAATTACAGAGTATATCACATATAGTAGTAAGGGCAAATATTGCATGTGTGTGTGTGTGTATGTATTTTTTTTTTTTTAGAGACAGAGTCTTGTTCTGTCACCCAGGCTGGAGACTACAGTAGCTTGAACTCCTTGGTTCAAGTAAGTCTCCTGCCTCAGTCTCTTGAGTAGCTAGCTAGGACTATAGGTGCACACCACCACACCGGGCTAATTTTCTTCATTTTTTGTAGAGATGGGATCTCACTATGTTGCCCTGGCTGGTCTCAAACTCCTGGCCTCAACTGATCCTCCCAAAGCCTCTCAAAGCACTGGGATTGCAGGCATTAGCCACTGCAACCGGCCTGTTCTATGAGCATTTGTCTTCGATTTATGTGTGTACTGGATGATGATATAAAGTATGTTTCTTACTGTGGGCTGCAGTCACTGCACTAATTCATTGCACTAATCCAGCCTTCACCTAGTGAAGGAGGTGTTATATGAGCCCATCCTATAGATAGGGAAGGTGAAGCCCTGAGAGGTGACCTCACTTGCTGTGGGCTGCACAATTAGGAGGGGCAACAGTCAGCACTTGCACCCCCACAGTCTGGCTCCTGAATCTCCCTCTAAGGTCTACACTAACATCCTTCCAATAAATCAGCAACTTCTCTTTTCAGCTTGAGCTTCTTTAAGTTGGATTTCTGTGCTGTGCAAACCCAAGAGTCATGACCAACAGAAGGAGGGAGGAACAGCATTGATAGGACTGACAAAGGTCCACTGCTTGACCAAACTCTAGTCAGGCTTCTAAACCTTCTCCTAGGTCCACCCATGTGCCTACCCTTGCCTGTCTTCAGTAAGAATCCTGTTAAGTCGGTTTAGCCAGAATTCCCCTTATCTCTGATGTTTCCTCTTAGTAATTTTCCATGCACTGACCCTCACCTTGCTTCTGGGCTATAAATTCCCACTTGCCCATTCCATATTCAGCATTGAGCCCAATCTCACTCGTCCACTATAAAATCCTATTGCAGTGGTCCCTATACCTATAGCCACGGTCCTGAGTAAGTCTGCCTCACTGTGCTTTAGCAAGTATCCTTGAGTAATTTTTTCTTTAACAAGGCACTGGATGTAGAGAGAGGAGCCCAGGTTCTAAGCTAGGCTTAGCCTGGAGTTTGCTGGAGACCTTCAAAAGGACACCTCACCTTTCCAAATATCTGTTTCCAAGTATCTGTTTCCTCCTCCTGGCAAATGAAGATGGCAATAGTGTCTCCCTTAGAGGCATCACAAGGAAGAGAGATAACCTAGGAAAACACTAATCATGTGTCTGGCCAGGAGTACCTGGGGGGTGGGGTCGGACAGGGATAGCACATGCAAAGGTATGGGGAAAGAGTTGAGCCGAGCAAGGAAAAATCAGCACAGGAAAGCAGGTATTGCAGGGCCTCAGAGGCTGGATGACAACAAGCATGGTCCATTACCAAGCAGAGTCCTGGGCAGTTCCAGAAGAGTAAAGTGAGGAGTTCCCAAGTGTCCTAAGGTACAGACAGACACTTCCTATGAATTAAACTTGAAGAACACACAGCATGGTGCCTCCATCACAGGTGGCTAACACAGAAGAGTCAAGCGTCTCAAATCTATGACCCGGGACTGCGGGGGGAGTGAGGAAGCCCAAATGTTCGACCTCAGCTGAGGCCTCAGCCATTCCCAGGGCTGAACAGCAGGCTCTGTGCAGAGCAGGAAGCCAGGAGCTGCTCAGAGGGCAGGCAGCTGTGAGGCCTCCTCTGGGAAACCACTCTTTGATCTCCCTGGCAGCAGAGGGGTCTCGCTTCCTGCATCAGAGAATGCCTGCTCTAGAAGGGACCTTAGAGCTCGTGGACCCAACCCCATTGGACAGATGAGGGCAATGCTGCCCTGAAAGATGCCGGCTTTGGTCACGGCTGCACAGGGAGTCAGTGGACAAGTCGGGACCAGCATCCCAGCCGCCGTGCTGGCCCTGGACCTCCCTGTTCCTCTTGCTTCCTCTCGCTCAACGGGAAGGCAGCAGGGAGGGCCTGCTCCTTCCGATCTCTCTGATGCGGAGGGTCCATTTCCTGCCAAAGCTGAATGAGTTCAAAGGCCCCTGGATGGTCAGGGGATCTGGACAGTACAAGATGGGGAGGGGGGTCTTTAAAATCACAAAGACTACTTTCTCCTTTGAGACTTTTTTTTAAGTTGGAAAGAAGCCAATTTCCTAGCATTCCTTCTTCTGATGTGGCCCTTGGCAAAAATGACACGGCGTGGATGGGGAGGGAAGGAAACTTAAGGTATTTGAGCTCCTACTGTCTGCTGGGCTCTGTGCCATGTGAATATAACAATCTTTCATGGCAGGTGTTAGTTCACTCATTTCACAGTTGAGGAAATGGAGATGGAGATAGAGGGAGGTAAAGTAACTTGTGTAGGGTCACACAGCTAGGATTGGAGCCCAAGTTTCTCTGATTGAGGAGCAGTATTTGACTTTAGGCCACATCAGTGCCCTAGGGGTTGTATTCTGGGTTATCCGAGTTCCACTGCCCCATTCGTTCTTTCAACAGACACTTGGCGAATGTCTGGTAGGCAGCAAGTGCTTCAAGTACAGGAATAATCACAAAAATAGATGAGACTTATTGAGCACTTCCTATATGTCAGGCCCCATTCGTCCCAAGTGTTTTACATGCAGAAACTCATTTAATTCCTGCAACAGTCATGTAAGGTGGAAACTATTAAATATCCCCATCTTAAGAGTGAAAGTGAGGCACACAGAGTTGAGAGGAGGCATCCCAATTCCATGTTTAGGAAGTGATGGAGCTGGAAGTCAAACTCTTGCATGCCCGAGTTCACTCTCTGGACTACGGCACTGCACTACCCTGCCAGGGCTCCAGAGGCACAAAGTCTCAGGGGAAGACAGACATGACTCCAGGTAACTATATGAAAGTGTGAAAAGGGGTCGGGCGTGGGTGGCTCATGCCTGTAATCCCAACACTTTGCGAGGCTGAGGCAGGCTGATCATTTCAGGTCGGGAGTTCAAGACCAGCCTGGCCAACATGGTGAAACCCCGTCTCTACTAAAAATACAATAATTAGCTGGCCATGGTGGCATGATCTATAATCCTAGCTAATCAGGAGGCTGAGGCAGGAGGATTGCTTGAACCTGGGAGGCGGAGGTTGCAGTGAGCCGAGATTGCACCACTGCACTCAAGCCTGGGCAACAGAGTGAGACTCTGTCTCAAAAAAAAAAAAAGTGTGAGAAGGGATGGGTGAGGGAAGTGCAGGGCATTGCAGACATGCAGAGAAAAGACAGGCTAAAGTCAGCATGGGTGGTCAGGAAAGTCCTCTGAGAGCATGTGATAATGCAGTCAATGCCTAAAGAGTGAATTGTGGCCAGGAGCAGTGGCTCAAGCCTGCAATTCCAGCACTTTGGGAGGCCGAGGGGGACGGATCACGAGGTCAGAAGATCTAGACCATCCTGGCTAACACGGTGAAATCTCCTCTACTAAAAATACAAAAAATGAGCCTGGCGTGGTGGCGGGCGCCTATAGTCCCAGCTACTCCGGAGGCTGAGGCAGGAGAATGGCGTGAACCC
>NW_012117376.1:7302081-7325231 GCF_000951035.1 Colobus angolensis palliatus
AAAAAAAAAAAAAAAAAAAGGGAATCGTAGAATTGTAGTCAGTCAGGCAGAAAGGAAATAGACTAGAAGGAGCAATCAGAGGAACTAAACGATTTAGGTCTGGCCAGGGCTTGGAGTGAGAAGGGGAGTACAGAATGGGGAGATCTGAAGCTGAGGAGGAGAGAAAGGATCAGAGAGCCTGAAGTGTACTGAATGCCACGTTAAGAAGTTTGATTTTTATCCTACGGGCAACTGAGTCTCGTGCGTGACCCTGGACAAGCCACATAACCTCACTGCATTTCAGTTTTCTTCTTAGTAAATTGGGACTAAGAGAACCTATTTTGCATACTTGTAGTTATTCAGTGGAAGAAATGAGATGATGCATTTGTAGTAAGAACCTTACAAATGTTAGTCTCCAGCCTCCACCTCTCCACCACTGAAATGAAGAACACAGAGACACAGTTGAAGAAGTAGGCAAGTGTCACAGGAGTGGCTGCCGTGTGCCCATCAGGAAGCTTCAAGCAAGGAACAGAAACCCCAACCAAATACGGCTTAAGTCATAAGGAGTTCATTTTCTCACATAATAACAAGAGTCTAAGTTCTGGGGTTTGGAAATTCAGTGGCTTAATGATGTCTTCAAGCAGTGTCAGCTTCCTTCCCATACTGGCAATGCCTTGCCTCATGCTAACCAGATGAATGCAGCAGTGCCAGCCACCATCCGCAGACATGACAATGTCCAGTGAAAAATGCATTTTCGGCTGGGTGCGGTGGCTCACGCCTGTAATCCCAGCACTTTGGAAGGCCAAGGCGGGTGGATCACTTGTCAGGAGTTTGAGACCAGCCTTGCCCACATGGTGAAGCCTCATCTCTACTGAAAAATACAAAAAAAATTAGCCTGGCATGGTGGCATGAGCCTGAAGTTACTTGGGTGACTGAGGCAGGAGAATCACTTGAACCCAGAAGGTGGAGGTTGCAGTGAGCTGAGATCACACCACTGCACTCCAGCCTGGGTGACAGAGTGAGACTCTGTCTCAGAAAAGAAAAAAAAAAAGGACATTTCCACTTATGCATCCTTAAAGGAAGAAACCCTTTCCTGGAGACCTCTCCATCAGACTTCCCCTTAGGTCCTATTGACCAGGATTGGTTTGCATGCCTTTTGCTAAACCAATATCTGGCAAGGGGAGTATAATCATTATGATTGGTGTAGATCAATCATGACTCATGCCCCAATACTGAGGAGTGCCCTGTCCTCTGAGTGCTTGGCCTCAAGGAAAAAGGACCCAAGCAAAACAGTCCTTTCTAGCCAGGAAGAAGGAGGGATGGATTTACATAGGTCATCAACATTATCTGTGACTCCAAGAACCGAGTCCAGGCTCTGGGCAATAACAGTAATTTCAGTTCCCATCTACTGCTGGGCTTAGGCTCCAGCATCCTTCCATAGCCCCTCAGGTCAGGACAGGATAAGCCAACATCCGGAGCCTTAGAAGTTGCCTTAGTAGGGCTGAGGGAGCTGGGATGTGTCCCCTGTACCCCCTTGTTCCAGCTCAGTGCCTCCGGAGGAACCCATCATTCGCTCATTCAGTCCACAAATATTAATTGGGCATCTATTTTGTAGTGGGGACACAATGATAATGAAAACCCAGCATGGACCCTGCCCTCACCGACCTCACTCTCTAGTTGGGGAGACAACGAAGTTACTACACAGGCATGTATCAAATGACAACTGTGTCCGTTGTGAACTGACAGGTAAGTGGTGCTATGCGAGGAAATTTCAGGGGACTTGACTCCAGGAGGGAGATCGAGGACTGTGGATTCCCCAGGTATCTTTTGGAGCCCACAGTCAGCCACTTACTGGCTGTGCAACTTTGCAATGATGATTTGTTTGACATCTCTGTGCCTTGGTGTTCACTGGGAAATAGCTAAAGCAGGAGGAACTCTCTCTTAGGATTGGTAGAAAAAACAAATGAGAAGATGTGGCCATTGTGTGATAACTGCAGTTCTAAGAAACCTCACGCAATCAACAATCCAGTAGGATAGCACAATGGCTGTGGCTCTGGCTCAAGCTAGCCTATATATGTTTGAGGGCCAGTTCTGCTTCCTTCTAACTGATACTGAGCAATCGTCTCATCTCTGTACGCCTTGGTTTCCCTATCTGTAAAATGGAGCCAATAACAAAGAGCATTGCATGAAAATTAAGTAGATCATTATGCAAATCTCTTAGCACAAAGCCATCACATAATATGTTCAGTAAGCGTTAGTGAAGGTTATTATTATTGTTGTTGTAGTTCTTTTGAAATTAATCATAAAAACGAATGTGAAAATGTGGTTGGGTTAGAGATTCTCAGTCTAGCAACTGCAAAGTCATTTTTCTTGTTGATACCTTAGTAATAACAGTGTTTGCCCTTGCAATATGTGTATGGTTATGAAAGTTTTATATCCCTGAGCATCCCTGAGCTTTGATTACATCTAGATATTCTTTCAGAATGCTGGCCTTCCTATTTCTAGCACCATCAGTAACACACCATGAGAAGCAGCCATTGTTTGGATAAACAAACCAAAACCCAGCCAGCAGCCTCACAGCAGCCACGGCTTCCAGGCTGCTTCCAGCTTGTGCTGCTGTATAACCAATCGCAAGCCGCAGGATGCAAATCGTGTTCCCTAACTGATCCATCAAGGTATGCACAGATCAGGTTAAGAAAACTGGCACTGTGGGAGGAATGTCTACACGTGCGAACACTTAGTACTGGGCCTGACACACATGAAGTATTTGGTGAACACCAGCTATTGTTACTAGTATTATGTATCCTACAGATGGTGGGAGCATCGGACTCTTAGAAGCTGGAGAGAGCCATGACTAGTTTTGCTTTCCCTTTTCTTGATAAAACCACTGTAGCTTCTTTAGGTTATCGTGTTATTGCTACACCTGCTTCATAGGGTGGGTATGAGGATTCCATGAGTTAGTGTATGGATGTATTTGGAATGGTGCCTGGTACAGCATAAGCACTCAGTAACAACAATAATAGTTAATACTCATTAAGAACTTATCAGGTTTACTTTCCAGATTTAATCCTCACCACCTACCAATGAGGTAGGTATTAACACCATTCCCAGTTTACAGGTGAGGAAACTGAGGCATTGGAATGTTAAATAACATGCTTAAAGTTACACAGTAAACATAAACATCAGCTGCTATGGTTATAAGTTTTTTCCAAATAGGGCATTCATCTGAAGAGTCAGTAGAAGCATGGCTATATGTTAAAAAACAAACAAAAAACCCCAGCTTTTGCATAGAAGAATGCTTCAAAACGTAAATAGTGCTTATATCTCTCTTGGAGAGAGATAGTGATGGCTTCCAGAGTGGCAGAGTCACACTGAGGAGTGACTGGATTCTGAATCTTTCAATAGAGCTGACGACATTTCCTGACTTCTTGGATTGTGGTGCAGAAGAGGAGTCAAGGGTGAGTCCCAAATTTGTGGCCCATGGAACCAGAAGAATGCAGTAAACATTTCTTAAGAAGGGGAAGACTGCCTGAGAACCAGATTTGTGGAAGGCAAACCAGATTAGTGGCAAGCAAACCAGAGTTTGGTGTTGGATATGTTGAGTTTGAGATACCTTTTAGATGTCTGTGTGGAGAGGTCAGCTAGACAAGTGGATGGACTGGAAACAAGCTCAGAGGAAAAGTCAGGACTGGGGACAAAAATTTAGGAAGTCTCAAAGTATAGATGATATTTAAAGCTTGAGTACCAGATAGGAAGATCTAGGAGTGAGTATAGCAAGGGAAGGATGACTCCTGGGTTTCAGGCTTGGGCAACTGGAAGGATAATTTTCCTTCTTCAGAGATGGAGGGCACAGGAGCAGGAGGAGGTGTGGAGGGGAAGATGATATGCCTACTTGCAGACACATGGAGTTGGGGTCCTGGAGGACATCACAGAGGGGCAGGGAGTAGCCTGGCTGTAGTCCGATGTAGAGGTCATGGGCTCAGAAGAGAGAGCTGGGAAAGAACCAGAGCCAGGGGGTAACTGAGGTCCCAAGAAATTTATGTAAAAGAAATGGAAATCTCCACAACCCTGAGCCCTTTTCACAATTCCCGGAGTCAGGGCAAACAGGTGTCAATGCAGGTGTTCTAGGGATTAATAGGAATTTGAACTCACAGGTGAATTTCAACCTTTTCTGAGGAAACATGCTCAGAAAAGAACTGAGTGGAAAAAAAAAGACCCCTTCCCTCTCCATTTCTGAGCACCATCTGGCTTCTCTAGGGCACCTGAATGAGGGACTTTTGAGAGATTGGAAAGGGAGCCAATGGGACAGAGATAGGAACTGTAGAGCCAGGAGTAGGACTGGTGGCCTCTATAATCTGTTGGTGCATAGCAAATATCCCAGCTTGGCAGTACAAAGCAACATTTTTCTTAGGCTCATGGATTTGGCAGTCAGGAATTTGGACAGAGCACTGAAGGAATGGTTTATTTCTGCCTCTTGATGTCTAACTGAGAAGATGTCTAAACTTGATGTTTAACTGAGAAGGCTCCAATGGCTGGGGACTGGAGTCATCTGGGGGTACCTTCACTCACCTGTCTGGCTCCTGGCCTTGGATGGCTGAAAGCTGGGCTTAGCTGGGAATGTCTCCTTCATGGCCTATATATGGTTTGGGCTTCTCATAGCATGGCAGTTGGGTTCTGAGCAGGAATGTCTGAAGAATCAGTGTCTAGAGAGAGCCAGGTGGAAGATGCCCAAAGGCCTAGCCTTAGAAGTCACACAGTGTCACTTCCACCATATTCTATTGGTCAAAGCTGACACAAGCCCACTCAATTCAAGGGGATGGGGCATCGACCGCACTTCTTCATAGGCTACAAAGGATTTGTAGCCAATTTTCTTAGTAACAGTTTTATTGAGATATAATTCACGTACCATATGATTCACTCATTTAAAGTATGTAGTTCAAAGGTTTTTACTATATTTATAGAATTGTGCAATCCATCACCACAACCAATTTTAGAACATTCTTATTACCCCAACAAAGAAACCTTGTACCCTATAGTTATCACTGTCCCCAATATTCTCATCCCTTCCCTCAGGCCCTGGCAACCAATAATCTACTTTATATCTTCAGGGATTTGCCTTTTCTGGACATTTCATATAAATGAAACCATATAGTGTGTGGTTTTTGTGACTGGCTTATTTCACTTAGCATAATGGGTATCTTGTTTTGTTTTGTTTTTTGTTTTTGAGATGGAGTCTCAGTCTATGGCCCAGGCTGGAGTGCAGTGGCACAATCCAGGCTCACTGCAACCTCTGCCTCCCGGGTTCAAGCGATTCTCATGCCTCAGCCTCCCAGGTAGCTAGGATTACAGGCATGCGCCACCATGCCCAGCTAATATTTGCATTTTTAGTAGCAATGGGATTTCACCATGCTGGCCAGGCTGGTCTTGAACTCCTGACCTCAGGTGATCCGCCCACCTCAGCCTCCCAAAATGCTGGAATTACAGGTGTGAGCCACTGTGCCCCAGCCTCACTTAGCATAATGTGTTCAAGGTCCATCCGTATTGTAGCAGGAATCAGCACTTTGTTACTTTTTGTGGCCAAATGATATTTCATTGTATGAATACATCACATTTTGTTTATCCATTCATCAGCTGACGGAGATTTGAATTGTTTCTATTTTTAGACTATTATGACTAATGCTGCTATGAATATTCATGTGAAAGTTTTGTGGCCAATTTTTAAAAACTATCACTGACTCAGGCAGGAGCTCCAGGGCTGGTAGACCCCAGACAAGACTTTGACATGTCTTAGCTCTGTACCCTTCAGAAAAATCACTCAACATTTCTGAGCTCATCTGCAAAATGGGATAACAAAATATTCCTGGACAGGTGAGGATTAATGAACTCAAGGCTATGAATGATTTTTTAAATCATAAACTGAAAAGCTTTGTAAGAGATCTACATGTTGCCAACACAACAGCACTCCCTTTCTTGGTAAAAGAACGCTGATTTTGGTCAGGTATCTGCCTCCTGGGGGCTTGACTCCCACCCTCCCACCACAGTAGACATATCATGATCAGTCTAAACCAATCACAATAGTCCATTGTCTTTGCCTATTTATGGTTTTGGAATGACCTAATGATGCATTACTGGTCGATGAGACAGAGGGGGTCTCCTGGGGAACACTGCAGTAAATGGATATCTTAGACCTAAAAGACATGCAAAAGTAAAAAACATCCCTTTTTAGCAAGACATCTTCATGTCTGCTTGTGAAACTGCATAGTAATCAGCTTGCTGAGTGTGATAAAATCTGAAAATTGACAGCAAGTTGATGTCAGCATTGAGCTAACCCGGGAGAAGTCTTGCCTCTGGATGACTTCTTATGTGAGGTAATAAGTGTCTTTATTCTTTAAGTCACTTGTAATTGGGTTTCCTATAACTTGCAACTGAAAACATCCGTACTTAAACACATCTCAGTATCTGTCTGTCTGTCTATCTATCCCATCTACTTTCAGAGAGGATTAGTCTTACCTTACAATAAAAGACCCAGGGAGAAATTAATACAAGGGTAAACAAGCAATGATGGGAACTCATGCTTCTGGCATCATGGCATACCAAATACCTTGAATGACCCTTCCAATGAAAAGAACTGTAGTTATTTTTAATATACATATTTTTAAAATAAATCAGTTACATGAATCAGCTTACATTTAAGTAAAAGGAGAGCAACAACACAAAAGTATAAGTAAGTAAAATATATAATATGTCAGAAGGTAATAATGCATAAAGAAAAATAATTCCAGGAAGAAGGATGAGGAGTACCAGGTGGAATAAGTGTGTTACCATTTCAAAGGGGTGGTCAAGGTAGGCCTCATTGGAATGGTGACATTTGAGAAAGGACTTAAAGATGATGAGGGCAATTGTTACATGAATGTCTGAGAGAGAAGAATAATCAAGTAGAGGAAACAGCCACTGTGAAGAGTATA
Organism: Colobus angolensis palliatus; assembly: GCF_000951035.1. Lineage (NCBI taxonomy): Eukaryota > Metazoa > Chordata > Mammalia > Primates > Cercopithecidae > Colobus > Colobus angolensis. The sequence continues at coordinate 7,309,026 of NW_012117376.1, forward strand.
CTGTGAATGTGTTTGGGATGTACAAGGAATGACAAAGCCAGTATGACTAGAATTAAATGAGTGAAGGGAAGAGTAGAAGATCAGTTCATAGTTGTAATGGATATGGAAATCTAAATCGGCAGTAGTTGTTGTCTTCTGGCTCTTGTGGTTTCTGAGGAGAAGTCCACTGTCAGTCTTATTGTAGATTCTTTGAATATATATCTTTTTCTCTCTGGCCTCTTTTCAGATTTTTCTCTTTGTCTTTGACTTTCAGAAGTTTGACTATTGTGTGCCTGAATATGGTTTTCTTTGTATTCATTTTGTCTAGAGTTCATAATTCTTAATGCATCTTATGACTTGATATCTTTCTTCAGTTTTGGAAATTCTCAACCATCATCTCTTCAAACATTGCATCTGCCCTATTTTCTCTTTCTTTTCACTTTGAGATTCCAATTACACATAATTTAGACATGTCATGTGTTTCATGTGTCTCTTACATTGTTATTTCTTATAGTACTCTTGAAATTACAGATCCCTTCCAATTATGTAACAGACACATGAACCCCAGTGGATACATTTAAATTATGTATCTCTTATAGATAACAATGTAAGAGACACAATGTTATTTGTATTTTTGCATCCTTTACACTCTCCTTTCTTAGGTCTGGAAATTTTCTCTTAGTCTATTTCCAGTTCACTAATTCTCTCTTCAGTTGTATCTGATCTGTTGCCAAACCCATCTGTTGAGTTTTTATTTCAGTTGTTTTATTTTTAGTTCTAGAATTCATTTTTGATAATTTCTATAGTTTCCAGTTCTCTGCTGAAATATCCCATCTTTCCATTTAATCTGTTTATCACTGTGACTTTAAAGTCTGATAGTACCAATATCTGGACTCCTATGGGTCTCTTTCTATGATTTTTTTTCTCTTGATGTTTTGGTAAATTCATGTCTCTTTGCATGTTCAGTAACTTTTTAACATTGTGTATGAAAAATGTAGAGATAATTTGAAACTCTGGATCATGTTCTTTTTCTCAAGAGAAGATACACTTTTACTTGTGACAGGTAGTAGAGACAGATCACCCTAATGAAGTCAGGAACTAAGCTGATCCAAAGCTGGTCTTCAGTCTCTTTTTTTCTTTTTCTTTCTTTCTTTTTTTCCGAGATGGAGTTTCACTCTTGTTGCCCAGGCTGGAGTGTAGTGATGTGATCTGGGCTCACTGAAGCCTCCACCTCCCGGGTTCAAGTGATTCTCCTGCCTCAGCCTCCCAAGTAGCTGGGACTACAGATGCACGCCACGACGTCCAGCTAATTTTTGTATTTTAGTAGAGACAGGGTTTCACCATGTTGGCCAGGATGATCTTGAACTCCTGACCTCAGGTGATTCACCCTCCTCAGCCTCCCAAAGTGCTGGGATTACAAGCATGAGCCACCCTGCCCAGCCTGGTCTTCAGTCTTTAAGATGGCTAATATACTTCTGACTCACCCAAAGTTACAAACTGAAAAGTGCTATCAAGGAGATAAATGGTAATAGAACAGAGAGTAATCTGGGATGGGAGAGAGAAGTATATACAGCTTTAGCTAAGTGTATTAGTCCATTTTCATGCTGCTGATAAAGACATACCTGAGACTGGGCAATTTACAAAAAAAAGAGGTTTATTGGACTTACAGTTCCACATGGGTGGGGAAGCCTCACAATCATGGCAGAAGGTAAAAGGCACATCTCACAGGGCAGCAGACAAGAGAAGAGAGCTTGTGAAGGGAAACTCATGTGTTTTTTTGTTTGTTGTTTTTTTGAGACAGAATCTTGCTCTATCACCAGGCTGGAATGCAATGGCTCGATCTTGGCTCACTGCAAGCTCTGCTTCCTGGTTCAAGTGATTCTCCTGCCTCTGCCTCCTGAGTAGCTGGGACTACAGGCACATACCACAACACCCAGCTAATTTTTGTGTTTTCAGTAGAGACGGGGTTTTACCATGTTGTTCAGGATGGTCTACAATCTCCTGACCTCATGATCCACCCACCTTGGCCTCCCAAAGTGCTGGGATTACAGGTGTGAGCCACCGCGCCTGGCTGGGAAACTCGTTTTTAAAACTACCAGATCTCATGAGACTTATTCACTAGCAGAAGAATAGCACAGAAAAGACCTGCCCCCGTGGTTAAGTGACCTCCAACCAGGTCCCTCTCACAACACATGGGAATTCAAGATGAGATTTGGGTGGGGACACAGCCAAACCACATCACTGGGGTACTCAAAGAAGGCCTCTATGAGAGGTAACACTTGACTGCCAAACTGAATGATGAGAAGGAAACAGCCATGTGAAGATTTAGGTTCTCCCAGACAGATTAAGCAGCAAATGCAAGTGCCCTGAGGCTGAAATGAGCTTGGCAGCTTTGTGCAATAGAAAGAAGGCAGGATGACACTACAAAGTAGATAAGAGCTAGCTATTAGAAGTCCTGACAAAGAGTGTGGATTTCAGGCACAGTAGGAAATTACTGGAAAATGTTACGCAAACAGTGGCATGTGATTCATGTTTTTAAAAGATCACTCTGGCTGTGAATGTGGAGAAATATTTATAGGGAAACAAAACTTGAAGCAAGGAGACCAGTGATGTGACTATTTGCAGTGATGTAGATGAGAGGTGGTGGTGGCCTGGACTAGGGTGCATTGCAAATGAAGAGAAATAGATGGATTTGAGATATATTTTGGAGGTAGGATTTACAGGACTTGTTTCTAGGTTAGATATAGGGTTGGTAGGGGACAAAAAGGACTTGAGCAATTGGATGGATGGAGATGGGGAAGTATGGGGAAGGTATAGTTTTGAAGATAAAGGTCAAGCATTCCATTCTGATGCCATTTCCATGGTATACAAATGGGATTAATTTGGTGTCTTTTGGTTGCAAGTGTCAAACTGGCTTAAGCAAACACGAGAAATTGTTGGCTAGTACTCTTGGGAAATACAGGCTCATGGACAGCTCATGAGCCTATACGAGGCACTGTAACTGTCCTCAGAATACACATATTACCTCACTCTTTCTTTCTGTCTCCTTGTCCCCCTCTTCCTCCTCCAATTGCTTCTCCTTTTTCTCTCTACCTTCTTTGCTGGGATGATTTAATCTTGGAGTGGGTGCAGCCACACCCCACCCATGGAGGAAACTGTCTACAGTAGGAAGAAAGACGGCCTTCCCATAGCCTATCCACTGCATCCTACTGCCCCATCGTTCATGCTGGGTGAGAATATTTATCTGTTTAACCCTCTAGGAACAGACCGGACACACCTTAAAGTTAAGGACCAGTTCTTACTCCCTCTGAAACACCAGCTTAGTGAAATGAAAAATGAATTGTCTTTGGAATGAGCCAGTACCTGGCTCTGACATTTAGTAGCTGCTTGGCCTTGGACAACTCACTCAACCTCTCTGAGACTTATTTTCCTTGTGTATAAACTAGTGATTACAAATATGTAATTGGGCAAGCTGTGAGGATTAAACAAGATCTTGATGAGAAATGCCTGGTACAGTTTGGGCACTCTATGTTTTGATAACTGTGGATATACAAAGACGGCAGCAATCCTGTGGGTATAATCTTGGCAATGTGGGTGTGGAGGAGTGAGGCTGGACTGGTTCCTGGCAGCAGGGAGGAAAAGCCAGTTTGGGACAGGGGTGCCTGAAACTCACTGTGCAGTTTCCTTGGGCAGGCCCACCCCAAACCTGGCCTCAGCCCAAGCCTGCCTGGTGGGGGCCCTTCCCAGGATCCCCACCCACAGTCAGGACAGGTCCTGGCCTGTACCTCACTCCTCTGCCTGCGGCTGGGGTTTGCTTAAGCCTCTTACATTCCGGAGGGATTGATAAGATTCCGGAAGCCACACCCACCACCCACTGCCAACCCCAGGGTTAGGAGAGAAACACCGGGTCTTCCCCTGCATGCCACGGGCTGACAGCCAGCACCCCACTCCGCAGCACCACCCTTCACAAACGCACGTGGCCCTGTCTCTTCTTCACTGAACAGCACAGCTTTAAGGAACCTCAGGGAGCCCTGCCACCCACTTTCTGCTGACCTGTCAATCTGATGGGCCACACCCTTCCACATTCCCCACAGAGCACCACCCGGTTTCATTCCTTTCCTCCCCACGAAATCCACAAATTAAAAGAACTTGCCCAGAATTCATGGCATTAGGAGAACCATGGCTCTAGGGTGACCTAACAGTGGTTGAATGTACCCACACCCGCTGAGTTGCTTCACTTAGATTATAGCTCCAAAGACTCTGGGTTCCTGGGACCCCATGTTGGAAACCACTGTTGGACAGATAGGGAAACTGGGGACCAGAGAGCAAAACGAACTCGCCCAAGTCATAGTCAGGCCTGGCTGGGCAGTGGTAGAACCCAGGCCTGCGATGTCGCAAGCCAGACTCCTGAGGCCTGCCCTCAGGACAAATGAGCCCCCGATGGTGCCTCCATACCCACAGGGACACCTTCTAGTGGGTGTAGGACATAGTCCAACTTGACTGTGGGGGGTGGGTTTGAAGGAACTGGCGGCAAACAGATGGCTCTGCCCTCACTCCCTGACTCCTCGATGTGGCCTAGGACAAGTGGCTTAACCTCTCTGAGCTTCTGTGTCCACATCTTAAAGTGGAGATCAATCCAAGATAAGTGAGGGTTGGAGGAAGTAATGCTTATAAAGAGTTTAGCAGGAGGCCCAGCATACAGTAAGCAATCTACAAACAGCTGTTATTGCTGTCATTATTAATAAAAACAATGGAATAAAAGTCTATAATCCTGCCTTAGTCATGGCACCAGGTTGGAGATTGAGGGGAAACTCAGGACGGGCTCCCCAATCCCCCACTGCGGAGTCCTGTGACCTTACAACCCCTTCCCCGCCCACCTTTCCTTCCCCACAAAGCCCGCAGCCTCCAGGGCCTGGGCCCAGCCCTCACCTTCTCCTGCTCCACTGCGGTCTCCCTCTGCTGGCTGTGATGATTCATCCACCCCCAAGCCATAGTCATGCCCATCAGAAACCCATTTTTCCAGTTTCCCCTTCTGAACCAGGGGCCTCTTTGGCCATGCCTTGTTCCCAGTATAAGGGAGGAGTAGGGGGCCCTGAGCTGGAAAAAGGGTATCTAGGGGGAGTTGGGGTAGCAAGGAGGAGGATGGGAAAGGAAGTAAGGACAGAAAGAATTTCCTCCCTTGACCTGAATTAGTCTAGAGAAGCTCTGATCCCTGGGCAGGGATAGACCCAGGTTTTTCGGGTGTGAGAGGTGGGGAGAGGTCAGGCTAGAGCCGTGATTTCCCACTGCTGAAAGGATCCTGGAAGTCTCTCCAGCACCTCAAACTCAGCAGAATGCAAGCAGAACTTACCTCCATGACAAAACTGCCCCCACTCCCTGGCTGTCCACAGAGTCCCCCCAGGTAGGAAACCAGGGCACGCCCCATCTCACCCCTCCTCTGGCCAGCACATCTCACCCATGGCCATGCGCTGGCCTTTTCGGCCTGGAAACACCATATCTTCCTGTTGGGCCCTGCAGGTCTTCACCAGTCCTCCCCTTCCTCGCTGGGCTCCTCCCCTGCCATCTCCCTCCATACTACCCAGTGAATCTTTCTTAGACACAGAATTAATCAAACATGTGGGCAGGCTTGAGACAGCAGGAGCCAACTTGTCTCTGTTCTCCTGATGAATGAATGGTAGGCAGAGGTTGGGGAGTGGGCTGGGCAGGCCCACTGTGGGCTCACACTCACTGAGCACCAACCGTACACTTTACCTTCATCATACCCAATGACGGTGGGTACCACTGGACCCATTTCACAGATGGGGAAATTGAGGGTAGCGAGGTCATGAATGTCACACCCAACCCCCAGCCAGGAGATTACAGAGTTGGATTTTGAACTCCAGTCTGACTTCAGAGCCTGAGCCTGATTCTCTTCAATGTTTAGAGGTATCTCTAGAGACTAAGGGGAAATCATTTGTGCTTGGGCCCTTAAGGGTCAGTGAATCAAGTGGCTTCCTGAGAAAGGAACGCTCTTGCAGGGGTGTGTACGTATGTATGTGTGTGAGTGTGTGTGTGTGTGTCCAGCTCCTGGGCAGACCTGTGCGTCCAGCCTGAAAGTGAATGTTGCTGCCACTGCTGCCCTCCACTGACCAGAGGCAGAACTGTTCCAGTCTCTTGAGAATCTGACTTCACAGGGGACTACATTGCCCAACTCCAGGGACCCTAAGAAACCAGATGGGTTAAGGTTAAATCCCTAATATACAAAGAGTTCTTAAAAAGCAATAAGAAACAAACAAATGTAATCCAACAGAAAAAAATAGACAAAGGACATAAACAGGCCATTTCACAAAAGGAAACATCCAAATAGCCAATAAGCAGATGATCGGTTTCACTAATAACCAAATAAATGATAATAAAAACAATAATGACAAGTTCACCTGTTAGATTACAAATTGACAATGCCTTCTTTTAGAAAGAGTGCTGAGAAACAGGCATTCATGTATTGTCGGTGGCAGTGAGATTGGTACTAGCTTTTTGGAGGGCAATATCAAAAATTTTAAAATTCACATCTTTTTTGAGACAGGGTCCAGGCTGGAGTGCAGTGGTGTGCATAATCACAGCTCACTGCAGCCTCGACCTCCAGGTCTCAAGTCATCCTCCTGCCTCAGTTTCCCAAGTAGCATGGAATTTTTAAATTTTTTTGTAGAGGCAGTGTCTCCCTATGTTGCCCAGGCTGGTCTTGAACTCCTGAACTTGAGTGATCCTCCCACCTTGGCCTTCCAAAGTGCTGGATTACAAGCGTGAGCCATCATGCCTAGCCCCTACATTGTTTTACCTAACCGTTCTGCATCTAGAAATTTATCCTAAAAATGCAAAAGAATATATGTTTAAAAGTGTTTGCTGCTACAGTGTTTATGGTCCATCTATGGACTATAGAGAAAAATAGGGAGCCACTAAAAATAAAGAGATAACTGGATTCGGCTCATGTTCATGCTGATCACACTTATACATTGATGTAAACTGTATATTTGTATGTGAGTATGTAATCAAAGTAAAACTTTGACAGTAATAAGATAAATATATTTTTACATAGATATCCATGATATATTATGGAGTGAAAAACTGAGATTGCACCATAGTTAAAATACTATGATCTGGTTTACATAGAGGGGTGTGTGTGTGTGTGTGTGTGTGTGTGTGTGTATATAACGAGTTATCTTGGAAGACTGTTATCAAAATCTTAATGATGGCTACCTTTGTATAATAAGATTTCACTTGAATTTTACCTTCTCCTGTATACTTCTCTTATGGTTTACATTTCTTTTTAATGAGCCCATATTATTTTAATAATAAAAACAATAAAGCTGTTTTCATTGTGAAGAAAGAAAACAGAGGATCTTGCTTCCCCAGGTGATGGAGCCCAGTGGTAGGATAGGGGTGGCCCTGCTAGGATAGCAAGCTGGTGGGTTGGGACATGAAGGTGGGGCGCAGAGATCTGGAGCTGCATCTGACCCAGTGTAAAGTTGCCTGGAATGAGTCCTAGGTGGTCACAGAGGAAAAGGCCTGCTGGTCTAACACCCTGTGTGTGAGGCAGGAGTGACAGATTACATGGGTCAGATTGGGCGAGGGAGTTGGCCAAGGTTACACAGTGAGCGAGTGCTGAACTGGGCACCAAAACCCAGGACTTCAGACCCTAGGCCAGGGCTCCTTCCTCACTGCTCTCACTTCATAAGGTGGATCTGAAGGTCAGAAGTTAGATCAGGTTAGACAGCAGGTTTCCACTGAGATGGTGCTGTTACTGATTTGCTGGGAGAACAATTCTCTCCAACTTAGCCTCCTTATCACTGAGCCAGGAAGTCATTGCTCCCTGGGAACATCTTTGTGCCCACATGCCTGTTCCTGATGCTGAGCTGGAAGCTGGATTGTAAGGGATGGATGGTGGCCTCTCTCCATCCTCAGTCTTCCTGCCTCCAGGACCGCCTCAGCAATTCATTCTCTATACCACCCTAGGAGGATTCCTTGAAAACTGTACTCCCACGCGTCGCCTCTGCTTGGAAAAGCTCTCTGTGGTTCCCCACCACCCTTATTCAAGGCCTTCAGTGATGTGAACCCACCCTCCATTTGCAGCCCTCGCCCAGCCCCTCCAGCCACCTACACTGGGGTCCCATCCTATGTGCTGACTCTACCATGTCTTTTTACCTTCCTGTACCTTGGCTCATGCAACCCTTTCTTTCTTTTTTTTTTTTTTTTTTGAGACGGAGTCTTGCTCTGTCGCCCGGGCTGGAGTGCAGTGGCCGGATCTCAGCTCACTGCAAGCTCCGCCTCCCGGGTTTACGCCATTCTCCTGCCTCAGCCTCCCGAGTAGCTGGGACTACAGGTGCCCGCCACCTTGCCCGGCTAGCTCATGCAACCCTTTCTATTTGTTATTATATTCCTGCCTTCTATAAGTGTGAAGCTTTTGATCCTTCTTTAAAATCATCCTAAATAAATGTTCTCTCCTCCAGGAAGCCTTCTTTGACTCCCAGAGGAATTTTTTTCCTGTTTCTTAAGAGCATGCTTTATTCATTTTTGTACCATCTGTGGCTAGCCCTGTGCTTAGCATACAGTGAGCAGACAAGGGATGCTGGTCAAATGAAGAGTCAACTGCATTTGACTAAACTGTCTCATTTTCACCTCCTCTCCCACCCCTTCTATTTTAGAGTGCAAAGGATGGAGAAACTCTAAACTTTTTCAGAGGAGAATACAGGAGGTATTACATTTCACTTTCAGTATGAGTACAGTACTGGTCTTAGAGTTAAAGTATTATGGAAACATTTGTTTTTATAAATATATCACAGGTTGGAGATACTGATATATAAAAAGGTGAAAATATTAGCCCAAGGTTTAGTTGGCAACACCTTGACTGTATTTACTTTTATGATCATGAGAAACATTGCTTCAAACCATGTTTATTATACATAATAAGCATATCTTAGGCACCTGGTTTATGGCAGAAAAACTTTTTCAAAAAATTCATGACATTAAGCAAACATTACAAGTGTCAGCATATTCCTATGCATGTGTGCTCAATTTCAAAATTTATTTGAGGATTTATTAGAAAATATCACTCTGAATGTGACCGTGAATTTCATTTTTGCAACAGTACCAGGGTACGGAATTTTCATATTCATTTTTAAATTTTTAAGAAATGTTAATGACTCTGGGTACTCTATATTCATGGAGTGCATGCAATGTACTGATCCAGGCACTCAGTGTGCAGTAATCACATCAGGGTAATCAGGGTATCCATTGCCTCAAGCATTTATCATTTCTTTGTGTTAGGAACATTCCAATATTACTCTTTTAGTTATTTTTAAATATACAATAAATTACTGTTGACCGTAGTCACTCTGTTGTGCTATCAAATACCAAAATATTAGGATATTATTCATTCTATGTAAGTATACTTTTGTGTCCATTAACCATTCTCCCCTTCCCCACCCCACTCCCAGCTTCCTTCTCAGCCTCTGGTAACCATCATTCTATTCTCTAGCTTCATGAGTTCAATTGTTTTAATTTTTAGCACCCACATATAAGTGAGAACACGAGAAATTTGTCTCTCTGTGCCTGGCTTATTTCACTTACATAATGTCTTCCAGTTCCATCCATGTTGTTGCAAATGACAGAATTTCATTATTTTTATGGCTGAACGATATTCCACTGTGTACATGTACAACATTTTCTTTATTTATTCATTTGGGGACACTTCGATTGATTCCAAATCTTGGCTATTGTGCACAGTGCTGCAATAAACACGGGAGTGGAGATACCTACTTACTAGTGGAATTGGTGGATCATATGGTAGTTCCATCTTTAGCTTTCTGAGGAACCTCCAAACTACTCTCCGCAGTGACTATACTAATTTCCACCCTCAACAGTGTACGAGGCTTCCCCTTTCACAGCATCCTCGCTAGCATTTGCTATCACCTGTCTTTTGAATGAAAGCCATTTTAACTGGGGTGAGATGGTATCTCATTGTAGTTTTGATTTGCATTTCTCTAATGATTAATAATGTTGAGCGTTTTTTCAAACACCTGTCTGTCATTTGTATGTCTTCTTTTGAGAAATGTCTATTTGGATCTTTTGCCCACTTTTTAATCCAGTTACTTCATTTTTCCAATCAAGTTGTCTGAGCTCCTTATATATTCTGGTTATTAATTCGTTTCAGATGGGTAGTTCGCAAATATTGTCTCTCATTGTGCGGGTTATCTCTTTACTTTGCTGATTGTTTCCTTTGCTGTGCAGAAGATTTTAGCTGGATGTGATCTCATTCGTCCATTTTTGCTTTTGTTGTCTGTGCCTTTGAGGTATTACTCAAGAAATCTTTGCCCAGACCAAAGTCCTAGAGAGTTTTCCCAATGTTTCCTTTTAGTAGTTTCATAGTTCGGGGTCTTAGATTTAAGTCTTTAATCCATTCTTACTTGATTATTGTATATGGCAAGAGACAGGGGTCTACTTTCATTCTTCTGCATATGAAGATCCTGTTTTCCTAGCACCAAATATTGAAGAGACTTTCCTTTACCCAGTGAATGTTCTTGGCACCTTTGTCAAAAATGAGTTCACTGTAGATGCCCCATAGGAATTTTTAGGGATGTGCATTCAGCTATTCCTGTATGCTTTCCCATGGCTTCAATTACTATCTTATTTTGTGTCTTTCAATTTACATGCTTTTTATTTGCTTCTTTTTTCTTATTTCACATTTTTAATTGGATTGATTTTTTTAAATTCTATTCTTTTGTTCCCTCAACTAGCATGGAAGATAAGTATACATCACGCACTCTTAAAATCTAGAGCTCAGTAAAATTGCTAGACCTTTACCAACTTCCCAACCAAGACAAAATCAGGTGTTTTCATTCAATCTTGTTTTTTTTTCTTGTTTGTTTTGTTTTTTTTTTATGGAGTTTCTGTCTGTTGTCAGGCTGGAGTGCAGTGGCATGATCTCGGCTCACTGCAACCTTTGTCTCCCGGGTTCAAGCAATTCTCCTGTCTCAGCCTCCCAAGTAGCTGGGACTACAGGCACGTGCCACCACGCCCAGTTAATTTTTGTATTTTTAGTAGAGATGGGGTTTCACCATGTTGGCCAGGATGGTCTTGATCTCTTGACATTGTGATCCACCTGCTTCAGTCTCCCAAAGTGCTAGGATTACAGGCATGAGCCACCACGCTTGGCCTCAATCCTGTTTTAAAACCCCCAAAATAGTAATTATTATTATTATTACTATAGCAATCAATACTTATTTAAATTCACCAACACATTTACCAGCTTCTTTTGTTCACTTTACTGCTTCCCACCCTTCTTCTGGGATTTTTTTCTAACTGACTTATTGAAATACAATCGACAAACAATCAACTGCCCACACTTAAAGTGAACAATTTTGAGAGGTTGTTATATATGTATGCATCTGTGAAATCATCGCCATGATTAAGAAAATGAACTTCAGGCTGGGCGTAGTGGCTCTTGCCTGTAATCTCAGCACTTTAGGAGGCTGAGGTAGGTGGGTCACCTGAGGTCAGGAGCCAAGATTGCACCACTGCACTCCAGCCTGGGCAACAGAGTGAGACTCCATCTAAAACAAAACAAAACAATATTCTAAAAGTTTATGTGAGTAGTATAATACATACACACTCTTTTTTTGTCCATCTTCTTTCACTCAGCACAATTATTTTGAGATTCAGCCATGCTATTGCACATGTAAAATTTATCCAGTTTCTTTTGCCAAGGAGTATTTCCATTGTATGGTTGTGCCACATTTAGTTTAGGCATTCGTCCATGGATTTGGGACATTAGGGTTACTTCTAAATAAATTGTGACTATTATAAATAAAGCAGCAATAAGCATTTGTGTACAAATCTTTACATGCACATATGCTTTCATTTCTCATATAGTTTGGCTGTCTTCTCCAAATCTCATGTTGAAATGTAATCCTCAGTGTTGGAGGTGAGGCCTGAAGGTCAGAGATGTTTGGATCATGGGGGAGTATCCCTTATGAATGGCTTAGTGCCATTCCCTTGGTGACGAATGAGTTCACACAAGATCTGGTTGTTTAAAAGTTTGTGGCACCTCCCAGCTGCACCCCACCACCTCTCTGTCTTACTCCTGCTCTCACCGTGTGATAGGCCAGCTTCCCCTTTGCCTTCTGCCATGAATGTAAGTTTCCTGAGGCCTCACCAGAAGCCAAGCAGATGCCTAGCACCATGCTTCCTGTACAGCCTGTAGTACTGTGACCCAATTAAATCACTTTTCTTTATAAATTATCTAGTCTTGGGTACTTCTTTATAGCAATACACTAATATTCTAATACAGGTACCTAGAAGTGGAATGGTTCAGTATATGTTAGAGATACCTAGCTAAATTATTAAGAAACTGCCAAACTGTTTTCCAAAATGGCTGTTGTACTAGTCATCCTCACACTACTATGAAGAAATACCTGAGACTGGATAATTTATAAAGAAAAGAAGTTTAAGTGGCTCACAGTACTGCAAGCTGTATAGGAAGCCGGGCTGGATCTGCTTCTGGGGAGGCCTCAGGGAGTTTTGACTCATAGTGGAAGGTGAAGGGGAAGCAGGCATGTCTTATATGGCTGGAGCAGGAGGAACAGAGAGAAGGGGGTGGTGCTACACAATTTTTAACAAGCAGATCTCATGAGAATTCACTATCATAATGACAACTCCAAGGGAGATGATGTTAACCATGAGAAACAGCCCCTGTGATCCAATCACTCCCCACCAGATCCCACCTCCAACCCTAGGGATTACAACTGAATGTGAGATTTGGGTGGGGACACAGATGCAAACCATCTCAGCTGTACATTTGGTATTCCCACCAGCAATATAAGAATTATCAAGACCAAATCTACTTTTGATTGGTGTACCTGAAAGTGATGGGGAGAATGGAACCAAGTTAGAAAACATTCTGCAGGATATTATCCAGGAGAACTTCCCCAAGCTTGCAAGGCAGGCCAACATTCAAATTCAGGAAATACAGAGAACACCACAAAGATACTCCTTAAGGAGAGCAACCCCAAGACACATAAATGTCAGATTCACCAAGTTTGAAATGAAGGAAAAAATGTTAAGGGCAGCCAGAGAGAAAGGTCAGGTTACCCACAAAGGGAAGCCCATCAGACTAGCTGATCTCTCTGCAGAAACCCTACAAACCAGAAGAGGGTGGGGGCCAATATTAGATATTCTTAAAGAAAAGAATTTTCAACCCAGAATTTCATATCCAGTCAAACTAAGCTTCATAAGTGAAGGAGAAATAAAATCCTTTACAGTCAACCAAATGCTGAGTGATTTTGCCACCACTAGGCCTGCCTTACAAGAGCTCCCGAAGGAAGCACTAAACATGGAAAGGAACAACCAGTACCAGCCACTGCAAGAACATGCCAAATTGTAAAGACCATCAATGCTATGAAGAAACTGCATCAATTAACAGGCGAAATAACCAGCTAGCGTCATAATGGCAGGATCAAATTCACATATAACAATATTAACCTTAAATGTAGATGGGCTAAATGCCCCAATTAAAAGACACAGACTGGCAAATTGGATAAAGGGTCAACACCCATCGGTGTGCTGTATTCAGGAGACACATCTCACATGCAAAGACACACATAGGCTCAAAATAAAGGGATGGAGGAAAGTCTACCAAGCAAATGGAAAGAAAAAAAAAAAGCAGGGGTTGCAATCCTGGTCTCTGATAAAACAGACTTTAAACCAACAAAGATCAAAAGAGATGAAGAAGGCCATTACATAATGGTAAATGGATCAATTCACCAAGAAGGGCTAACTATCCTAAATATATGTGCACCCAATACAGGAGCACCCAGATTCATAAAGCAAGTTCTTAGAGACCTACAAAGAGACTTAGACTCCCAGACAATAATAATGGGAGACTTTAACACCCCACTGTCAATATTAGACAGATCAACGAGACAGAAAATTAACAAGGATACCCAGGACTTGAACTCATCTCTGGACCAAGCATACTTAATAGACATCTACAGAACTCTTCACCGCAAATCAACAGAATGTACATTCTTCTCAGCACCACATCTCACCTATTCTAAAATTGACCACATATTTGGAAGTAAAACACTCCTCAGCAAATGTAAAAGAATAGAAATCACAACAAACTGTCTCTCAGACCACAGTGCAATCAAATTAGAATTCAGAATTAAGAAACTCACTCAAAACCACACAACTACATGGAAATGAAAAACCTGCCCCTATTTCATTATTTACTGGGTAAATAATGAAATGTAGGCAGAAATAAAGATGTTCTTTGAAACCAATGAGAACAAAAACACAATATACCGGAATCTCTGGGGGACATTTAAAGCAGTGTGTAGAGGGAACTTTATAGCACTAAATGCCTACAAGAGAAAGAAGGAAAGATCTAAAATCAACACCCTAACATCACAATTAAAACAACTAGAGAAAGAAGAGCAAAAAAATTCAAAAGCTAGCAGAAGACAAGAAATAGCTAAGATCAGAGCAGAACTGAAGGAGATAGAGACACAGCAAACCCTTCCAAAAAATCAATGAATCCAGGAGCTGGGTTTTTGAAAAGAACAAAATTAATAGACCACTATCAAGACTAATAAAGAAGAAAAGAGAGAAGAATCAGATAGACACAGTAAAAAATGATAAAGGGGATATCACCACCGATCCCACAGAAATACAAACTACCATCAGAGAATACTATTAACACCTCTACACAAATAAACTAGAAAACCTAGAAGAAATGGATAAATTCCTGGACACATACATCCTCTCAAGACTAAACCAGGAAGAAGTTGAATCTCCAAATAGACCAATAACAGGCTCTGAAATTGAGGCAATAATTAATAGCCTACCAACCAAAAAAGTCCAGGACCGGACAGATTCACAGCCGAATTCTACCAGAGGTACAAAGAGGAGCTGGTACCATTCCTTCTGAAACTATTCCAATCAATAGAAAAAGAGGGAATCCTCTCTAACTCCTTTTATGAGGCCATTTTATGATACCAAAGCCTGGCAGAGACACAACAAAAAAAGAGAATTTTAGGTCAATATCCCTGATGAACATCGATGCAAAAATCCTCAATAAAATAACTGGCAAACCAAATCCAGCAGCACATCAAAAAGCTTATCCCCCACAATCAAGTTGGCTTCATCCCTGGGATGCAAGTCTGGTTCAACATACGCAAATCAATAAACGTAATCCATCACAAAAATAGAACCAATGACAAAAACCACATGATTATCTCAATAGATGCAGAAAAGGCCTTCGACAAAATTCAACAGGCTTTCATGCTAAAAACTCTCAATAAACTAGGTATTGATGGAACATATCTCAAAAATAATAAGAGCTATTTATGACAAACCCACAGCCAATATACTGAATGGGCAAAAACTGGAAGCATTCCCTTTGAAAACCGGCACAAGACAAGGATACCCTCTCTTACCACTCCTATTCAACATAGTATTGGAAGTTCTGGCCAGGGCAATCAGGCAAGAGAAAGAAATAAAGGGTATTCAATTAGGAAAAGAGGAAGTCAAATTGTCTTTGTTTCCAGATGACGTGATTGTATATTTAGAAAACCCCATCATCTCAGCCCCAAATCTCCTTAAGCCGATAAGCAACTTCAACAAAGTCTCTGGATACAAAATCAATGTGCAAAAATCACAAGCATTCCTATACATCAATAACAGACAAACATAGAGCCAAATGATGAGTGAAATCCCATTCACAATTGCTACAAAAAGAATAAAATGCCTAGGAATCCAACTTACAAGGGATGTGAAGGACCTCTTCAAGGAGAACTACAAATCACTGCTCAGTGAAATAAAAGAGGACACAAACAAATGGAAGAGCATTCCATGCTCATGGATAGAAAGAATCAACATCGTGAAAATGGCCATACTGCCCAAGATAATTTATAGATTCAATGCTATCCCCATCAAGCTACCACTGCCTTTCTTCACAGAATTGGAAAAAACTACTTTAAATTTCATATGCAACCAAAAAAGAGCCCACAGAGCCAAGACGATCCTAAGCCAAAAGAACAAAGCTGGAAGCATCACACTCCCTGACTTCAAACTACTACAAGGCTACAGTGACCAAAACAGCATAGTACTGGTACCAAAACAGATATATAGACCAATGGAACAGAACAGAGGCCTCAGAAATAACACCACACATCTACAACCATCTGATCTTTGACA